>NW_027672415.1:0-576827 GCF_964165515.1 Mesoplodon bidens
TTCCTTTCTGATGAAGAGGAAGCCCAGGAAGAGGAAGCATGAACGTGGAGGGCTGGGGGGTGAAAAGGTGGGGCAGACAAGTGCACGTGTTCTCCATCTGTAAGTCCCCAGCTTACATTTTGGTGCTTCAGAAACACCAGCCAAAACAATGGGGACTGCTGTTGAGTGTGACCACAAAGGTGGTGACAAGAGGATGGTAATAAACCCTGCAGACAAGTGGAGGATGCCAGGAGCACATCTCCCCAGGGCACATGTACCCATCCACACAAGCCCCCATGTTTGCTGGGCTGCATCCTCCGGCAGTTGTTACATCTACAGGGGAGGCTGTAGGGCACTGCGGGGCCACCATGTGCATGACTCTAGGAGGTGCTGTTCCAGCGTGTTCCCTTTGAAGAGCCCCACTGGAAAGTTCATCACCTCTCTCTGCGGGACCGAGCCCTGCCCTCCCAACCGCCCTAAGGGCAGCAGGGAGCATCCCCAGTTAATCGCTAGCTGTGGTGAGAGGTTGGGGGGTCCTCGACCTCCCCAGTCCCAGCACTCCTGGGAAAAGTGTGAAGAGGACACAGGCGCCCAGTGCTCTTGCAAGCAGAGAGCTCACCTGGCCCAGCTCTGCAACCCTGTGGGTGCTTCACAGTCCTGGCATCAGGTAGGGCCACTGCAGGATTCCAGCCTGCCTGGAGTTGCCCAAGCCCTGGGGGTCCCTCACCCTCTGTGGGGCCCCTGGGCGGCCTGGGTCACTTCACGGCACCATTTCTCAACCTGAGGTTGGAAGTTCTGTAGATTCTTTTGTGTATGTGTTCAATTCAAGTTAAGGAAAACCAGAAAGCAGTTCAGTGCAGTGCTTATTTGGGATGAGTTAAAGGGGCAGGAGTCAAGTTACTCATGTTCTTTTTATTTGTTTTTCCAACTCTGTCATTAAATAACATAAATATAACTTGTCTTATTACAGTTTGAAAAGCAGTGTCTTCTGTCCACTTTTAAAGTTGCAATATGCTAAACAGATAAAACGTATGTTTTCATTACAGCAGCATAATAACATTTTAAAATTATAAACCTCAGGAGAGTTTGGCTGGGGGTTAGAAAGAATTATAAGGGAGAATAGAAACTCCAGGTGTCTCCATTTCCAGTGTGCAGGTCTTATGAGCAGTTACACTGAGTGTAGGATGGAGGGGCAGGTTCACCCACCCCCTGTGTCATCAGACCTCCGGCTCCTCACAGGGCCCAGGGTGGTTGGGAATCAGCCTTTTCGTCCCGGATCCCTGAGCCCCCCTGCTTTCCTCTGCCTCAGTCTCACTGTCCAGGGACCCGTCAGTTGAAGGCTGCCCGGCCAAAAGCCCAGGTATAATCGGTCCTGTAGGACATTTCTAGACACTCCCTGCTAGCAGACCACACGTTCAGCAAAGAGCAGCAAACAGACCCCAGTGCCCTGTGGATCTGACCCCTGGGGACATGAGGGCCCAAGGCCAAGTCCAGGGCCCGAGGAGCCTTCCAGATCCTGCTCACCCTCCCCAGGGAGCCCTCTTCCATCTGGCTGTACACCTCCTCAGTGACTCCATTGCCTATGTTTGTGCTGCAGGTTCTGGTCTCACTCCTGTAAAGGCCTGGACCTGGAGCCCAGGAGCGTCATCTGAACCAAGATCGGGAGCGACATCACTTCTAGTCTCCTGAGGCCTCTTCATTTAATACAAGCTCGGTTGTTTCATTGTGCAGATTTAGTATTAGTTTTAGCTACAGTTTTATCTATTATTTATATATCTATGTTCTATATGTTCAATATGTATCTATATATTTGATATTTATGTTTTTTAATTAAATTATATTATCTATCTAGTTGCTTTTAAAATAATTTTCTATAAAATAAAACACGTGTATAGAAAAGCACCCTCAACAGAGGTAGAACTTAATGAATTGTTGTAAGGTAGTCACCCTGGTATCTACCACCAAGATCGCGCTCTCTCTCTCACACACACAATCCTTATTCAGTCTAAGTTGAGTAAGGAACTGCAAATTTTCTATTTACCATCTGTCCTTATGTCACTTTCTAAGGATACTGTTTTCTGAAGTCTGTTCATTCCATTGTTCATGGGAACAATATTACCCTAGATCTTTCATGATTTGATGTCAGGACTTTCGATATTCAGTCCGCTTGGCTGGTAAAAATTTCATGATTCATCATTTCTCTCCTTGCCTATCTTAAATATGTTTCTCTATTATCTTCTGACACAGAGAATTTCTCTCCAAAAAGGCTCTTAAAATTCTAATTTTTGTTCCCTTCTCTTTCTCCTGCGCTTTTATTCTAGCTGCCCAAAGTATTTTTATTTTTAAAGCCTAGTAATTTTTCCATAGTATTATTTGCTATTGGTCATTGCAATTGAATGCTCATTGTTCATTTTAATAAACAATTTCAAAGCCTTTTTTGTTTCAGAAAACTTTGTATCAGAATGTTTAATATTTGCTTTGTATCCTTGCTTTGATTTTACTCTTTCAGGGACCTCAACATTCATATATCAGATCTCTTATGATGATTTTCCACTTTTAACACATTGATCAAATATTTTACAATTTCTTGCTTAATTCATTTTTGCCAGGAGTGTTTTTTTAATCTAATTGAAGTATATTTTTAATTTAGTTGAACTACAACACAGGTTCCAGGTGCACAATATAGTGATTTGATATTTCTATACATTACAAAATGATCACCACGATAACTCTAAATACCATCTGTAACCAAATTATTATAATATCATTGACTATATTCTCCATGGTGCCCATTTTGTCCCCAGGATGCATTTATTTTGTAACTGGAAGTTTGTAAGTCTTGCTCCGAGCATGTGGGATCTTCCCGGACCGGGGCACGAACCCATGTCCCCTGCATCGGCAGGCGGACTCTCAACCACTGCGACACCAGGGAAGCCCAGTTTGTAAGTCTTAATCTCTCTCAGCTATTTCTCTCAACACCGCACCCTTCTCCCCTCTGGCAACCACTTCATTGTTCTCTGTATCTATGACTGCCTTACTATTTTGTTATGTTGGTTAACTTTTTTGTTGCCACTAATAAGTGACATCATACTGTAATTGTCTTTGTCTGACTTATTTCACTTAGCATTAATACCCTCTAGGTCCATCCTTGTTGTCACAAATGATAAGATTTCATTCTTCTTTATGCCTGAGTAATATCTCATATATATATGGAATATTATCCATATATATATGCATATATATATACATACACACACACACACACACACACACACACACACACCCCACATCTTCTTATCCATTCATCACTTGATAAGACGCTTTGAAAAACCCATAAGTGGAATTGCTGGATCATATGGTATTTCTATATTTTTAGGGAAAACTCCATACTTAATGTGTACTGCTTAAGATATTACCTAGTAATGCATCTTACTACATTTAACCTAATGCTGAAGAATTAAAAATTTATAATAAAAATAGTCCTGGGCTTTCCTGGTGGAACAGTGGTTGAGAGTCCGCCTGCCAATGCAGGGGACATGGGTTCGTGCCCCGGTCCGGGAAGATCCCACATGCCGCGGAGCGGCTGGGCCCGTGAGCCATGGCCGCTGAGCCTGTGCTCCGCAACGGGAGAGGCCACAACAGTGAGAGGCCCGCGTACCACAAAAAAAAAAAAAAAAAAAAAATAGTCCTTTTACATCAGAATCGAAAAACTTAGAATTTAAGTTTCATAGCAATCTATTTTAGGAGTCTGAAAACTAACCTGTGGGTCAAATCTGGTCTGTCACCTGCTTATTGTTTAATAAAGTTTTATTGTAACACAGACTTGCACATTTGTTTACATATGTCTACATATCATCTGTGGCTGCTTTTGTGCTACAAATGCTGAGTTTAGTAGTTGTCACAAAGACTGTACCATCTACAAAGCCAAAACTATTTACTATTTGACCCTATAAACAAAAAGTTTGTTGACTTCTGCATTTATTTAAAAAGTACATATCATTCTATCTTCAGTTTGAATACAGTATCTTCTAAGATTTTTTCACGCAATTTCTCCTGCCTACACTGTTCTTCCCTTCTGTAGATTGTTGTTAAAATTATAGATATATCCATACGATTCACTGCTTGCTTTTTCTGTTTTTCTTACAAGTATCTTCTGAAACTATACTTATTTGATATTCTTTATTACAGAGCCCATTTTAAATACCATTTCACTGAAATATATTTTTGTCTATACATTAGTATCCACTTATACAAGCAAGCGTATGACAAGTCAGACAACATCATCAGTTCATAAAAAGTGTCATTAGATGAAAGCATCATTTTTAATTTTTCCATATATTCTCCAATAATAGTGTTTGTCATTTGTTTCCATTAACTGAAATCAAAAGACATAATGGCTATAAACATAAACTCTGCATTATTACTGATACATTAACCAACTAATGTCTTGACAACCTCTCCATTAGAGATACTAAAACTCCCATTCTTGAAAAACAATTAATGCACAACGGTCTGCAAGCAGAGTTAACATCTTGATTTTATAGATAAACTTGAAGAAAAACAATGTTATAAACTATGAAAAGGATAATATATAGTTTTTGAGAAGATAATGCATGCTCAATAGTAAAACTCAAACAATAAAGTACAAGCAGAAAGAAATTCCACAAACTTGGTAATTAAGTAACCATTGTCAATATTTGATGAGACTCATTCAATCAGAAAACTACATAATCCAAACTATTACAGCATGTTGAAGTTTCACAAAATCAACCCATCTTTGCATCAACACCACTCAGATGCAGAAACGAACATCACCACACCTCAAAAGACCCTTAATGTCTCCTACCAGTCAATATGTCCCAAGCACAACCACAATCCTGAATTTTCCCAACATAGACTTGTTTTGTCTATATCGGAACTTTGTGTAATGGGATCGTAAAGAATATGGTTTTTTGTCTTTGGCTTCTTTCACTCAACACTGTGTTTTTGAGATTTATCCATATGGTTGCTAATATACTAAGTGTATAAAATCTCCTTGCTGTATAGTGTTCCATTGTTCAAATAAACTATAACTGGTTTATTTTTCTACTCATGAGAAGCATTTAGATAGTTTCCAGTCACTAACTGTTACAGATAATGCTCCTATAGGCATATACACATATTTATTCTAGATAATTATATTACAGATGTGCATATGTTTAATATGGTAGATAATACCAAACTTTTCCAAAGGTGTTCTACCAGTTTACGCTCCAAACAGTAATATATGTGAACTCCAGTTGTTAAACACATTCATCACATTTTGGTATTTTTTCTTTTACATTTTAGCCATCGTGTTGAGTATGTAATGAATCCTAACTTTGCTTTAATATACATTTTTCCTGATGACTAATAATGGTATGCATATAAGTTTTGGGTCATCCCTTTCTTTTGCCAACTCTTGTGGGGTTATTTGCCTTTTATTATTAATACATTGGAATTCCTTATATTTGGGGATATGAGTCTTTTCTTAGAAAAATATATATTTTAAATAACTTTATCCATACTTTGGCCTGTGTATTTACTCTTATAAAATGCCTTTTATGAGCAGAAGTTCTTATTCTTAATATAGTCAATCTCTTATCTTTTCCTGTATGGTTGTTGCTTTTCAGGGCCGGGTTAAGAAATAATTCCTACTCCAAGATTTTGAAGATATTTCCCTATGTTTTGTCTTGTAAGAGATAACTATTTTTACTCACATTTAAATCTATAACCTACCTGGAATATATTTTTGTGTTTAGAGTGAGGTAGGGGTCACATTTTTGTTTTCCTGTGTACCTATTTAAATGAAACCACAGTATTTCTAAAAAATACTACATTTCACTGCAGTGGAAGATTTGTCACACATGAGCTAACCATGTAAAGTATATGTCTGTCTGGCTTCTCTTTTATTCTGTTTTACTGACCTTTTTTTTTTTTCTATTATTACACTAATGCTTCACTGTCTTATTTACCAATGTTTTATAAGAGCTTTGCTACCTAGTGGTAAATGATGAGGATACCAGCAATTGTGATACAAAACATCTTTGCTTTATGCAATTTTTCTTATGTTGTTCAGTGGAAGAAATACTTTATCTTCCCACTGAACATTTTGTCATTAAATCGGGGCTCTCTACCTCACTAGTAAACTGTAAAGCTGTAAAGCTAATTTTACCTTTGATGATTCTGTTTCCCAGTCTGATACCAATAACTAATAGATCTCAACTTGAGGGTAAGAGAGTTATTTGAGTGCAGACTTTACTGAAAATACAGTGCCATGGGCCACAATACGAAAACAGTTCATATGCAGGCGTGGTGACCGAGCATCCCAGATCTGTCCACTTACATTTGCCATCTTGTGATGCTATCTTCAGAACATTACCTATGGGATTTCTGTAATATCTAGATCTATAAGAGAAAAACTCAATGCTACTGTTGTACTGCTTGGTAACAAAGGCATCAATATGTCTTTTGTTTCCCATCTTTGAGAAATTTTTCCCATACTTGGGGAGTAAGGTAAAAGAAAGCTCTGGGTTGTTTCTTTACTTATAGCTGTAAAGGATACTAGATATCTTGATTACATCAGGAATTCTTTAAATGTATGCTGAAAACTTGTTCAATATGTCATAATTAGTGTACATGCATATTTTATTGGGTTAAAATATCAACATTACTATAGGCAAGGAGACATTACATTAAGATTAAATGAGAGACTGTGTCTATATCACTTTTAGAGTTAAACATTGACAATAAGAGTATATAACAATAATTTCAAGGTTCTCACCTTTTTCATATTAGTCACCAAGTTCTGTCAATTTTGCATGTAATTACACATTTTCCATTCATATAACTTAGCTCACTCTAACATTTCATCCTCACTTTCACCACATTTTTTTACATATTGTAAACATAAGTTACTTGTACTGCATAGCAAATAATGACTAAGTCATAATTGTCCAAGACGTGTGTATGAGTTGATTTTTGGTTTGCAATGTCTATCACACCACCTTCACATGAAATTCTTTGTTACACTTCAAGAATCAGCTTGTGTTTCACTCTTATTATCCTCACATTTACCTTCCATCTCGTCCTCCATAGCACTAAAAGTAATTTCAACATAAACCAAGTGTCCCTTTCCATGGAATTTTGGATTCTGTTGTCCGATTGTGGGATTGGTCTTAGTCTTTATGTTCTACTACTACTAATGGGAAAATAATTTAACTTCTCAATTTTCAACTGTGTAACAGGGATGGTAAATGCATTGTGATGATTAAATTAGATAATGATTAAGCTTAGGAACATTAGAAGGTCTGATGACTACTGTTAGTAGTATTATACATCTATTTAGTTTATTGTAATATGATTATTGATTTTTCCTGTCTTCCACTTCTGAGACATTGTGAGCTCATTAAGGAAGATTCTGAGTTGTTCATGACTTGTTAGGGTCAGGCCAGTTTTCATGTAGTCTAAACCTAAGGCAATGCCTAGTGCTAAAATTGTGTTTACTAATCTTTATAATAAATAGACTCTACCTAATCAGATGGTTATACTGAAGGCTCAGATAGTGTTAATATTTTAGCAGAATACAAAATGTTATACAAATGTGTATATATACATATAATACCAAAATTTACTTTGCAGTTTTCCTCTCCAATCTCTAAAAAGAAGGAAAAAAATGATATTTTTCTTTCTTCATGAAAATTGGATGAGTAATGCTGGCAAATTTAAGACAAATTCTGAAAAACTTTAGAAATGAGCTCTCTGGAGAAAATGTGCAAAAACCACCGTATGTTCTGCTGTTTTTACCTTTCATGATTCATGAGTCCAGAGGTAGTCGTTACAGACATAAACTCCGTATGAAACTAGACAGCTTATTTATTTTCAATAAGAAAAATGGTTAGTGCCTCACGTTAGCAGCTTTTAGGGCATTGAGGAAATGTTTCCTGAACTCTATTCTCCCCAGTATGTATACTCACCTGTGATATTATAAGAAAAACATTTTAGGGCTTCTCTGGTGGCGCAGTGGTTGAGAGTCCGTCTGCCGATGCAGGGGACACGGGTTCGTGACCCGGTCCGGGAAGATCCCACATGCTGCGGAGCGGCTGGGCCCGTGAGCCATGGCCGCTGAGCCTGCGCGTCCGGAGCCTGTGCTCCACAACGGGAGAGGCCACAGCAGTGAGAGGCCCGCGTACTGAAAAAAAAAATTAATAATACCATACTAAATACTCACAAATATTTGATAATTATAAAAGTCACATACATATTTAAGTATCCTAATAATATAGTCACAGTTTTCAAACAGATTGAAGGTACTTACATATAACTGCTTATAAGCATTAAATATACTTTTATGTACCAAGAAAATTATATGAGTAAAAAATGTAATGACTATATTTGAGTAATATATTTGAAGATATCCAGGGTGGCACAGCTGCCTAGAATATATAAAGTAGAGTTTTGTGCCAAATTCTTAATGTTCTAAGGAACTACTGCTCAAAAAAGAGAAAGAAATTGTGAGCAGGTGGTATTTTTACTCTTTATTATATTATTCTCTGGTTTCTTCCCTTTGGCTACCATTTCCTACCAGATGTGCTTTTGATCTTTATTTTTAATTTAAAATAGACTTTAATGTGATCTATATCTTTAATTGGCTTCATACCCCAGAAGAAAATGTAAGCTTATATACTATTTAATAACCATGATAAGAAAATATTGTAGAGTTAAAGGAAATAATAATAACTTAGTGAAACATGTAGAAAATAATTCTTCAATAAATATTGGATATTTTTTTAAAAAGAAAAAAATTGGAACCACAAAACCACTTTTAAATTTCAGGTTACAACATAGTTAATAGTCAACATATTTCTAAGAGTCAAAAAATACAATTATGTCGCTGTATATCAGCCTTCCGATGGTAGATGGAATACATTTTCAACATTAAAATGGTCTCAGTATCTGTACATGATATGCCTCTAAAATATGTAGACTTAGTAATTTTATTCTCTTTTGGAATTAGTTTCATGACAGAATCATAAATTAATTATTTCTCTTAAATAGTGGAAGATTGAGGAAAAATCTTCTTAAAGAAGTCACAGCCCTTAACAGGGTTTATTTTCTATTTAGATTAAATGTAGATAAGTTAGCCATTATTTTAATCATACTTTTTAATGCAAATATTCATAAATTAGAAAGCCAAATATAAAAGCATATAGTGAATGTAACAGTGGCCAACTGTGTTAGATCCCATAACTATCCAGAAATAAACAACCATTCCTTGGCCACAGGGGACATGGAGCAGAGGTAAATGGAAGGAAGGATTCCATATCTAAAGCTTGAATAGAACGATGACAAATGTAATGTCTGAGTGTTACTGAGCCCTAAATAAAAATGTGACCCAAACTAAAGGAATAAAGGAAAATATCCCATAGAAAATAAGAATGGTTTTTATCTTGAAACTTGAGAAATATTTTTTCAATATAAATTAATGGAAGGGAGTGATTTATGAGGGAGTTCTGGGACGGGGCATTCCTAGAAGTTGAAGGATCTCTTATTGTTTAAAGGTGTGGCAAGAATAGGAAACATAGAAGCTGCTAAAATTACAATATGTTTTCTAACTCCTACACACACACAGAGACACTCATATACACATACACACACACACTCCCCTTTTTTATACTGTGACCAAAATAAATGAACAATTGAATAGAGATAAGGAAGAAAATCTTTTTGTCATTTAGACATGGGGGTATATAACGAGATGAACACCGTGATTAGATGCTTATCTAGTTCCGTGTAACAGATGCGATTTTAGACTATACACACTCGCACATGTCCTTCAAAACAATAAAAAGCATAGTTCTCCTTGCACTGGAGATGCAATATTGGTTCCTAAAATGCTCAAAGAGCATGAACATCAGAGTGAAAATCCACTTCTATCATAGCACAATACTTTTGCAGAGCCTGCAATCCTGTCTTGTTGCACGGCCTCAACTTCTCCTTCTATATCCACCCACTCCTTTAAATTTAGAAACACCAACTGTCTAGAGCTGTCCTGACATTGCACTGAGGGTGCATGGACCCATGCATCCCATATAGTGCATTTATGAGGGAGTTCTGGGACAGGGCATTCCTAGAAGTTGAAGGATCTCAGTATGGATGTTCCTGAAAAAACTAAAAATAGAACTACCATATGACCCAGCAATCCCACTACTGGGCATATACCCAGAGAAAAACATAATTCAAAAAGAAACGTGCACCTCAGTGTTCACTGCAGCACTATTTACAATAGCCAAGACATGGAAACAACCTAAATGCCCATCAATAGAGGAATGCATAAAGAAGATGTGGTACATATATGCAATGGAATATTACTCAGACATAAAAATGAACAAAATTGGGTCATTTGTAGAGACGTGGGTGGATCTAGAGACTGTCATACAGAGTGAAGTAAGTCAGAAAGAGAAAAACAAATATCATATATTAACGCATGTATGTGGAACCTAGAAAAATGGTACAGATGAACCGGTTTGCAGGGCAGAAGTTGAGACACAGATGTAGAGAACAAACGTATGGACACCAAGGGGGGAAAGCCGTGGAGGGATGGTGGTGGGATGAATTGGGAGATTGGGATTGACGCATATACACTATTGATACTATGCATAAAATAGATAACTAATGAAAACCTGTATAGCACAGGGAACTCTACTCAGTGCTCTGTGATGATCTAAATGGGAAGGAAATCCAAAACAGAGGGGATATATGAATATGTATAGCTGATTCACTTTGCTGTACAGTAGAAACTAATGCAACATTGTAAAGCAACTATACTCCAATAAAAATTAATTTTAAAAAAACAGGCATTCTTGGGAAAGACCCTACTTAAGCTTTCAGCTATCATTAGCGTTCACCTGACAATTGTATTCAAGTATCCATGAATTCTGATCTGTTTGTTTAACAGTAAGTACTACCTAGTCAAATACCTTATCTTAGAACTAAGAAAAACAAGGAGCAGACTTGTGACGTTTGTTTATAAAGTCTCACAGCAAATTGGAATGCATTATTGAGACAATAAAAATTTATAAGTAAATTGATACAATTTTTTAACATTAAGCATTGTAGATAAACTGAAAAACTCCTACATTAACAGTTAAAGCTTATATTCAAATTTAAGTAACTGTGTTATAATTTTTTAACCTGATTATTTCTTACCTAGTACTGTACCCTGTGATTGGATTACTCCCATCAGATAAGTCAGTTTTAAGAAAACATAATTTGATAACAGTATGTAATGGCTGCTTCTATGTATTGATACTATTTTACTAAGGCCTTTAAATATCTCTGGGAGGAAAATCTACTTTATCAAAATAATAGCTCGATGGTGCATAAATTTCGTTTACTCTTTGTCTGCAACGTCAGTTATGCTGACTTTGCTATTAACATAAATCTCCATTACTTACAACAGTGCTCAGTCTATGCAAAACAAATTACATATTCTGCTACCTCATTATCCTAAACTAATGTCAGCCTTGAATTCTCCTGGATAACAACCTTTAACTGTGTTAGGCAAATTAGGTAAGATAGCAGTGTATAGTTGACTTACCAAGCAATAAATAATAGCCTGTTTTATTTTGGTTGGGCTATGTGATTTAAAAAAGAAAAGGTTTAGAAACACCCCATAAAGCAGTTATTTTCTGCATTATACTGATGTTCTGAAATAAAGGTTTAGTCAGTACGTTTTCAGAAGAGGGAATGTAAGCAAGACTTCCACTTAAAGGTGACAGATTAAATACATTAATTTGGCTCCACTTACCCCCAAATTCAAATGTAATGAACATAATGTAATTTTTTAATGCATAAACTTATAAGAACAAAAAGCACGGAAGGGATAAAAATAACAAAAGGAGCAACAGCAAAAATGATCCCAGGTGGAAAGCAGGACTAGTGACAGTTTCTAGCTCATTATGTGTTTTCTAAGTGGGAATGAGCATTCTCCAATTCTTACGTTTCTTTCTATGAAAATGAGATATCTTGTTTTAAAATCTGCTCTTTGATACATGCCTTACTCCTTTTCAGAGAACTAAAGTGCTTTGCATCATTTCTCAATCAGGGCCCTTGGTGTCTCTTTCTCTCACCTGGACAAGTGTGAGTCCTGACCTTTTACAAGGTCTATATAGACACAGGAATCTTACAGAAAAATATACTCTAGCTTTGTAGAGAGGCACAAGTGATACTCTGTTCTTCTACTTGGTCACACTTTTGTCTTATTTCAGAACTTGGTTCAGATCCTGAGTGATCAACAGAAGTGCTATTTTATTTTGCCTTTTCAGTTACTTTATTTTTCATCATAAAAATGAATTTAATTATACTTGTAAAGTTAATTCTGTATTATTTCTTCTTTATATTTTCTCTTGTGTACAGGAATAATAATAACTACTTTTACAGCTGTTAGATGTACCAGCGGTTTTAAGCACACACACATAATTTACTCTTCACAACTCTGTGAAATAGATGTTATTATTTCCCAGATTAGGAAGATAACATATAAAAAGTATAACTAACCATTCCTAGGTTACAGACCAAATAAATGATAAAATAGGGATTCACACTCAAGCAGCCTAATTTCAGAGTTCATGTTTTTAAATTTACTTTATATATCACATAAAGTTTTTACTAAAGTCTTCATTAAAATTGTATACAATATAAAATAAAACAAAATAATGTTTTTCAAACTACTGATGTTGTACTTACTTTTTATTAAAAGCCAAGAGTCAAAGTTAAGTGATTTTTCACAACATAAAGCAAGTTCAGAAAAGGACATTAAGTATGTAATAATATATAGGAAGTAGTTTGTTTTGTATTTTATTAACTGTATTTTATGTGCACATAATAACTACCTTTATACAAATATATTAAAAAAGTGAAATAAATATATTAAAAACCTGTCAACAAATCACATGATTAACAATAAAGTCCCCTGAAGTACTGAACTACTTATTAATTATAACTGCAAGAGAGAAAGAGTGGGGGAATTGATTTCTGAATTAATATACTAATTAAAATTTATGAACTAGACTTCTGCTTCTGGCAATATCAAATAAAATAGCCAGACTTAACCTCCACCACAAACAAGTGGAGAATAGGGAAAAAAACACAAACAAAAACAAACAAACAAAAATAGACCTTGGACAATTGACAGCACAGGCCTGGGATTCCCCAAAGTGAGAAAATAAGTAGTGTGAGAAATAAAATTGTCTAGAGACACATTATGAACCACAAGGCAGAGAAAGAGATCCCAAGTAGAGCACAGTAATATCACTGAGCTAAGCATAAAGAGATTGAAGTTCAGGAGCACTGAGGTAGTTGTAAGTTGTAAGGCATAGTTCGACATAGGAGGAACCTATATAGAAAAAGAGCACCAAAACCCTGAACAGTAATTGCACTGAGTCTTTGCAGAATACTAAACTGCATATGTGGACAATGCAATGAAAGTTTATGAGATTAGGAAAAATGACAGGATGGTGGTAAACACTAGAAAATGCTCAGAGATTACATGGGGTGCAGAGATATGAAAGATCCAACCAACATTACTGGAGAATCAATTGTCATAACCTAGGACATTCCGTAAAGTTCCCAGAAGGTTAATATTTTAGTAGTAAAATAATTACAGTAGTAAGCCTAATATTTCTAGCCTAGAAATAAGACTACTAGTAGTAATAAGCCTAAATTTGCTCCAGCGTAAAACCTATTTTACCCTCAAATTAGCAATGCTTCAAAATAAGTCTTGAGAAAAACCAACCTGATATGTGAATAATTTAATTGCCTTCTAGAAAAAAAGTCAGCACTCTTTAAAGGAGGAAAATAAATTTTAGACATTCAGCAATGTAGTAGTTATACTGTCCTGCATCCAATTAAGAAAATTCCTAGACATGCCAAGAATCAGGAAAATGTGACTTATAAGCAGGAGAATAATAGTCAATAGAAGAACTAGAATTGGAAGAAATGATGAAAGTACCAAAGAAGGACTTTGTGTATTTGTGTGTTGTAGGACTCAAGAAACTAAAGGCAAATTAGAATGAGGGAAAGTAGCTATAAGGGAGATATTATCGAAAAGAAGTTATAAGATGATATTAAAAGATTAACACACTTGAAGAATATCAGTAGGGTTTATCCAAAATAGAGTATAGAGACAAAAAATAGATTAGTGGTTACCAGTAGGGAGGAGAGGGAATAGTGGGAAGAGACTGCTAAAGGGTACTAAGTTGCTTTTGGTGTTGAAGAAAATGTTTTGAAATTAAGTAGTGGTAATATTTGCACAACTTTGTAGATACAGTTGACCCTTGAATAACACAGGTTGGAAATGTACAGGTTCATTTATATATGGATCTTTTTTCAATAGTAAATACTACAGTACCACACGGTCCATGGTTGGTTGGATCCGTGGATGCAGAGGAACCCTGGATACAGAGGACTGACTATAAATTATACGCAGATCAACCCCTCGTTGTTCAAGGGTCAACTGTATGCTAAAAACCGCTGGATTGTACATTTAAAAGGGGTGAATTTTATGGTATGTCAAATTATCTCAATATAAAAGTAACCAAAAAAGACATTAAAAATACTACCTAACAAAACTCTTCTTGAACTTAGCCACAAAAATCCTTAACGACATATTAGAAAATTAAATCCAGCAATACATAAATGTATTAATTCCCCATGAAAAGATAAGTTTATTTCCAAGAATGCAAGGTTGGTTTCACTTTTGAAAATCCATCAATGCGATTTTCATAGTAATCAGACTAAAAGCGCCAATCATACTGTCATCTCTGTGGAAAGAGATAAGGCGTCTGACAAGATGTAACACAAATTTGTCATAAAAATCTTCAGCAAATTAGGAATAGATGATGGAGTTGCATATTGTCCCTCCAAAATCATGTCTACCCTAAGCCTCAGAATGTGACCATATCTGGAAATAGGGTCTATATTGATAGAATTAGTTGAGATATGGTCATACTAGATTAGGGAGGGCCCTAAATCCAAGTACTCATGTCTTTATAAGAAGAGAAGGGGATACACAGTGACAACACACACGCAGGGGACAGCATTGTGTGAAGACGGAGGTAGACATAAAAGAGATGCATGAACCAGCCAAGGAAGAGCAAGAATTGTCTACAAGGGGCTTCCCTGGTGGTGCAGTGGTTAAGAATCTGCCTGCCAATGCAAGGGACATGGGTTCGAGCTCTGGTCTGGAAGATCGCACATGCCACGGAGCAACTAAGCCCTTGCGCCACAATTACTGAGTCTGTGCTCTAGAGCCCGTGGGCCACAACGAATGAAGCCCAAGTGCCTAGAGCCCATGCTCTGCAACAAGAGAAGCCACCGCAATGAGAAGCCTGTGCACCGCCATGAAGAGTAGCTCCCGCTCGCTGCAACTAGAGAAGAGCCCGCACGCAGCAACGAAGACCCAATGCAGCCAAAAATAAATATATTAAATAAATAAATTTTTAAAAAAATAAAAAAAAGAATTGTCTACAACCACCAGAAGGCAGGAAAGAGTCAGCCATGAGATGATTTCTCCCTCAGCACCACACAGGGAGCCAACCTTATATTCATCTTGATTTTTTTTTATGCTTATCCAGTTTCTTTTTTTTTATTAGTTTCTGCTTTATAACACAGTGAATCAGTCATACATATACATCTGTTCCCACATCCCTTCCCTCATGCATCTCCCTCCCTCCCACCCTCCCCATCCCACCCCTCCAGGCGGTCACAAAGCACCGAGCTGATCTCCCTGTGGTATGCGGCTGCTTCCCACTATCTATCTACCTTACGTTTGGTACTGTATTTATGTCCAGGCCCCTCTTTCGCTTTGTCACAGCTTAGCCTTCCCCCTCCCCATATCCTCAAGTCCATTCTCAAGTAGATCTGTGTCTTTATTCCCGTTTTACCCCTAGGTTCTTCATGACATTTGTTTTAATTCCATATATATGTGTTAGCATACAGTATTTGTCTTTCCCTTTCTGACTTACTTCACTCTGTATTACAGACGCTAGGTCTATCCACCTCATTACAAATAGCTCAGTTTCGTTTCTTTTTATGGCTGAGTAATATTCCATTGTATATATGTGCCACATCTTCTTTATCCATTCATCCGATGATGGACACTTAGGTTGTTTCCAGCTCCGGGCTATTGTGAATAGAGCTGCAATGAACATTTTGGTACTTGTCTCTTTTTGAATTATGGTTTTCTCAGGGTATATGCCTAGTAGTGGGATTGCTGGGTCATATGGTAGTTCTATTTGTAGTTTTTTAAGGAACCTCCATACTGTTCTCCATAGTGGCTGTACCAATTCACATTCCCACCAGCAGAGCAAGAGTGTTCCCTTTTCTCCACACCCTCTCCAGCATTTATTGTTTCTAGATTTCTTGATGATGGCCATTCTGACTGGTGTGAGATGATATCTCATTGTAGTTTTGATTTGCATTTCTCTAATGATTAATGATCTTGAGCATTCTTTCATGTGTTTGTTGGCAGTCTGTATATCTTCTTTGGAGAACTGCCTATTGAAGTCTTCTGCCCATTTTTGGATTGGGTTGTTTGTTTTTTTGCTATTGAGCTGCATGAGCTGTTTATAAATTTTGGAGATTAATCTTTTGTCAGTTGCTTCATTTGCAAATATCTTCTCCCATTCTGAGGGTTGTCTTTTGGTCTTGTTTATGGTTTCCTTTGCTGTGCAAAAGCTTTGAAGTTTCATTAGGTCCCATTTGTTTATCTTTGTTTTTATTTCCATTTCTCTAGGAGGTGGGTCCAAAAGGATCTTGCTGTGATTGATGTCATAGAGTGTTCTGCCTATGTTTTCCTCTAAGAGTTTGATAGTTTCTGGCCTTACATTTAGGTCTTTAATCCATTTGGAGCTTATTTTTGTGTATGTTGTTAGGGAATGATCTAATCTCATACTTTTACATGTCCCTGTCCAGTTTTCCCAGCACCACTTATTGAAGAGGCTGTCCTTTCTCCACTGTACATTCCTGCCTCTTTTATCAAAGATAAGTTGACCATATGTGCGTGGGTTTATCTCTGGGCTTTCTATCCTGTTCCATTGATCTATCTTTCTGTTTTTGTGCCAGTACCACACTGTCTTGATTACTGTAGCTTTGTAGTATAGTCTGAAGTCAGGGAGCCTGATTCCTCCAGCTCCGTTTTTCGTTCTCAAGATTGCTTTTGCTATTCGGGGTCTTTTGTTTTTCCAAACAAATTTTGAAAGTTTTTGTTCTAGTTCTGTGAAAAATACCAGTGGTAGTTTGATAGGGATTGCATTGAATCTGTAGATTGCTTTGGGTAGTAGAGTCATTTTCACAATATTGGTTCTTCCAATCCAGGAGCATGGTATATCTCTCCATCTATTTGTATCATCTTTAATTTCTTTCATCAGTGTCTTATAATTTTCTGCATACAGGTCTTTTGTCTCCTTAGGTAGGTTTATTCCTAGATATTTTATTCTTTTTGTTGCAATGGTAAATGGGAGTGTTTTCTTGATTTCATTTTCAGATTTTTCATCATTAGTGTACAGGAATGCCAGAGATTTCTGTGCATTAATTTTGTATCCTGCTACTTTACCAAATCCATTGATTAGCTCTAGTAGTTTTCTGGTAGCATCTTTAGGATTCTCTATGTATAGTATCATGTCATCTGCAAACAGTGACAGCTTTACTTCTTCTTTTCCAATTTGGATTCCTTTTAATTCCTTTTCTTCTCTGATTGCTGTGGCTAAAACTTCCAAAACTAAGTTGAATAAGAGTAGTGAGAGTGGGCAGCCTGGTCTTGTTCCTGATCTTAGTGGAAATGGTTTCAGTTTTTCACCATTGAGGACAATGTTGGTTGTGGGTTTGTCATATATGGCCTTTATTATGTTGAGGAAAGTTCCCTCTATGCCTACTTTCTGCAGGGTTTTTATCATAAATGGGTGTTGAATTTTGTCGAACGCTTTCTCTGCATCTATTGAGATGATCATATGGTTTTTCTCCTTCAACTTGTTAATATGGTGTATCACATTGATTGATTTGCATATATTGAAGAATCTTTGCATTCCTGGAATAAACCCCACTTGATCATGGTGTATGATCCTTTTAATGTGCTGTTGGATTCTGTTTGCTAGTATTTTGTTGAGGATTTTTGCATCTATGTTCATCAGTGATATTGGCCTGTAGTTTTGTTTCTTTGTGACATCCTTGCCTGGTTTTGGTATCAAGGTGATGGTGGCCTTGCAGAATGAGTTTGGGAGTGTTCCTTCCTCTGCTATATTTTGGAAGAGTTTGAGAAGGATGGGTGTTAGCTCTTCTCTAAATGTTTGATAGAATTCACCTGTGAAGCCATCTGGTCCTGGCCTTTTGTTTGTTGGAAGATTTTTAATCACAGTTTCAATTTCAGTGCTTGTGATTGGTCTATTCATATTTTCTATTTCTTCCTGATTCAGTCTTGGCAGGTTGTGCATTTCTAAGAATTTGTCCATTTCTTCCAGGTTGTCCATTTTATTGGCATAGAGTTGCTTGTAGTAATCTCTCATGATCTTTTGTATTTCTGCAGTGTCAGTTGTTACTTCTCCATTTTCATTTCTAATTCTATTGATTTGAGTCTTCTCCCTTCTTTTCTTGAAGAGTCTGGCTAATGGTTTGTCAATTTTGTTTATCTTCTCAAAGAACCAGCTTTTAGTTTTATTGATCTTTGCTATCGTTTCCTTCATTTCTTTTTCATTTATTTCTGATCTGATCTTTATGATTTCTTTCCTTCTGCTAACTTTGGGGGTCTTTTGTTCTTCTTTCTCTAATTGCTTTAGGTGCAGGGTCAGGTTGTTTACTCGAAATGTTTCCTGTTTCTTAAGGTGGGATTGTATTGCTATAAACTTCCCCCTTAGAACTGTTTTTGCTTCATCCCATAGGTTTTGGGTCGTCGTGTCTCCATTGTCATTTGTTTCTAGGTAGTTTTTTATTTCCTCTTTGATTTCTTCAGTGATCACTTCGTTATTGAGTAGTGTATTGTTTAGCCTCCATGTGTTTGTATTTTTTACACATCTTTTCCTGTAATTGATGTCTAGTCTCATAGCATTGTGGTCGGAAAAGATACTTGATACAATTTCAATTTTCTTAAATTTACCAAGGCTTGATTTGTGACCCAAGATATGATCTATCCTGGAGAATGTTCCATGAGCACTTGAGAAAAATGTGTATTCTGTTGTTTTTGGATGGAATGTCCTATAAATATCAACTAAGTCCATCTTGTTTAATGTATCATTTCAAGCTTGTGTTTCCTTATTTATTTTCATTTTGGATGATCTGTCCATTGGTGAAAGTGGGCTGTTAAAGTCCCCTACTATGAGTGTGTTACTGTCGATTTCCCCTTTTATGGCTGTTAGTATTTGCCTTATGTATTCAGGTGCTCCTATGTTGGGTGCATAAATATTTACAATTCTTATATCTTCTTCTTGGATCGATCCCTTTATCGTTATGTAGTGTCCTTCTTTGTCTCTTCTAATAGTCTTTATTTTAAAGTCTATTTTGTCTGATATAAGAATTGCTACTCCAGTTTTCTTTTGATTTCCATTTGCATGGAATATCTTTTTCCATCCCCTCACTTTCAGTCTGTATGTGTCTCTAGGTCTGAAGTGGGTCTCTTGTAGACAGCATATATATGGGTCTTGTTTTTGTATCCATTCAGCCAATCTGTGTCTTTTGGTGGGAGCATTTAGTCCATTTACATTTAAGGTAATTGTTGATATGTATGTTCCTATTCCCATTTCCTTAATTGCTTTGGCTTCGTTATTGTAGGTATATTCCTTCTGTTGTGTTTCTTGCCTAGAGAAGTTCCTTTAGCATTTGTTGTAAAGCTGGTTTGGTGGTGCTGAACTCTCTCAGCTTTTGCTTGTTTGTAAAGGTTTTAATTTCTCCATCAAATCTGAATGAGATCCTTGCTGGGTAGAGTAATCTTGGTTGCAGGTTTCTCTCCTTCATCACTTTAATTATGTCCTGCCACTCCCTTCTGGCTTGTAGAGTTTCTGCTGAGAGATCAGCTGTTATCCTGATGGGGATTCCCTTGTGTGTTATTTGTTGCTTTTCCCTTGCTGCTTTTAATACGATTTCTTTGTGTTTAATTTTTGACAGTTTGATTAATATGTGTCTTGGTGTATTTCTCCTTGGATTTATTCTGTATGGGACTCTCTGTGCCTCCTGGACTTGATTCACTATTTCCTTTCCCATATTAGGGAAGTTTTCAACTATAATCTCTTCAAATCTTTTCTCAGTCCCTTTCTTTTTCTCTTCTTCTTCTGGAACCCCTATAATTCGAATGTTGGTGCGTTTAATGTTGTCCCAGAGGTCTCTGAGACTGTCCTCTGTTCTTTTCATTCTTTTTTCTTTATTTTGCTCTGCATCAGTTATTTCCACTATTTTATCTTCCACCTCACTTATCCGTTCTTCTGCCTCAGTTATTCTGCTATTGATCCCATCTAGAGTATTTTTCATTTCATTTATTGTGTTTTTAATCGATGCTTGATTCATCTTTAGTTCTTCTAGGTCCTTGTTAACTGTTTCCTGCATTTTGTCTATTCTAGTTCCAAGATTTTGGATCTTGGAGATAGAATCTTGGATCATCTTTACTATCATTATTCTGAATTCTTTTTCAGGTAGGCTGCCTATTACCTCTTCATTTGTTAGGTCTGGTAGGTTTTTATCTTGCTCCTTCACCTGCTGTGTGTTTTTCTGCCTTCTCATTTTGCTTATCTTACTGTGTTTGGGGTCTCCTTTTTGCAGGCTGCAGATTCGTAGTTCCCGTTGTTTTTGGTGTCTGTCCCCAGTGGCTAAGGTTGTTTCAGTAGGTTGTGTAGGCTTCCTGGTGGGGGGGACTAATGCCTGTGTTCTGGTGGTTAAGGCTTGATCTTGTCTTTCTGGTGGACAGGTCCACGTCTGGTGGTGTGTTTTGGGGTGCCTGCGGCCTTATTATGTTTTTAGGTAGCTTCTCTGCTAGTGGGTGGTGTTGTGTTCCTGCCTTGATAGTTGCTTGGCATAGGGTGACCAGCACTGTAGCTTGCTGGTCGTTGACTGAAGCTGGGTGCTGGTGTTGAGATGGAGATCTCTGGGAGATTTTTGCTGCTTGATATTATGTGGAGCTGGGAGGTCTCTTGTGGACCCGTGTCCTGAAGTTGGCTCTCCCACTTCAGAGGCACAGCACTGACTCCTGGCTGCAGCACCAAGAGCCTTTCATCCACCCGGCTCAGAATAACAGGGAGAAAAAGTAGAAAGAAAGAATTAGTAGAAGAAAGAAAGAGAGAGGGAAAGAAAGGAAGAAGGGAAGAAAGGAAGGAAGGAAGGAAGAAAGAGAGAAAGGAGGGAGGGAGGAAGGATGGAAAGAAAGGAGGGAGGGAGGGAGGGAGGAATGAAAGCAAAAGGAAGAGTGAATGGAAGAAGGGAGGGAGGGAGGAAGGAAGGAACGAAAGAAAGAAAGACAGGAGGGAGGGAGGGAGGAAGGAAAGAAAAAGAAAGTGGGAAGAAGAATGGTGGGAGGGCGGGAGGGAGGAAAGAAAAAGAAAGAAGGAAAGGAGGAGCGGAGGGTGCGAGGGAGGAAGGAAAGAAAAAGAAAGTGGGAAGAAGAACGGTGGGAGGGCGGGAGGGAGGAAAGAAAAAGAAAGAAGGAAAGGAGGAGCGGAGGGTGGGAGGGAGGAAGGGAAGGTAGGAAAAAAAGAAAGAGCAAGTAAAGTAAAATAGAATAAAGTATGAAATATAGTAGCGTTATTAAAATTAAAAAGTTATTATTGAAAAAAAAACGGACAGATAGAACCCTGGGACATATGGTGGAAGCAAAGCTATACAGAGAGAATCTTACACAGAAGATTACACATACACATTCACTAAAAGAGAGCAGGGGGGAAAATCAAAACTCTTGCTCTCCAAGTCCACCTCCTCAATTTGGGATAATTCGTTGTAAAAAAAGGAAAAGGGCGAGAAGTCTGAAATCTTGCTCTCTAAGTCCACCTCCTTAATTTGGGATAATTCGTTGTAAAAAGAGGAAAAGGGGGGAAAGTCTTAAATGTTGTCCTCAAATTCCACTTCCTAAATTTGGGATGATTTGCTGTCCATTTATGCACTCCACAGACGCAGGGCACATCAAATGGACCGTGCAGCTTTAATCCACTGCCTCCGAGGCTGCACAGAGAGATTTCCCTGTCTCTGCTCTCACAGCTCCCGGGTCTCAGCCTTGGACCTGGCCCCGCCTCTGCGCGTAGGTCGCCGGAGGGCGTCCGTTCTTCGCTCAGACAGGACGAGTTTAAAGGAGCTGCTGATTCGGGGGCTCTGGCTCACTCAGGCAGAGGGGAGGGAGGGGCGCGCAGTGTGGGGTGGGGCTGTGGCGGCAGAGGCCGGCGTGACGTTGCAGCAGCCCGAGGCGCTCCGTGCGCTTTCCCGGGAAAACCGTCCCCGGGTCCCGGGACCCCGGCAGTGGCGGGGTGCACAGGCCCCCCGGAAGGCGGGGCGGACAGTGACCCGCGCTCGCACACAGGCCCAGCGGCGGCGGCGGCAGCAGCAGCCTCAGCGTCCCACGCCCGTCTCCGAGGTCCTCGCCTTTAGCCGCGGCTCGCGCCCGTCTCCGGTGCTACCCCAAGCAGCCCTCTTAATGCCCTCTCCTCGCACACCAGGAAACAAAAGGGAAAAAAGTCTCTTGCCTCTTCGGCAGCTCCAGACCCTTTCCCCGGACTCCCTCTGGGCTTGCCGTGGTGCACTAACCCCTTCAGGCTCTCGTCCTTTCGCCAGCCCCAGTCCTCTCCCTGCGCTCCGACTGAAAGCCGATACCCGAGCCTCAGCTCCCAGCCCCGCCCGCCCCGGCGGCCAAGCAGACAAGCCTCTCGGGCTGGTGTGTGCCTGAGGGCACCGATCCTCTGTGCCGGAATCTCTCCGCTTTGCCCTCCACAACCCTGTTGCTGTGCTCTCCTCCGCTACTCCTAAGCTTTCCCCCTCCGCCACCTGCAGTCTCCGCCCGCGAAGGGGCTTGTAGTGTGTGGAAACCTTTCCTCCTTCACGGCTCCCTCCCACTGGTGCAGGTCCCGTCCCTATCCTATTGTCTCTGTTTATTCTTTTTTTCTTTTGCCCTACCCAGGTATGTGGGGAGTTTCTTGCCTTTTGGGGGGGTCTGAGGTCTTCTGTCAGCGTTCAGTAGGTGTTCTGTAGGAGTTGTTCCACGTGTAGTTGAATTTCTGATGTATCTGTGGGGAGGAAGGTGATCTCCGCGTCTTACTCTTCCGCCATCTTCCCAAGCTCTATCTTGATTACTTCAAATTTTTGGCAATTATGAATAAAGCTGCTCTAAAAATCTGTGTATAGGCTTTCATGTTTTGCATTTGGATAATTAACTAGGAGTGTGACTGCTGGATTGTATGATAGGTAAGCCTATATTTAGCTTCATAAGAAATTTACAAAGTGCTTGTACCATTTTGCATTCCAACAGCAATTAACGAGCTTTCCTGTTGCTCTATATCTTCACCAATATTTGGTGTTTTCCATGTTTTGGAGTTTAGCCATTCTGATAAGTGCTTAGTGGTTTCTCGTGAAATGAAGTTTTCTTTTTTTTAATAAATTTATTTTATTTTTGGCTGCGATGGGTCTTTGTTGCTGCGCGCGGGCTTTAGTTGCGGTGAGCTCGGGCTACTCTTCATTGTGGTGCACGGGCTTCTCATTGCGGTGGCTTCTCTTGTTGCGGAGCTCGGGCTCTAGGCGCGCGGGCTTCAGTAGCTGTGGCACGTGGGCTCAGTAGGTGAGGCTCACAGGCCCTAGAGCGCAGGCTCAGTAGTTTTGGCGCACGAGCTTAGTTGCTCTGTGGCATGTGAGATCTTCCCAGACCAGGGCTCGAACCCATGTCCCCTGCATTGGCAGGTGGATTCTTAACCACTGCGCCACCAGGGAAGCCCAGAAATGGAATTGTATTAATTCTTTTTTACTTTAATTTGGATGCAGACCCTATTTATTTATTTATTTATTTAGTAATGTAGCCATAGTCTAGTACCTGAAAACGTTTATCCTAGAACCAGATTGTCTAGGTTCAAATTCTAACCCTACATTTTGCTCCTTGTGAGCCATAGGCTAACTACTTAGCATGTGCTTCAGTAGCCTTATAGATAAGATGGAGATAATAATACCATCTACCTCACAGAATTGTTAAAATTCAGTTAGATTATCATGGAACATATAAATAACAATAAGAGTATCTGGCCTATAGTAAACTCTTTTACCTTTAATTGTATATAATAATTTCATTCTTTTCTTTTATCAAGGGGAAGGAATTTAGAATGTAATTCCAAATATTGATAGAACTAGGGTAATTATTTTAATTTTAAATTAATTAAAAAAACTCAGTTACATAAAGATAGAATTCCTCTATTTCTGAATCATTACCATATTTAGCTTTCAGCACAGTATTTAAATTTCAATTCAGTAACTTCACAGTTGTACGTCTTTTTACAAACTTTCAATATTGAGAACAGTGGCCTGAAGAATTTTTAAGCTGTTTTTTTTTTTTTTTTTTGGTGGGAGGGAGAAGAAGGATAAGTTTTAACCCCACTATTTTGTAATTTAGTTTGGTCATGACTCTGATTTGATGAAACTGAGATCAGTATGATAAATGAAATTGCAAAGTTCAAGACTTTGCTCCACTGTTTATTGTTAACTATTCAAATGAACTGAATTCTTAAAAT
The DNA here is from genome assembly GCF_964165515.1 of Mesoplodon bidens. NCBI lineage: Eukaryota > Metazoa > Chordata > Mammalia > Artiodactyla > Ziphiidae > Mesoplodon > Mesoplodon bidens. The sequence goes on from NW_027672415.1 coordinate 24,723, forward strand.
TTCAGTTGTTTCCAGAACATGCCGCTTCTGAAGCATCTTAATCTCAATGTGTAAGCAGATTGTTATTATTCATCTAATCCATCAACCATAACTGCATTGCAGGTGGTCTGGCCCTAGGAGGGCACAAAGTTCATAGACTTAATTATTACAAACAGTATGTCTTCTATTTTAATTTTCTAGTGGAGGGTAACTCTGGGTCAGTCATGCAAGGAACTGACTTAAGTTCCATGTCCTTGAAAAATGTTGCCACCTCAGTTTAAATTAATGGTCTAACAGCTTCGACCATTTGGGGAGCACTCTTAGTAGTCATATGGCCTAAATTTGACTACTTTCATATTAGCATTGTTAAGACATTATGGGAATTCCCCGGCAGTCCAGTGGTTAGGACTCCACGCTTTCACTACTGAGGACCTGCGTTCAATCCCTGGTTGGGGAACTAAGATCCCACAAGCCATGCAGTGTGCCAAAAAAAAAAAAAAAGACTTAATTAAATCCCAGAACACAGTCGTGCTTGTCATGGGCATCATGTTTAAGAGTTCTTCTCGATATACAGACTGCCAACAAACACATGAAAGGATGCTCAACATCTTTACTCATTAGAGAAATGCAAATCAAAACTACAATGAGATATCATCTCACACCAGTCAGAATGGCCATCATCAAAAAATCTAGAAACAATAAATGCTGGAGAGGGTGTGGAAAAAAGGGAACACTCTTGCACTGCTGGTGGGAATGTGAATTGGTACAGCCGCTATGGAGAATGGTATGGAGGTTCCTTAAAAAACTACAAATAGAACTACCATATGACCCAGCAATCCCACTACTGGGCATATACCCTGAGAAAACCATAATTCAAAAAGAGACATGTACCAAAATGTTCATAGCAGCCCTATTTACAATAGCCCGGAGATGGAAACAACCTAAGTGTCCATCATCGGATGAATGGATAAAGAAGATGTGGCACATATATACAATGGAATATTACTCAGCCATAAAAAGAAATGAAATTGAGCTATTTGTAGTGAGGTGGATAGACCTAGCGTCTGTCATACAGAGTGAAGTAAGTCAGAAAGAGAAAGATAAATACTGTATGCTAACACATATATATGGAATTTAAGAAAAAAAATGTCATGAAGAACATAGGGGTAAGACAGGAATAAAGACACAGACCCACTAGAAAAAAAAAAGAGTTCTTCTGTCACATCAAAATTTTCTTGGACACCAACCACCACATGATAGATCTAATTGGATGGTAATATATATACATATATGTAGCTGAGCTCTCTTCCACTGCAATAGAAACGCCATAAATGATTTAACTTTTTCATAGAATTTGTCTTGTGAATTCTCAGCCTTATCTTCATTACATTGAATAATGGTGTTTGCCTTTGATAATGCTATTTTTGGTTATGGAGTGTGGGGCATGATTTTTCTCCTGCATTCAAGAGATAATCCTTTATAAACTCTCCATTCCTAAAAAAAGTTTTAACGGAGAAAGGGTTTTTTCCAATTCCTATGTGATTGGATTTTGCAGCATAATCATTTATTATACATTTAATATTAATGTTTTATAAATCTGGGGAATTTCCAACTCTGCTGAGAAATTCCACTGGGAAAAAGAAAAGAAAAAGAATAATAAAATAAAATGTCCCTGTACTACTCAGTGCTCCTTTCTTGGTAGTGGAAAACACATTTCTAAGAAAAGTGGAAACTTTAACAACTCAAATATCTTCAAGATAAATATTGCCCTAAAACTTGCCTTATCATAAAACCATACAAAAATTAGACAGATTTTAAAAAAGGGAGTCAGAATTGTTTATCTAATTGATCAGAGCCAAAGGGCCAGTGATTCTTTTTTAATATTGAAATAATATAAAAAATAAGGTGAAACATACCTTGTGGTCCATAAGTCAAAGGGATTCCTTAAAAGATATTGTATTTATCATAATTAAATTTAAAAACTCTAGTTTGCAAACAATATTGAAAGCAGAGAGATTAAGAAAAATTACCAATTTTTGAAACCTTTTGGACATTTTTAAAAAAATAATAACAAATGGTATTTTATTAAATTTTAATAAACTGTGTACAACATAGAAATACTTGCCATATACACCATTCTTGGACATTTTCTTACAATTGTAAATATTCAGAGCACTTTACTATATTCCACAACAGCATTTTTTAAGGTTTATTTTTCATAAAGGAACAACTGTGTAAAAGATCAAGCAGCATCAATTGTCTGTTTCATTGCCCTCCAAGGCAATCTGTGGAATTAAATAATTGCAATTTTGACCTCTACTGCAAATGATCAATCAGCTGAGGCTTCTACTAAAAGTCCTTAATATGACAAAGACAAAAGAAGAAGATACAATTGTCAGATGAAGTGGCCAGAGATTTACTGATCTTATTTTTTAAAGTCTTTATCTGCACAGTAACAAATATAAATATTTGATTATTTCATTAAGTTTATCCAGTGAGTACTTATTTATCAGCTAAGAGGCCCTAGGCACTAATCTAGCCATTTGGGATCTAGAAGTAAATAAAACATAAAGAGACCCCTTTACCTTATAGTACAAGAATTCTTTTGAGAAGACAGATATTTATGGGGAAAAAAAAGTAAACATGTTGTGTGTTAGATTGTGATGAAAGTTAGGGGGACAAACATAAGTTAGGGTAACAGTCCCTGTGGTGAGATGTGGTGAGCTATTTTAATAGAATAATGTAGGGTGACTTCTCTAATAAAGCTACCTTTGAAAAGGCATTGGAAGAAATTAAATGAACAAGCCAAGGCTCCAGGATAAACTTGGCAGGCAGAGCGGATACCTAAAGCAAAGGTCCTGAACCTTCCTGCTGGTCCAGTGGTAAAGAATCTGCCTTCCAATGCAGGGGACACACGTTCGATCCCTGGTCGGGGAGCTAAGATCCCACACGCTGCGGGGCAACTAAGCCCGTGCACCTCAAATACTGAGCTTGCGTGCTTCAACTAGAGAGCCTGAGGGCCGCAAACTACAGACCCCATGCACCCTGGTGCCCGTGAGCCACAACTAGAGAGAAGCCCACACTCCACAACGAAAAGATCACGCCTGCTGCAACTAGGACCTGACGCAGCCAAAAAAATACGGGAACTAAATAAATAAATAAGTAAATAGACAAATAAATAAAGAGAAGACCTAAGATAGATAAATAAATAAATGAATAGAAGGCCTAAGATAGATAAATAAAGAGAAGGCCTAAGATAGATAGATAAATAAATAAGTAAATAAGTAAAGAGAAGGCGTAAGATAGATAGATAGGTGAATAAAGAGAAGGCCTAAGATAGATAGATAAATAAACAAATAAATAAATAGATTAAATCAATCAATCAATCAATAAAGTAAAGGCCCCAAGGGGCATTGTGTGTGCCTGGAAGTGTGAGGAAGTCAATGTAGTGGATGAAGACAAAGTAAGGTGGTAGGCAGTGAAGTTGGAGGGGTCACCAAAAGGACAACTGGCAGTGACTTAATTTGCTGTGTGTGTATGTATTTACCTTGAACCAGGAACTCTGCGTTCAGGCCACACACCTCAACTCTCCATCCCTAAGTGATACTTTAGAATTTGTTTTTAATGAGAAAGAGGGAAGAGAAATAACAGGTGTGTATCTATTTGCGTGTGTGTGTTTATTCTTTCCTAAAAACAGTACTAAATTCTTTGATTTTATTATTTAAAAGAACTGTTAGGAATTTTTATTTCTATTATACAGTTGAAGAAATGGTCCACAAATTCTGTTTTTTTCTGCTTCCTAAACATATCCTCTTGCTACCTGCCCAAACAGTCATTCTGGGATCCCAGGGTGGCCAACAAAAAGTGCTAATGTATGCCTTCAAAGAAACACAAGGTAGAAATGACTTGGAAGTTGGCCCCAGATTTATCTGGGTTTGAATTCTAGTACTGCTACTCGTTGGCTAGGTTAACACTTGTTAACATAGTCATGCAAATATCCCAGGCACTTATTAGTTTCATTTGCCTGTAAAATGAGTATAATAATATCATGTATGTAAAGATTAACATATATAAGGAAGCTAGCCTAGAATCCCCAGATGAAAATAATAAATATTAGTTCCCGTCTTCTCCCTTCCTTCAATTAGGAGATGGAGATCAAGTGGGGATTCAACCTGGTTTGGGGAAATTGATGGACAGAAAGAAAGCATGCGCAGGACCTGCTTTATGAGGCAAAGCTCACTTCCCAGTGGAGAGTGGAGGTGTGTGGTCTGATCCCTTGAAGAGTTCCTGGTTCAAGGCCTGAAAAGAACTGAAGGTAAGGAAAGGGTGAGAAAGAGGGAAAGGGAAGTAGCAGCTGTGTATCTATTAAAATAATTAACAGCTAACGCTATTAAAATAATTCAGGGGAGGGCTTCCCTGGTGGCACAGTGGTTGAGAGTCCGCCTGCCGATGCAGGGGACACGGGTTCGTGCCCCGGTCCGGGATACCACATGCTGCGGTGCGGCTGGGCCCATGAGCTATGGCCGCTGAGCCTGCGCGTCCGGAGCCTGTGCTCCGCAACGGGAGAGGCCACAACAGTGAGAGGCCCGCGTACCGCAAAATAAATAAATAAATAAAAATAATTCAGGGGAGATTTGAATTTAGAATTGGTAGAGGTGGAGGTGGGGATGGTGGTGATATTCTGATGGTTGAACTAGCAGATGTGAAATAGGAAGTGAAAGAAAGTGAGGTGTTAATCATGATTATCAGCTTTTTGCCAAACCCCCCCCCCCAAAAAAAACTGTAAGGCGTCTGTGGGACTATGGAGTGAAGCAAATTGGGGCAGAGAAAGATCCCTTCTGTTGAGTAGACAACACAATTGAATATGACTCAAAAGTTTGAAGGAGAAGATTCAGGAACACAAACAAATTGGTATGTAAATCTGTGAGACCAAAAGAAAAAAAAAAGAAACAAACAAAAAAAAAACGCATTAATTGCTTATACAATAAGATGAAATCATTTTTCATTTTATATTTACTCACTCAAATATTGTCCGAATTTAAGAAATGCTAAGGGTTTATCCATTTTGAAATTTTCCATTTAAAGAAAAAAATAATATTCTCACAGACATATTCATCAAGAATGAGATGACCAGAACTTGAGGAAAGTAAAAATAATAATAATGTTTTGTGAATTTTATGCAAGTGAACTTTCTCGAGATGCTTTTGACTATTAATTTCTCTTCCTATTTTCTCTGCCCTTAGATTTGTTTCATGAACCACTGCTGAGAATGAGCTTAATGAGTAGTTTATTGGAGTTGGAAGTCACAAGAAAAACATACCAGGAGAAAATAAGATTTATGAATATGTACATCATTGCACTCTAGATTATTTCACTTATTAGTCAATACAATCTATTATAATTATAAACTATAATAATAACTAAGGAAATTTAGATTCAAAGAGGTCATGTAAAATGTTTTAAGGTCTTGTCTTAGTTTGCTAGGGCTGCCATCACAAAATACCACAGACTAAGCTGTTCAAAAGACAGAACTCTTATTTTCTCTGGAGGCTGAAGTACAAGATTGAGTTGGTTTCTCCTGAGCCCTCTGTCCTTGGCTTGGAGAGGGCTGCCTTCTCACTGGGTTCTCTAATGGCTTTTTCTCTGTGCAGATACATCCCTAGTGACTCTTCCTCTTCCTATAAGGACACCAGTCACATTGCATTAGGGCCCACCCATATAACCTCATTGAATCTTAATTTTCTCTTTAAAGGCCCTATCGAGAAATACAGTCACATTGTAAGCTATTAGGAATTAAGACTTCAACAAAAAAATTTAGGAGGACAATATTAAGTTCATAACACTCACATGGCTATTAAAAAAATAAAACTGAGATTTTCATACTCTCAGACTCCAAAATCCACCCTCTTTCCAATATACTGTGCACTGTTTGACATTAGACCTAGGCCTGAGACTAAAGATAGAGGTAGGAACACAGAGCTGATAGGGAGCAGAGATCATTCGAAGAGGCTTATGTAGTGGAGTTATATAAATTTTGATACTTCAGTTATTGCTCACTCTACCTTGAGTCAAATTACCTGTATGCCATTTAGAGCTTTTTGGTTTCTTTTTTAATTAATTAATTAATTTTTATTGAAGTATAGTTGATTTACAATGTTGTGTTAGCTTTAGGTATACAGCAAAGTGATTCAGTTATACATACATATATACCTAATTTTTTTCAGATTCTTTTCCCTTATAAGTTATTAAAAATTATTGAGTATAGTTCTCTGTGGTATATAGTAGGGCCTTGTTAGTTGTATAATTTATATATGGTGGTGTGTATATTTTAATCCCCAACTCCTAATTTATTCCCTCCCTCTTTCCCCTTTGGTAACCATAAGTTTGTTTTCCATGTCTGTGGGTCTGCTTCTGTTTCATATATAAGTTCATTTGTATCTTCTTTTTTTTGATTCCACATATAAGCAATATCTTATACTTGTCTTTCTCTGTCTGGCTTCACTTAGTATGACAACCTCTAGGTCCATCCATGTTGCTCCAAAATACAGCTGGATTAAAATCTCAGCAAGGCTCTTCGTTAATCGCTTACCAAAGGTAGACTCCTTGACTTTTAATTTACAGTTCTTCATCTCTAACTGGGAAAATCCTGTTTACTTTTCAGAGCTATTGTGATGTGTAAATGAAGCGGTAGGCTGCAGCAGGGTAGCTTTTCAGTAAATGCTATCTCATCCTGTCACTAGAGATTCTGGAAATTTTTAACCCTTGGGTCAAGCGTCTCAGTGTCTTTCATGACTACAAATATACTTTGAGTGGCCCCAACACAAACTATCAAATAATAAGGTATCTTAAACCTGTTACAAGTTTGTTTAATATAGTGTTTGAGATTGGAACAAAAGAACAGTTTCAATATGGAACCATCTGTAGAAGTGAAAGGAAGTTTGTGCCAAAAATATTTCCTCTGGCTAAGTGATGAATGCTTTGATCTAGAAGTTGACTTAATATAAAATTGCCTAATTTGTATGCTGAGAGAGAGAGGAGGTACAGAGCACTGTTAGAGAAGCGTTAGATTTTCCTGAGTTTAGTGTTTTATCAATTGATGCAATTAATTGTTTCTAGTCTATGTGTGTATGTATATGTATTTTATGTATATATATATATATATATATATGTTTCTAGTCTATGTATATATACACATATACATCATAAGACTATATATAAATACATATTTGTAGTATATATAAAATATATAAAAATATATGTAAGGAAATATAACATTTTCTTATTGAAAAGGGGGAAATTAGTAAAGAACAATTATTGTATAGTTAAACTTATGTAATATATGAGTATACCCTAGAAAAAAGATCAATTCATATTTGTCTGATATATACATATGTATAAGACAGTTATTACTTGTCCTATATAGAAAGAAAACTTACTACATTTGAGATAGTATTTAACATGTTTGGAATGACTCCAAAAATGATTTGAAATAACGTGAATATTAGATGAAAATTGCCCTTTGAATATATTACCTACTGTGTGTAATTGTTACTACTGTAAGAAACTTATCACTAGTATTATAAGCATCCTTAATTGTAAGTTATTGTTTTAAACCCAATTTTACATAAGATAACGCACTGCAGTGCATGTTGGTGTCAGTCCTTCTGATTTCAGACAGATCTTGAGTGCAGATGGGGACTGAGGAATGAGTTGAGGACACAGAGCTGAGAGTTCAGAGAAACCAAGACTAGAATTCGTAGGTCAGAGGAACAGTGACAGGGCTGCACAGAGAGAGAATTCCAGATGGCAGCAGAGTGCTCCCCTCCAGCATTTGGCTAAGTGCTGATCAGGGCATGTGTCTGAGGTTAGGGAAAACCACCTCAAGGATTGGGTGTAACAAGGCATGGCATTCACACAAAGACAGTCATAGTGCATGTTCTCACCCCACCTTCCCGACTGGAAAACCTCAAAGTTTACAGGGTGCTGTACACAGAAGGGTTTTGCCTCAGTAGTGGGAAAAAAATTAGCCTAAAACAAAACTGCAAAAGTTCCAAATAACAAATCTTATAAACCAGATCCAGAGGATCAAAACATTCCTAAGGAATTTTAATAAATCTCAAAATTAAGCATAAGAATGTTTATAGAAATAAATATATCTAACACTCACTATGTAAAATTCACAGTGTTAGAAAACCAATGAAAAGTTACCAAGGAAGTGTTAGAAGTAGTAAGCACTGATATTAAAACAATTATTATACCTGTACTGCCTATGTCCAAAAGGAAGTAGAAACAAAGAAGATAAAAAGTAATGCAAAACAGACTTTCAAATTTCTAGAGATGAAAATTACAATGTCCAAGATGAAAATAAATTGGATGTAATTAAAGACAAACTAAATATGGTCAAAAAAAGTTTAATGAACAATAAGCAAAGGGGTAAATAAACTTTACTATATTCATAAAAAGTAATAAAATGACAAAAAGGAATGAATTATTGACATACACAACATGAATAAATCTCACATATGCTGACAGAAAGAAGACAGACAAAAAGGGTATATATGGTGGAATTGAACATATACGGAATTCTAGAAAAATGCAAATTATTGCATGGTGACAACAGATTAGTTGTTGCCCGGGATTAGAGGGGTAGGTAGAGTTGGAAAGAATACATTAAAAAGACCATGAGGAAACTTTTTTGTCAACAGATCTGTTTATTATTTTGATTGTGGTGATAGTTTCATGGTTTTATACATACATCAAAACTCATCAAATTGCATACTATAATATGTGCATTTTATTATATAAACAACTTAATAAAGCTGTTTTAATATTAATTTACATGAAAGTATGAAAGAACATGTAATGGATTTTCCTATCTCTTCAAACTTGTGTTTTAAAGACTTGAAATTACCACTGTAATGTTCAAAGGAGCAGTTTTACAGGGTTCACCACTGTAAAAATTTATATAGCCTCATTTTTCTTCAAATTAAAAAAATAACATGGATTTAATGGCAAGAATGAGGTTTCATTTTTTATTATCTATAAAATTGCAACCACGTGTGGTAAAAAAAATCTCTCTGGGTCTGTTACGTATTTTCTGACCTTGAGAGTAGAGGCAGTGACTTCTAATTTTCCAGATTATCTTTTCAAAGACTCACCATTCAGTCTAAGAACTGAACATGACTCTTACCTTGATATCACTTGCATGACTCTGGTGACCTTTCCTCTTTTCTGATCCCCTCAGAGGTAACCACTATCTTCAGTTTTGCATTTAAAATTTGTTTGCTATGAATTTAAGCTTTACCAAATAAATTGAGAGAATTTATGGGTTATTTTTCTGTTTTTTTGACATATCTCCTAGTGTTAAATATGCAAGAACAGTTAGGCAAACAACTAATAACAATGTCTGCAGCATAGTGTGATATTTTCAGTTTTTAAAAATTCGATTGTGCCAAATTATTTTCTTGAGGCTTCCCTGGTGGCTCAGTGGTTGAGAGTCCGCCTGCCGATGCAGGGGACACGGGTTCGTGCCCTGGTCCGGGAAGATCCCGTGTGCCGCGGAGCGGCTGGGCCCGTGAGCCATGGCCGCTGAGCCTGCACGTCCGGAGCCTGTGCTCCGCAACGGGAGAGGCCACAACAGTGAGAGGCCCGCGTACCGCAAAAAATAAATAAATAAATAAATAAAATAAAAAAGGCTCTGCTTTCCCCCATTTAAAAAAAATATTTTCTTAATCTCTTGGATCACCATATTCACCCAACAGAACACTAATGTGTGTAACAGTTGCACTACTTCCCTGCCATCTCTTAGTGATATCTCTCTGTGCTTTCAATTTGTATGTTCCTTATCATTAGTGACACTAATCACTTTTTCATATGGTAATGATTCTTTAAATTTTTCCCCCTAAATCCCTGATTTTTTCCCCATATTTTTCTATTTTTAATTAAAAAAATTTATTGGAATATAGTTGCTTTACACTCTTGTGTTAGTTTCAGGTGTACAGCAAAGTGAATCAGCTATACCTATACATATATCCCCTCTATTTTGGATTTCCTTCCCATTTAGGTCACCACAGAGAACTGAGTAGAGTTCCCTGTGCTATACAGTAGGTTCTCATTAGGTATCTATTTTATACATAGTATCAATAGTATATGTATGTCAATCCCAATCTCCCAATTCGTCTCACTCCCCGCTTCTCCCTTGGTATCCATATGTTTTTTCTGTATGTCTGTGTTTCTATTTCTCCTTTGCAAATAAGATCATCTATATCATTTTTTTAGATTCCACATACATGTGTTAGTATACAATATTTGTTTTTCTCTTTCTGACTTACTTCACTCTGTATGACACACTCTAGGTCCATCCACGTCTCTACAAATGACCCGTTTTCGTTCCATTTTATGGCTGAGTAATATTCTATTGTATATATGTACCACTTCTTCTTTATCCATTCCTCTGTTGATGGACACTTAGTTTGCTTCCGTGTCCTGGCTATTGTAAGTAGTGCTGCAGTGAACATTGGGGTGCATGCATCTTTTTGAATTATGGTTTTCTCTGGGTATATGCCCAATAGTGGGATTGTTGGGTAATATAGTAGTTCTATTTTTAGTTTTTTAGGAACCTCCATACTGTTCTCCATAGTGGCTGTATCAATTTACATTCCCACCAACAGTGCAAGAGGGATCCCTTTTCTCCACACCCTCTCCAGTATTTATTGTTTGTACATTTTGTGATGATGACCATTCTGACTAATGTGAAGTGATACCTCATTGTAGTTTTGATTTGCATTTCTCTAATGGGAAAATGAAATGTTTTATCTGGGCATTTTGTGTGTGTGTGTGTGTGGTATGCGGGCCTCTCACTGTTGTGGCCTCTCCTGTTGCAGAGCACAGGCTCCGGACGTGCAGGCTCAGTGGCCATGGCTCACGGGACCAGCCGCTCCGCGGCATGTGGGATCTTCCAAGACCAGGGCATGAACCCGTGTCCCCTGCATCGGCAGGCGGACTCTCAACCACTGCGCCACCAGGGAAGCCCGCGGAAAAGCTTTGATGCCTAAAAATGTCTTCTCATCTACTAACTGATGGTTGGCGCTCAACTCTCATCCTTTTATCTCAGAATCTCATCCCTTTAGCTTAAATCTTTTTTTCCCATTAAAATTCAAATACTGGTTGTGCTTTAAGATCGTAGTCATTTTTACCTCAGCCTGAATGATCCAAAAGCAAGTTTTGATGATGTGCAAGAGGGAAGAGAACTTGAGGGCATAAGGGTTCTGCAGAGGGTATTAGGGAATAGAGAAGACAGAGCAATAAATAGACTCACAGGGGAAACTCAGAAAGTGGAGCTTGATGAAACAAGCAAACATCACGGTTTTGCTAAGGTCTATTCTAATTAGTTGTTATTCGTGTGTAAAGGTTTGCCTAAAAAGCATAACCTATGAGTGATTTGTGCCCCTGCATATTACGGATGTATCATAAAATTCAAACAGTGCAAGGAACACACAGATGACCACATGGCCTCAGCCATGCTCCATTTTGTAGTCTGCCCACTTTGAGCATCAGAAAATGGATTGTAGAAATCTGGTTCATCTTATTTTAAACTTCTCATTCCCCAAATTTGAAATAGTATTTATTTAAAAACCAGGTTCTTTATAAAGATCGCAAACACACTATAAAGTATTCATTGAAAAGAACCTAACATTTACTACTGTAGTACATTATGTACAATTTATTGACTATTTCTACTGAATATACATGTATGTATTACATAATCTAACATTTATATTAAGTATAACTATAATATGATTTTTTTTAAAATTTATTTTATTTATTTATTTTTGGCTGTGTTGGGTCTTCGTTGTTGCATGCGGGCTTCCTCTAGTTGTAGCGAGCAAGGGCTACTCTTCGTTGCGGTGCACGGGCCTCTCATTGCGGTGGCTTCTCCTGTTGCGGAGCACGGGCTCTAGGCACACGGGCTTCAGCAGTTGTGGCACGTGGGCTCAGTAGTTGTGGCTTGCGGGCTCTAGAGCGCAGGCTCAGCAGTTGTGGCGCACGGGCTTAGTTGCTCCGCGGCATGCGGGATCTTCCCGGACCAGGGCTCGAACCCGTGTCCCCTGCATCGGCAGGCGGACTCTCAACCACTGCGCCACCAGGGAAGCCCCTATAATATGATTCTTGTGTCAACCCTGACAAAGCTGGTGAAATCCTTTGCTACAAAAATATGTCTCTGCCTTATATTTTTGTTTCAGTATTAGTTTCCACATTTGCCAGCAAGATACTTTTCATCCTACTAAACTAATAGGCCACTTAGTTGAATACTGGATAAAATACAAATGGCAGAGAATTCTCCATTTCTGTTTATAATTTTAAAAATTTCAACTAAAAGTGCAAAGCTTTTATCAATTTCTGTAGCTTGCTCTCTTCCTAAACCTACTTGCTTCTTCCATCAATATTTAAGTTTCTGGTTTTAAATAACTGTGACTCTCCTTTAACGTGTTCTCTGTTAAAGGCTTTCTCTCCCTTTAGAATTGTTAGTAGGAGAAGTGGTACTTTTGTGGGAAGAAAACTGCATCTTCTCTACTACCCAGCTGTCAGGACTATAGAGCTACATCCTCAGTTGTATAATCAGAAACCTGGCCTGGCATCAACTAGTGGGATTAATAACCACTTTTTCAATGCCTTGCAATTAAAAGATTTACATCAACTTCTCTTTGTTTTAACAAGAGCATATAGAACCCAGTGTGGGTGTGGCTCATGATTCTGCTTCTCTGACTCATGATCTTAGACTTCTTGCTTCCAACTTCCTAATGAATGTGCCCTTTAGCAATTGCTGGGGGCCAGGTTTGTTTACTGCTACTCCTTTCCAACAGTTCAATGCCACGAGGCATCTCTTGAATGTATTTCTTTGCTACAACGTATTTCTCTCCCCTGCCCTCACCCCACTCTCAGGTTCTGTTGCTTATTTAAGATTTGCATCTGTAAAGAGTCCTTTGGGTTTGTTTCCTTGGTGGACTGGCTGTCTTCCAAGATTTTGTTGTTAATCTTGTCTGACCTTTTAAAGATGACCTTTTGGTGTTTTTATAAAACTTCTCAAGAAAAGGAAAACAGAAGTGCTCATCTAACCCTCTTCTAAAGACTATGCAAAAAAGCCAGTTGTTTTAAAACATTATGGCTGGTGATATAAATGGCTGCAGCATATTATATCTACACCTGCATGTTTTTAACTTCCAGAAACTAAAAATCAGCTCTGCAACATGCAATCAGCCATGAAGAAAGAAACAAACAAAAACCCAGTATTGAAAGATTTTTGCCTGATACCTGAATGTATTGGTGAACAAGCCTGCTACTTCTAGTATTTACATAAAGACAGTAGTCAAATAACCAATGCAGTAAAACAAACAATTCTTCTGTGAGAAAAAAAGAATGATGCTACTTAGAGTTGATGGACATGAACTTTAGGAATTTTAGAGCTGAAAGTAATCTTGGAGGCCTCCTTTTATAGATGAGGAATATGAGGTCTATGGTGGTTAAGTGAATTGTCCAAGCCAGAGATGGGACTAGGGTCAAAGTTGAGGTCTTCTGCCAGGATGTTGAGCTTACTCTTTGAACTTGCTGGGTGTTTACATATTGCATCAACAGAGCCCATATGTACTGGATTTTCTTCCATTTACTAATAGAAGCAAGTTAGTGCCTTTACAGGTATTGTAGTATAAAATCAGCCCATTCAGTCAAACTAGTCAAAAATTAGTCAATCTAGGAGTCCCAAAGAGACAATGCTTTGCAGGCTTTTTCTTTTCTTTTCTTTTCTTTTTCCACTGGAAATGGGAATTAGATAGATAATGCATGTTTGTGTGTATGTATGTATGTGTGTGTATATATATATATATATATATATATATATATATATATATATATATATATACTTATATCTTGTTCAAATTTAAAAGAATACAATTTTTTATAGTCTATGTATGACATAAAAATAGAACGTCATTAATCAAATACATTTGCAGTATTTATTTTTGTAAGTAACTTCCTTTCTTTATGTATCTATACAGTTTTAAAGATAATGGGACAACACAGAAATATTATTCATTTTCAAGCTAACACTGATAAATAATGTTTTGTAAGTGCCCTAAATTATGTAAAGACTAAAAGTTCCATTGTTCTATCTATTCTATGGAAAGTGGTTGATGTTTAGCTATGAAATAATGTATCAATCTCAGGAAACAATTCTTAGGTTAAAAAACTCATTTTCCCCGTGATGTCTTTTCACAAAGATTTAATTCAAAGAATTTGCCTTTGTAAGATCTCCATCACTTTTCACCATTGTTCCCATGCATGTTCCTGTTAAGAGTGCCTGATTCTGTTGCTAAGCAACCTTGCAGTCTTTTTGGCTCATGATGATGAACTAATAATTATTTAAAATGTGTCTGTTTGGATAGAGTCTTTTAAAGAATATCATGATACTTTTGTGTAAGAGGCTGGGTAAGAGGGTTCTTCATTTCAACTTACAGTTCTACAGGAATATAAGTGATAGAATGATGTTTTCCAGAAGAGTTGGAAGAATGCCAAGAGTACACTAAAAAGCACTAGGTCTTACTTCCTCCCGGTATGCTTTTTTTCTAGAAAAGGGTAAAAGTCAGTCAGATGAAAAGTCAAGAAATTTACCAAAGGACTTCAAAGAAATATGAGGAACATCAATATTCCTTTTATTGACTAGATTAAATTATTATGTTTTTCCTTCTCATCCCAAATTCTTAAGAAAAATTGTCAAGCCATACTATGTTGAAAAATAAGTCCCATGTAAGCAAGACATGGGTATTTGAATTTTATCAGGCTTCCAGAGAAAACTAAATTGTTGATTAAATCCTCATCCTGCTTGCTCTTGTCCCAGACATCCCTCTCCAGTTCAGGAATATCCTCCTTTAAATAGCTTATTTAACCATATGGGACTGATGCCAGTAGCCTTAATATTTTCTGTACGGTATACTGCGATATATAAGGGGACTACCATCATATCTCTAGCATGTAGTGAGAGTTAGTAAATAGCATTCCCAGTGTGTATCTGGAAAAACAAAAAGGTTGTTCCTTTAAACCATCTTTTTTGGTGATAAAGCAAAGAATCAAAGGTATTTCATTACTAAAGAATCCGAGAATGTCCTAACTCTAAGAGAAGAGCACTTCTAATGTCATCTCAAAATCCATCCAATCCAGAAGCAGAGCTGATGGTGCTACCAAGAGACAGAGTCTCCTTGTGGTGACACCACCTTCAAAAGTTTTGCAAGGTACCCCCAAACATCACCAGTTTTCTTTACAACCTTGCTTGTCTCTAGTATTTAAAGACACATCTGATACTTATTGATTCTATTTATATTTTGAGGGTGATCCCTTCTTAGGGATATCATCTCATATGCAAAGTTAAAAGTATTGGTCATTTTTCTCTCCTAAACTTAAACTATTATAATTTATGTTTAAGGCAGCCAAATTTAACAGCTTTGGGGCCATAAAGGTGAGTGTTTAAATCTTGGTTCACTGTTCTGGAGGTGGTATATGGCCACTCCAGGTATCAGTTTTCTTACTTATAAAATAGGGTTTGCAGTGCTTTCTTCACAGATAAAGGATTAAATTTGATATGCTAACATAGTGTCTACCATATAGTGTACATTAAATGTGAGCCCTCTTTCCTATCTCCACTGGGTGTGGCCAACTTCTAGTTTTCTAGGATTTACTAGAAAATTTCATACCTTCTAGGAATATATGGCTTCTGATCATATTCCCTTACCATCTTCATTTTACTAAACTAAAGGCTCTTAATTTTTTTGTAATTCCCACATTCTTATTTCCTATCTCAGCTACTTTTCTGTTATTTTTTTAGAATTCAGTTTATTTTAGCAGGCATGAATTGAGGTAAGGGGAATTACAGTAGGTCCTGTGGTTACAAATGTCAACAGGATCCCTGTTCTCAGGTACCTTACAGTCTAGTGTCAAGAGTAGTAAACAGACAAAAAATTGCAATTTGACCTGATAAATTCTGTGATATTGGTAAGCCTGTGACAACACAAGGGAAATATCTAAATCAGATTAGGGAGGATGGGAGATTAAAGGTAAAGGAGCTTGCCGTACTTGTAGGCTTTTCTCTAGAGTTGGCAAACATCTTTACCTGTGTTCAAGGTTTAGATGGACCAAGACAGCCTTCACATTCCTTTCAGCTTAATAAAACTTTAGACAGGTTTCTTCCTGACTTATAGGCCCTTGACCTCCCCTTATTTAGAACATTCACTCTAAAAAACATGCAAATTCTTTTTTCACCCCTTTGACACGTAAATCTTCTTCTAGTAATCTTGCCAGATTTACAACCCAGGAATGTCTTTCTCACGGACATGGGAGCCATTTTTCGAAATGTAATCATCAAGAAAGATAGCACCGCATTCTCTGTGGGAGGGCAAGAGTCTAACTTCAATAAGTGCTGATTAGCAAACACAGATGGCCTAATCACATTAACCAGTCTCCTCCTAATGTCCTCCAGTACCAGTCCACTAGCTCACTCCAGAATTGGTAAACTGTCCCACCTTTTGTTTCAGCAGAGTTTAGTCCAATCTCTCTCTCCAATTGCAATCGTTTTCAATAAACTTTCCCTTGCCTGTTTAAGTCTGTCCTTGGACAGGATGCATCCAGGTTTTGTACAAGGGGGAAAGACTGATTTTTGCCCAATAATCTACTCACTGATGCCTGGCACTTGGTCAACTTTTGTAATTGCTGATTAAAATAAGTCCATCATGTCAATGTCTAGGGGGAAATGTTTTCAATGGCTCTAAACACTTTGAGCAGTGATCAATGAAATCTCTGAGTTCACCATCTTCTAACTGGAACTAGAATTATTTTTCCAAAAATATATTTCTTTACACTTATGCACAAAATGAGCCTCTGCCTCAAAGAGACTGTGAGTAGGCTCAAGTATCCACTCGTCCTAATAGCTTTATACTCGTTCTTTTGGTATTTCAATTATCTCAAGTGTTCAGAATCATGAATAAAGTTGGGAGCAATTCATGATGATGTTAATCAACTATAAATTACTCAACAAGGGCTCCCCTTATTATACTCTCCATGAAGCTCCCTAGAGGATCAGCTCAGGTACTGGCCTCATGCACAGTCTACATTGAGAGGATTTCCAATAATTGATGGTTTTAGCCAAAATTTTGAATTCTAAAAATGGATGGAAATTTGGAAATTCTAAATCAATCATAGCAAATTACAAATTATCATCAAGAAAGACTGCATAATAAAAATTTCTAAAGGTTACTGTAGAAATTAAGCTTAAATTCAAATTTAATTCTAAGGTAAATAAAAATATGTACTCCATTTTCTTTTTTTCATTATAAAATTTATAAAACCAGAATTTTCCTTCTAATGTGCGCATTGGGTGTACTTGCTTTTTCTTTCCAAAAAAAGTTTCACTAACTTAAGGACATATACAACATATGGCACCTTAGAATTAAGGAAATATGGGAGAATGATTTTGATTACCTCCTCATGCTACATGAAAATTCATTACTTCAAACTTTCTTGAGCAGTTTTTTAAAAGATGCCAGTTATCTAACTCATACAAACACCCATATACATATGTACATCTTTCTTGTTGGGGAACAGACTTATATTAGTGTAAATAAGTGGTCATTAAAGTTAATGGGTTCATTTTATATAGTTATAATTTAAGATATAGTAGAAATTGGTTTGAACATGATATATACCTTTTTAAAATATATTAGAGACTTATAGAACCACCTCACAGTGACTGTATTTGTCCATTATGAGGTTTAGAATATACTTTACTACTTAAATGAGTTGAGTATGATATTTTATCATTATACCTTTGCTTTTATCATATATTGTGGATGTAGAGTCTTTGGTCAGAAACACCCTCTATATTATAAAAACATCATTATAGAAAAATGCAGTATTCTTTTAATATATAATTTAACATGAAACTAGGACAGATTTTCAGCAGAAGAAGGGAGCTGCATATATTTGGCTTTTACTGGCGGGCCTGTTTCTGCCCAGTAATTACCCAGTCTTTACATACATGTTACAGTTCAGTGCTTTTAAGGAAATCCAGCTTTCTTTGCTCTCTGATCTTTTCTGCTCACAAAATACTTAGCAAACACATAGCTATTAGCTCCATAGGAAGTGGTTGTATATATCAGGTATTTTTCACAAGCCCACTTAACCAAGGTACCAAGTAATTTGACTAAAATCCAAACCAAATCAGTTGAAGAGCTAAGTGTGCAAAAAATCCTGTAACACACTACATTCCAATGAGCCACAGTTTTATTAACACTGCATCACTTAGCAAACTCAGATGGGGTCTTTGGGTCTTTATGTTGAGTTTCTTTAATTGGCAAATGCTTAAGAGCACACTTTATTTATTGATTGATTGATTTATTAAAGAATCATCTTTTTTTCTAATTTATTTATTTTTGGCTGTGTTGGGTCTTCATTGCTGCACGTGGACTTTCTCTAGTTGCGGGGAGTGGGAGCTACTGTTCGTTGTGGCGCGCGGGCTTCTCATTGCGGTGCCTTCTCTTGTTGCAGAGCACAGGCTCTAGGCACGTGGGCTTCAGTAGTTGTGGCACACGGGCTCAGTAGTTGTGGTGCATGGGCTTAGTTGCTCCACGGCATGTGGGATCCTCCCGGACCAGGGCTCGAACCTGTGTCCCCCGCATTGACAGGTGGATTCTTTTTTTTTTTGCTGTACGTGGGCCTCTCACTGCTGTGGCCTCTCCCGTTGTGGAGCACAGGCTCCGGATGTGCAGGCTCAGCAGCCATGGCTCACGGGCCCAGCCGCTCCCCGGCATGTGGGATCTTCCCGGACCAGGGCACGAACCCGTGTCCCCTGCATCGGCAGGCGGACTCTCAACCACTGTGCCACCAGGGAAGCCCCGACAGGTGGATTGTTAACCACTGCGCCACCAGGGAAGTCCCTAAGAGCCCACTTTAAATGCAGTTACCCAATGACATCATGATAAGAAATGCTATAGGAATATAGGCATAGAAAAAAAAATTATCATCACTCACATATGCCCTGAGCATTTTCTGCTGAAGAGAGAATCTGAACTCCATAATGAGGGTACTAATACATTACATGCTTCTGACAGTAAGTTCTTATCACTTGAGAAATATCATTAAACATTATATCTCTGCAGCTTAATCCTTCTTAACCTGAAATATACCTTTAGAAATAATATTTTAACAGTTTGAGAAAATTCAGCTATTACATAGCTATTTATCTAAATATTTACGTGAGATAATTATGAAGGCATTCTATTAATAATTTTGTGAAGACATTGTAATAACAATTTAGTCTTAGAATTTTAGAAAAAAAAATAAACCAATAAAAAGGTACTTCTTCTGGTTCAAACTGTACAAATGAAAATTCTGAAGCTAAGTAAATTGGGCAAAGTATGTTGCTGTTTCATAAGTTAATGAAAGTAAATTTATTTATTAAATTTTTATTTATTTATAGTTTCATGGGTTTATCACACATAAGGTTCAGGTGTATAATATTATATTTTGACATTTATATAAACTACAGTGTGCTCACCACCAAAAGGTTAGTTGTCAACTGTCATCATATTGTTGACCCCCTTTACCCATCTTGCCCTCCCTCCACCCCCTTCTCCTCTGCTAACCACTACTCTGTTCTCTGTATCTATTTGTTTCAGTTTGGTTTCTTCATTCATTTTGTTTTGCTTGTTTTTATATGCCACATATGAGTTAAATCATATGGGATTGGTCTTTCTCCATCTGGTTTATTTCACTTAACATAATACCCACAAGGTCCAGCCATGTTGTCCCAAATGCCAAGATTTCATCTTTTTATGGCTATTCTTCCATTGTAAGTGTGTGTGTATCTTCTTTATCCATTCATCCATCAGTGAACACTTAGGTTGTCTCCACATCTTGTCTATTCTAAATAATGCTGTGATGAACACAGGGGTGCATATATCTTTTCAGATTAGTGTTTTTGTATTCCTTGGATAAACACCCACAAGTGGAATAGCTACATCATATGATAGTTCTAGTCTTAATTTTTTGAGGAATCTCCATGTGATTTACCATAGTGGCTGCACTAATTTACATTCCCACCAAAAGTGCACAAGGGTTCCCTTTTCTTCACTTCCTCTCCAGCACTTATTTCTTGTCTTTTTGATAATAGCCATTCTAATGGGTGTGAAGTGATATCTCCCTGTGGTTTTGATTTACATTTCCCTGATAATTAGTGATGTTGAACATTTTTCACATGCTTGTTGGCCATCTATATACCTTCTTTGGAAAAATATCTATTCAGTTTCTCTGCTCGTTTTTTAATTGGATTGTTAGCTTTTTTGTTGTTGAGTTGCTTGAATTCTTTATCTATTTTGGATATTAGATACATGATTTGCAAATATCTTCTCCCATTTGGTAGGTTTTCATTTTGTTGATGTTTCCTTTGTTGTACAGAAGCTTTTTAGTTTGATAATAGTCCCATTTGTTTAGTTACGCTTTGGTCTCCTTGCCTGAGGAGGCATATGCAGAAAGATATTGCTAAAACCAAAGTCAAAGCGAATACTGCCTATGTTTTCTTCTAGGAGTTTTATTGTTTCAGATCTTACATTGGAGTCTCTAATCCATTTTGAGTTGATATCTATGTATGGTATAAGATAGTGGTCTAGTCTCATTCTTTTGTGTGTGGCTATCCAGAAAAACTAAATTTAGATGCTCTCCATCCTTTCATCAAATTTTCAACCCATTCAGATTAATCTGCAAAACTGCATCAAGAGGTTTGAAGGTAGAGAACTTTTTACTGTCTAGCTGATTTTTAAGAGTGATTAGGGCAGAGTTATAAATCAAATTACTGCAAAAAACGTTCTGGCTAGTCCATGTCAGTCACTTTCCTAAATTTCAAGGTTATTGACTGCTCAACTTATCTTATGACTTTAAATTTGAAAGCCTCAAATTAGCAACAAGTTCTCATAGGATTCAAAGCAGTAGGGGTTTTACAGAATGATTCTGTTAAATTAATCTTTTCCTCATTTGAAACGTAGATGATTAAGATACATATTAATTTATTCAGAAAAGTCATACATTTTTTCAATGGAAAAAATCTTCCCTTCTGTGCTCCCTAGGGCTATTTGTGTGCAAAATTTAACAAATATTGGTTCAACTCTTTTTTTTTCTGATTCAAAACTTCAGCATGAGTGATGATTAGTTGGATGGCTAACGAGACAGTAATCTCCTCAAACATCTTTTAACCCACTTGTACATTCTACATGAAGCAGCAGCTCAGTAACTGTTGAATGAACGAGTGGACAGATCCCACTTACCCAGAAGACTGAATTCTTCTTTAAGAATCTGAGGTTTAATTTTGCGGTCAAATGTTTAGAAATGGAAATAGAACTCAAAGTTCCACTTGACTTATAACGTGACTTCTGTCCTCAGCAGATGGTTAAAAAGGTTAGTTCTACCAGTGGCTTCAGAAAACACACAAAAGGTGTTAGCAGAACCATGATATTTACGGTATACATTTGATTGTTTCAAGAACTGAGTGAACAGGTAGTACTTGTAAGGGCAATCAGGTGCCAGTTTCAATGGTCAGGCCTGAACTGCAGGGGTTCCACACTCAGCCCTGCTACTTGTTAATTCTGGCTTCACTCATTATGCTTCCCGATGCTGCCACACAGCTCCTTATTTTGAGGTAACAGGTGATCTGACTATGCTTTTTTGTTTGTTTGTTTTTCTAACGTTACACAGAAAGCTAGAGTCAAAAATTTGTGTGTAGTCTGAGAATGATACTTTGGATATATTGCTATTTATGATAAGCCCAGATTTACATGTTTACCTCGAACTGGAAAAAAATTGCTAACTAGCATTTCCCCCGTAAAAGTAATTACTGACAATGTCTTCCTCCTTAACCACATGGACCTATATCAAGGCTGCTTATCTGTGCAAGATACCAAAGTTGTTACCACAGGACTATGCTATCAGAAGCAGATTTTCTGCCAGTGGGCTGGGCCAGCTTTTGCAAACTACAGGAAACCTGGGCTCCTAAAATAACCTAAGGGACACTCCTGATCTAAACTCAAACAGAATGGGGTTAATACATAAATCCTTGCAGGAAGTTTGGACACTGAAAAGATCTGTCACTGAGGATGGCGATTCAGCTTAACAAATGAGGCAATGAGACTGATGGAATACGCCCTTTCCAAAGAAGTTACAATGATTTCCGTTGACACTATCAGTATTTCCACAGTCCTCTGTTTCCAGGAGGTTATATATAGTATCACAGAAGAACCCTGAGAACAGATAATCAAGCCTTTATAAAGAATCAGAGAAATATATTAAATGTCTCTTAACAAGGAGAATTGAACTTTTTTTACTAACAATAACCATTATTATCATTATAGAATTATTATATTGTTCTTAATATTTTATTATTAAATAAATATTATCTGCAGGGAAGGCAGATTGGCATCACATAAGTGTTACGTCACTGAAAACTAATCAATACACACACAAAATAATGTGCTAAGGCTACACTAGGGAGTCTCACTTCTGATCTCAAGGTTCTGCCAGTTTATCCCAATTTCTCAACAAAACTCTTTATCAAACTTATTGTATCTTATCCCGCACTATATCGGAACTGTTTTAAAAGGGATCTTGTTAGTCATTTTCCTTAAAAAAAAAAAAAAGAGAAATCCAAGTCATGCCTTTTCTATGAAATCTTTGGAGGTTGCTATGACAATGTTATTTGTAGCTCAGCCCACAATTCATATTCTTCAGCTTTTACCCAAAGTAACCTGGTTCTGCTTGCTAGGTATCATCTTCTAAGACTCCAAGAGATATTGCCAAAGCTTTCTCCAGAGACTAGGATTGGAAAAATGACGGCATTATTAAATGCTGAACTTTACAAAAATCATTTCTATTTTGAGCACCCTAACATAGTTATCTTCATTTTGCATAATCCTTTTTTTTTTTAACAAGGATGTATATTTTTACATGGTTGCAATTACAGCAAACACAGAGTTTTGTGTTATTCCTTCACCATTTCCAATAACGAAAGCATTTTTCATATATTACAATTGGGGGATTATTTTAATGTTAAAGAATACATGATATTTAATGGATACAATCTATATTTAATTTAATCTGCTTCCTATTACTAGCTATTTGTCTTCATTTTTTCCTTATTACAGATAGATTCACAAATAATATTATTATGAATATTTTTTTCCTCTACAGAATTGTTTCTTTGAATGAGACAGGGGTTATGGTTTGTTTGGCTTGTATCGACAGTATTTATAAAAGTGTAAATCTGAATGTGTTTAGGTGAGGCAAGTACAGTAACCTGTATTCCCATTGCCTTCCCCCAGGCCAACATTGTACATTTAGATTACCTGCTTGACCCTGAAAGCATTTGAATTTTTGACTCCTGGATTACTGGGTCAAAGGCGTAAGTATCTTTATGACTTTCAATAACAATGATCATTTAACTCTTCTAAACCAGTTATACATGTATTTCAATGTCACCAACTTTCATTTATTTGAGTACTTTCCAAACGTTAGGTGCTGTATAGGCATTGGGGACACAATGAGCAAGTAAGACAATGAACAGGGAGTTACAATGCAGTCTGAATTAATAGAACTTAGAATAGGGTACTAAGGGAACCCATAAGAGAAGCAGAAACAAGTCTTCTCCAAATCGGGTCATTACATGGGGAAGTGGTAGCAAGTAGAAGAACGGAGGAAGGAGAGAAGTCCAGGCAAAGAGAGCACCACGTGCAATGGCCTGGACAACATAAAGCAAGCATATTTTAAGTATTATGAGAATGGAGAGGGTGAGGTTAGTGTTGAAAGACATGAATATATATGAAAAAGCATATATATATGATTTTATAATGTAGTCATCATTAGGTATCATTTAATAATTTTTTGTCAAATTTACTAACTATATAAGCATGTTATACGTGTAAAGTAGATTTAGTATGCATCGCATCTAAGAAAATCCGATTCCTGACATAATCAGCAGAATGAAAAGTGACACAGAGATTAGAAAACTCCCCAGCACTTGAGAGAAGAGAGGTTTGTGCAGTTTGATGGCAGCACAGGCCCATGTGTAGGAGAAGGGGAGGTGATGGAGCAGCAGGGATAGGTTAGAACAGTTGGAGTGCCTGGAGGGCCAGGCCAAGGAGTTCACTTTGTATTAACTCAATGGTCAATGAAATTACATAGCCATTTTAGAGGAAACAAAATTATAATTAAAACTGTAGAGGAAACACTCATTCCTTTCACTAAAGCAAAATGCAGAACATCCTGGTGTCAGCACTGGAAAACAATCTCCAGGTAATTGAAGCAGGAAAACCACATCCATTTAGGGGTTCTCTCATTTTCATTATGACTGCTACCACCATAGCAGCCTCTAGGCTTCCATTCTAACACTTTTGTCCAGGTATGGAGCAATCAAAAACATCTTGCTTTGTTTCACTTTAGTACAAATGATATAGAAAAGACATCAAAAGAATTTATTAAGTGATAAGAGAGAATAACTGGGAAACAAAGCGTGTGTATGAAATATATAAACAGTCTAGTTTACAAAGAACTACTTTATTCTTTATAGAACACTGTTAGCCCATAGTCCATGTTATTCTACATTGGACACCAAGTATCTGTTAACCCTATGAAATAATATGTAAGACATTATGTGCACTTATATAGTCTTTGTATACAGGATGTGATGGAAGAGGACCTCTACCAATAGATAGAAAAGAAGTTCTTGTAATTGTGTGTTATGCAAGCCAAAAGCGGATGGGGTAATTTGCCAGAAATAATACTATAAGGGATATAAGTAATTTGGTCCAAGTACTCCACTCTCTGGGTTGCATTATTCAAGAGTAAATTTTAGAATGTCTGGAAGCAGAGGTCTTACCCAGTGTTCGAGACATATGAGGTCTCTGAGAATTTCTCTGAAATCACACTGAACATCTTGTGTACATGTATGTGTGTGTGTATATCTCCTGGGAAGTCTTTAAAAGGCTCATAAGCTCTTTTGTGGCACTTCTTCAATTCACTTCTGTGCTGGACCTCCCCATTTATGAAAGCAGAAGTTTCAGCCTCTGAGACTTTGGGCACAAGTCAGCAGGTGGTGACAGCTTTCTCTTCCAACACTGCATCTTTTAAGCATTCTTAAGAAAGCAAGCAGCCATCAGTTATGAACATCATTCAGGTGACGTTCTGTATGTATGAACTGTATTTGAGATTAAAAGACGGGGAAGAGATGGGAAGTGAGTAGACATGAGACTATTATAGGGCTCAGGAGAAAAGTGGCAGAATCTAATTACGATGGGATGAGTGGGAATACAGAAATGAGGATGGGCAGAGGATGCACATCTTGGTATTTGGTATATACCGCAGGGTTTTTTTTCACCAAGTTGTCATTCTGTGTTTGGAAAACAAAATTGGGGGGAAAATGAAATCAAAGAGTAAGTCAGTGCTTGGCATATAATAGGAATGTAATAAATTTTGGAAAGACTCACACTACCATGGTGAAACTTTTAGTACTAAACATATATTTAGGATTAAACATATATTCATTTGCAGAACAGACAGAAGTTGGACTTTTATATTACTAATGCTTACAATACTTCAACTTCTGGTCATCTTATACAAGTTCATTAGACCACTGATCGTTGTTGCAATGGAGTTCTGAAAGTTTAATTTTGAGATGTGAATGAGAAATGAGGTCATGGCATAGATGAAGACAGGCAATGAAACTATAAAATTGGTAAGCTTGGTCTATGAGAACCTATATGAGCAAAGAATCTGAAAAAGAATAGATATATGGATATGTATAACTGAATCACTTTGCTGTACACCTAAAACTAACACACTGTAAATCAACTATACTTCAATAAAATTAATTTTTAAAAAATTAATTAGTTAAAATTAAAAAAACATTAAGCTTGGTGAAGTGTAGTTGACCTCATTCAGGAAAGTAGAAGTAGGCGCTGGTTCTGGAGGATACAGGAGTGGTTTGAATAGAGAGAGGGCCAACTTTACTTCCTAACAGTAAGTTAAAATTAGGGGAATACAGAGATTATAGAATAATAATCAGAAAGTGGCCTAAATGTAAGAAGCAGGCTGGCTCTTCTTATACTAGAGAAAGAGAAAGCTAAATTTGTGGTGGAGATGGTAGGGGAATCATTTGAAACAATCCAGATTTCAATTGAAGTGAAGAGGTCAGAAAATATTAAGGATAAATAAAGCTTAGTTTATTCATTAGGAACATGGAAATTAGGAACATGGAAGTTAGAGTTAGTAAAAACCAGTCTCAAAATGGTAATTCTCTAATTCTGAACTAATCAGAAAAAAATATGAACTATAGTGCACATTAAGTCAATGTTGAGGAAAATGATGTATTTATTGGAGTACAATTCAGTTGTTATTTTACAATGCTTTAACAAAAGTACACACTAAATACATAGAATTTATATATACTATAGTATAAGTATACTTTTTAGCATAGAAAATTACAAAATTATCTAATCACTTAAAAGAAAATAGCATTATCCTTCTCACAAAGTTCTGAAATTAAAGAAAAAATTATGAAGATATAAACTATTCACTGAAGTTTCTGAAATAATCAGAAAGCTTGAATCAAAGAGAGATTGCATTTAAGGAGGATGTGTTATTGTTTAATTCAATGGTTAAAGAAACAGAAAAATTAAATGGGAACACTTTTCTGTTAAACTTTCCCCTCGGGCAGCTGGTATAAATAAGGGAGCTAGCATGGACCCTCCATTTCCCTTGAACAGGTGTTAACTTCTTCCTGTTTAGAGGGTTTCACTTCATGGTTAAGAGCATGGCCTCTGGGCTCAAATCTTTTGTGCCTGAATCCTAGACATGTCACTTGTTAAGTGTGCAACTTTTGGCAAGTTTCTTACTTTCTCTAAGCCTCAATATTTAACTGTGTAGTGTGGATAATATTTGTGAGGGTTAAATGCCACTGACAAATGGTAACTGGTATACATTTAAGCGCTCAATAAATTTGTCTATCAGGAGGAGTTTGGACATCGAGGGAGATGGTAGATAGATTCAGAAGGGAAATGTGAGAATTCATTTAGAGTGAACAGTTTCGAGGAAGATGACAACTGAAAGGGGGATCCTCCTTCCCATTCAGCTGCTAGAAAAAGAGGTGTGTTTAACAGAACAGAGAAAACAGGCTGAAATCCGGTGGCCCTGTGGGCATTGGAGGAGGGGAAGCATGTTAGAAGTGTTTCACACACAGACCGAAGAAGCTAAATACTACACATCCAACAGAGCTGCGGATATCTATTTCAGTATGTCTGTGGGTCTATCTGTACAATGTTTCTCTTGAAAAGTCAGCAAGCGCTGTGAAGATAGAGCTCCAATCCTCTCTGACACTTGTTTAAGGGAGGGGAGGCAGCAGAGAAATCTCAGGGTGGAAGACAACCTACAAATACCTGCAGGGACATACATGACTACTTTCCACTTTCCTCCTGGTGTCAGAAGGCAAACAAGCTAGCACCTCTGTCTTGGACTTCCCAGCCTCCAGAACTGTGAGCAATAATTGCTGTTGTTATAATCTACCCAGTTGGTGGTATTTTGTTATAGCAACATGATTGGAGTAAGATAGCATCTTTCTACCCTAGAGGAATAAGTCCTAGACTAATTACCTAGTAAAATTTGTGCATTACCTCAACATACACCAAGTGATGCTGGATGAGGTAAAATCCAGAAACAAGGTTGCTGAAGAGTTCTGTCATGATCTACTCTCACATACTATCACATACCTCAGAGATACTACATATTTACTTGTGTTAGGAGCTTCACATGGCAGTGGTTTTCTTCATGGCAGTGTGAACACCAGCATCACTGCTACTTGCTACTCCTAAAGGAGCCTGAATGCCTCACTCCTCTTCCTTGAGAGCTATTCCAGTTTTCACTTGGCTAATCTTCAAGCTACTTATCATAAGTGTCCATTCTCTTGATTTTCAGGAACACTCATTACTATTATATCCCTCAGGGCAATTTTAGAAGTTTAAAGCAATGAAGAGTAGCTTCTTACGATAAGAAAAAAGAATAAGGTGGGTTGTTGTTCATTTATTGATCATTTATGAGTAGCTGTCATATGCCAGGCATTGGGGCATTGTGCTTTTGACGTCAGAAGCAGTCCCTGCTTTCAAGTGGTCTCTGGTAAAGCTGGGAGGAGTTTCAACTGGACAGAATAGTATAACATAATGAGTAGATAAGTGCCAGGACAGGGTGCCAGGGTGGGAAGGAGGACACAGAGAAAGAATGAGTTCATCATGAAATATTTTTGAAGAACAGGACACCTGATTTGTGTTTTGAAGGAAATGTAGAAGTGTGAAAGACAACAAAAAAGTTTCAGAAGTGAACATTCTAGGCAGAGGCTACAGCAAGATTTAAAAAGCAAGAGGGCACAAACCACAGAGCTGATCTCCCTGTGCTACGTGGCTGCTTCCCACTAGCTATCTATTTCACATTTGGTAGTGAGTGTATATATGTCCTGTGACCACCTAGAGGCGTGGGATAGGGAGGGTGGGAGGGAGACGCAAGAGGGACGAGATATGGGGATATATGTACATGTATAGCTGATTCACTTTGTTATAAAGCAGAAACTAACACACCATTGTAAAGCAATTAGACTCCAATAAAGATGTTAAAAAAATAAAATTAAATTAAAAAAAAGACACGAGGGCATACAGAGCAATGGTGGGCCTAAAGAACTGCCAATAGGTACGTATGGCTGGAGTGTAAGATCATTTGAGCAAGTAATGCAAAGGATACCAAAATGTGCAGTGGATAATCTAAGGTAAGGATATATCACCTTTCTTTTTTTCACCCTAGAAATATTTACTGAGTGACTCTTATGTGCCAATGATTGTTGTAGGTTCTGCAGTGAAAAAATCATGACTCTACCTGCACGGAATTCGCATTCTACCTAGGGAAGAGACCGAAAATAAACCAATACCAAAATATTGATATATTGTTTGGCAGACGGGAACAAACATATGGAGAAAACTATATCAGAGATGGAATGGAGCATGTGTAGGTTAATGTGTGCACCTGCATGGGGATGCACAACAGCTGTTTTTTATAGGATGATCAAGGTCTCACTGATGTGGTGACATTTGACCAGAGACTTGAAGGTAGTCATATCCTATCTATTATCATAACCTCTAGTATCATATTCTATTTATATGTGTATGGATTACTTTTCTAGAACATTTCCAGAAGATGAAATCGTAAATGCAAGGGCCTTTGGATGGGAGAACGTTGAGTGTTGAAAGTACAAACTAAGAGGCTGGTGTTCCTGGTGTGGAAAGAGTGAGAAGAGCAGTGGATAAACTGGAGAGCTGGTGGTGGTGAAGCGGGTGCAGAAAAGATAGGGCTTTTTAGAGTCTCTTTAAGTACTTGTTCCCTTGTGGCTCCCCACCTCTTAGACAGAATCAAGGAACTGTCTAGCCCCAGGCAGTGGAGAATAGGCATTTGATAGTTTTTGCTAAAGAGTTAAGCTTAAAAGCCTAAAATCTTTATGGACAGAGAGAAATTTTGCTAAATTTCTTCTTTACTACATCAGAGTAATAGGTGGATAAATCCAAAGAATTTTCCACAAAGGGAAAGCACCATCAGGATTTGCGTATTTTTTGTTTTGTCTTGTTTTTTAACAAGAGGGAAGGGAAATTACCGTTACTGTTTGTAATCTAGAAAGACTGGGGTAAAGAGAGGTTAAATGGCTCATTCACTGCAAACCTGGGCTTAAGAGGACAGTCGAGAGTGTTCAACATGATGCCCTCGGGCAATCACTTACTCAGAGGAGGGCCAATTACTTTTTAAATTAAATTAAATTTATTAATTTATACAGCAAGTTCTTATTAGTTATCTATTTTATACATATTAGTGTATACATGTCAATCCCAATCTCCCAATTCATCCCACCACCACCACCCTTGCCCCGCTTTCACCCCGTGGTGTCCATACGTTTCTTCTCTACATCTACGTCTCTATTTCTGCCTTGCAAACTGGTTCATCTGTACCGTTTTTCTAGATTCTACATACATGTGTTAATATACGATATTTGTTTTTCTCTTTCTGACTTACTTCACTCTGTATGACAGTATCTAGGTCCATCCACGTCTCTACAAATGACCCAAGTTCATTCCATTTTATGTACGTACTACGTCTTTTTTATCCATTTGTCTGGCAATGGGCATTTAAGTTGCTTCCATGACCTGGCTATTGTAAATAGCGCTGCAATGAACATTGGCGTGCATGTGTCTTTTTGAATTATGGTTTTCTTTGGGTATGTGCCAGTAGTGGGATTGCTGGGTCATATGGTAATTCTATTTTTAGTTTTCTAAGGAACCTCCATACTGTTCTCCATAGTGGTTGTATCAATTGACATTCCCACCAACAGTGCAAGAGGGTTCCCTTTTCTCCACACCCTCTCCAGCATTTGTTGCTTGTAGATTTTCTGATGATGCCCATTCTAATCCGTGTGACTTTCAATACGCTTCCCTGGGGCAGTAGTGATTATCTTCCCAATAGCTTGGGCAGCTTGGTGAAGAAGATCAGAAGCTGACTTCAGCTTTTCATAGCTCTCCATCTTTCTACTTCCTAAATTCCCATTCCTTTTACTTGAGCAGTGGTTCATCAAATATGTAACAGCAGCAGAAGCTTCTCCTAGAAACTTGTTAGAAATGCAAATTCCCAGCTGAGGCTCCGGAAATCATTGTTTTGACAAGCCTTCTGATTCTAGCTAAAGCTTGAGACCCATTGCTCTTCTTCTGATCTGAGAGAGAGCGAGGGGTGGGGGAAAGATAGAGAAAGCCCAGGAAAGAATGCTGGAAAGTAAATTCAGAGAGCTTTTTATATGGGGTTTTTACTGTGGTAACTTACAAATGGTTGAAAAACACCCACAAATTGAAACATGTAGCTACTTTAAGGACTCTTTAGCAGAAATCAATCTTATTCCCGATCTATTACTTAATAGGTCATTTCCTCATGGGGATGACTAACAGCAATTCAACAGGAAATGCTTTTTATATTTAAATAACACTTTCTGTTCCAAGATGTCAAAATGTTTGACAAGTGGTCAAAATGCAGCTCACTAATATTCTCAACCCCATGGTAGTAAATAACCCACATCTACCATCACTGCTGTTTACTGGTGATTGCTTTTCTGGGAAAGTTGAAGCGCCTTTGCTATCTCTGTAGAAAGTCAATGACTAAAGGAGGAAACGTCCTTCATCTTGGTTCCCATAGGAAACCAAATTGATAAATCACTCACTGACTTCTATTATTGCATCTCAAGGATAGTTAACAATGCTCATCAAGGAAAAATCCCAAAGAACACTCTTGCCCTATCTCTGATTAAACCTGATTTTGGAAAATCATCTGGCTCAATCTACATTTAATTACAATATGAATGCTACTTAATTCCCTATTACTTCTGATTACACAGGATCAATGCCACTTGAAGAGTAAGAAGCAAAGGTTCACTACATTGGGGTCTCCTGGACAGCCAAGCCTGTGCCTTAGTCATTTTGACTCCCTAGTGACCAGCTTGGTATCTGGAATAGTATATGTGATCAGTAATTATTTCTTGAATGTATGATGTATGAATGAGTCAAGATATTTTGAGAGTTGGACTCATGGGTCAAGAGGAGAAAACGTGGTTTAAAAAAACCCACTGAATTCTCAGAAGCCGGTGCTGCAATGAATGCTAGTAACAACTTGACAATGTCCTCTGTCATTGCAAATAATGTGATACCAACATCTACTAATCAATCAAAAAAAGACTTTCAGAATTCAAATTTGGATAGGATTTTGAGCTGGGGATTCCTCTCACCCACCTTTTCTTATGATAAAACTTGGAACTGTAGTGTCAATAGATAATATGCCAGGTTTTCACTTAAAATTGGAAAATTTAATCTAATTTCGGAGGCATGAAATAAAACTGATGGGCAAATATTAGAATTTCCATCAGTGAAAAAGCTTAATTTCTAAAATGCTGAAGGTTAGTTTATCAAAATACTGAAATTGCCTCATATCATAAGTCAAAGCACCCTCTCCTTACTAAATAAGGAGCTACAAAGTTGTACAATTACTGTCAATAATTTTTTTACTTGGTTTGAAAAAAGGTTGCTTGTTTTAAATAAAACAAAGTTCAACTGAAGTGACTATAATACCATCAGTCTTGTAAAACTCCTTGTGTTAGATTTCTTCTATCCCCAAGATGCCAACCATGCATATTAAACGGACTCTTGTTTTTTGCGTATGATTTCTGTACATCTTTCCTATATGAATTTTCATGTTAAGTACCCTTTCTTAGAGTGTGGATTGTAACCACTCTGTTTAAAACTCTATCACCAGTACCTAGAACCGTGCCTGCCACATAAGAAACACTTAATAAAATTTCTAAATTATCTTGATTAAAATCCATACTCATCCTAGCCTTAAGCACATGAAGACAGAAATAGGTTCCAACTGCATAAGAACACGTGACTAATCCAGAGTAAATGTTAACTATACGTACAAATTATCTGTTGATTAAAATACAGAACATGTCTGAGATTTGGAATTCCTTCCTAATAGCCCTGAGTCGGAGCTGTGGTGAAGGCTTACTGGGGGCATGGTACCATTTTCTGAGGACACACTCGGACGAGGAAGAAGTTGATGAGACAGCATGCAAGATTTTCCAGGCTCAAAATGGAACTTGACTCATCTGCATGGAACCACCCAGCGAAACACAGAAGAGCTCACTCTTCTGCTGGATTAAGCTCACCCTGGTGGAACGGAATGGAACAGAAACAAGAGACTGAGGTCGAGGTTTTGAGGATCTTCACTCCACTTACCTGCTGTCACAGGACCAGGCAACGGACAAGAAGAAATGTGGAACTGTTGCTGTGTACCTCTAAACAAATACAGTCACCCTACGTAATAGAATGTGTCCTAAATCTGACCAATTAGAATAATTCCTCCATTCTTGGTGGAGTAGCTCTGATAGAAATGGACAGAGCTGGGCTCGGGGTGGGAAGGGGGTGGTTTCCTTCTGTTACAAGCTCTAAACTTTCTTCAAGTTTCCTATGATTTAAGCCTAACTACAACTTATGGACTTTTGAAAAAGAGTAGGTACTAAAATTAAATAAGCTGAGAGTGTTGAGGGTGAAAAACATGATAACAAATTTAAGGAAATGTAGAATTATTACTATGAGAATTAACAGAACTGTGTTTGTTCCAAATATGAGCCTGCTATAGCATTTTAATTATGAATAGAATTAAACAGAAATTCACTTGCTGTCACCATCTGATAATATTACCAGAGACTTCCCTTAAGGAAATTTAAAATTATTTCTTCTATGTAAATCTCTACAAGTCCTTAATTTCAACCTTATTATAAGAAATAAAACACAGTAGCAACAAGCTGGCAGAATTTTGACAATTCTCCTGCCTCCCTCCATTCCGCCTTCTTTTCCTCTTTCCCTCCCTCCCTTTCCCTCCTCTTCCCTCACTCCCTTTCTTTCCACAAAGCAAGTAAATGGGTACATAGAAAATAGTAGGGGTCACACGCTTTCATTACAGGGGTTGGGAATGTGGACTCTCACAAAAACAGACTTGATTTTAAATACTGTATCTGTGCCTTACTAGCTGTGTGACCATGAATAATTTAATCATTCTGTGCCTCAGTTTGTCCGGCTGTAAAATAGGTGCAAACGGTACCTACCTCTTAGGATTGTTGTCAGGGGGGATTCCAACTGGTTTTAAAATAGTATTTAGCACAGAGGAAGCATAATAATTATTATTTTTCACTTCTCTGAATATATAAAACATTTAGTATTGGGATTCATAGTCTCAAAATCTAACACTCACTGATGTGAATATCTGATTGGCTAAATGGAGAAAAACATTGTTATAGTAATTATTTCTTTAGTTTCTCATTTTGTTTTTTTAACTGAAAACCAGAATCACAATTTCTTGGTATTATCTGTTATCAATGAACAGTATAAGACTGTAATATTATTTTTGACAAGGCACTGAATATTCGAAATGAAGAAAACTAAGAAATAGTAGTAAATAAAACTTTTCTGGTACTAATCCCAAGTGAAAGATGAAATTAATGATGATATATATGTGAAAACTCTGGAGAAGTCATACAGAAAGAACCTCAAGTACTTGAGGCACACTTGAAATTCAAATGACATTAAATGACTAATTCTTAAATCAAGAACCCTTCACTAAAATTAAAAACACAAATGCTTTATTTTTCTTTATTTCTTGTAGGAAGTGAAAGAGTACTCAGTAGGTGTCAGACTATTTTAAAAAGCAGGTTATAGAGATGATATTTCAGGAGTGTAAAAATACTAAGGTGGATCTCATAAATGATTGGTATATTATTTAATTCAGGTTAGCGTCAGAATTGTCAATGTTTGTTTCTTAAGCAATGCAATCCTTTAGGTAGGAAGCATGGTTCTTTGGAGAAGTTGAGAGACACAAGATACACAAACTGGAATATGGTGAAAAAACAGACAGTATCGATTTTTTAAAATTAAACCTAGGAATTATTTAACATGGCCATTTCTTTGGGTTGAAGAAAGAAATTCATATAGATTTTCCTGGTTCAGGCTCCAGTGAGGTCTATAGGCAAATTTGCAACTAGAGCAAGATTCAGACCTATTTCCATTTTTGTGCTTACCTCTTAAATATGTCCAGTTCCTACAGCATAGAGGAAAGCACTAGATTGGCCATGGCATGAATGGCCAGGTTAGGATTCTGGCCCTGCCACTTAATAACTGTGTACGGCTTAAATAGGCAATTTGCTAAACTTCATGAATTTCAATTCCCACTCTCCAACCCCCACCCTGGGCAAAATGCGTAAAATCCTTTTTCTACCAACTCTAGAGAGTTAGGATGGTCTGAGGAGAAAATGTACATAAAAATGCTTTGAAAATTATTTAATGCTTTAAAAATATTATTTATCATTATTATTTCAAGATGAGGGAAAACTCCCCCTCCGCTAATATATTCAGCTTTTTATGGCCACCTAGATCTTCCAGAAAGCTACATAAAAACTGAACATTTTAACAATACTCGGCAATGTTTAGATGTTAAAAAAAAAATTATCCAAACTGGCACATTTCTTCTTAAACAGTTCTAAAAGTAATACATACATAGTGCAATGAATTTGGAAATACAGAATGAGAACGGGAGGAAGTAAAGGTCACCCTGACTCTCTTATGTCTTGAGTTAACCATTGATAAATAATTTTTACATTTTCTTTGGGTCTTTTTTCTCTATGTGTGTGATATTCAAAACCAAGTTGTGAATATGCTGTATTTATTATTTAACATTCTTCTCTTCTCACTTGACATTTTACAAAAAACAATTTTAATTTGTTAACTTCTGTATTGTTTCCATTTCTAAGCATCATAAAATACTTAATAGTGAAGGTTACCTATGAGCTATTATGTAAAAAAAAGTTCAGCATCTATAACCTAAATAAATATATTAGAAATTCATATGCTTTAAAGCAGTGATCCCCAACTGTTTTGGAGCTAGGGACTGGTTTCGTGGAAGACAATTTTTCCACCAACAGGGCGGGTGGGGGGAGGATAGTTGGTTCCGGCTGTAATGCGAGCGATGGCGAGCCATGGGGAGCAGCAGATGAAACTTCGCTCGCTCGCTCGCTCGCCCGCTGGCCGCCCACCTCCTGCTGGGCGGCCCATTTCCTCACACAGCCAGGGGGTTGGGGACCCCTGCTTTAAAGGATATCCCTATGTTTTTATGTGATTGACCATTTCAAAAGTTTCATAGACAATTCCACTATTTATATTTAATTAAAGACCATGAAACTTGTTTTTAGTATTTTTAAATAAAAGATAAAGATGACTTCATTTAAAAGCTGATAACAAACCTCTAGAACACGTCCTTCTACTTAAGTGAGGTGTTAGATAAAAAAAGCAC
Source organism: Mesoplodon bidens (assembly GCF_964165515.1). Classification (NCBI taxonomy): domain Eukaryota; kingdom Metazoa; phylum Chordata; class Mammalia; order Artiodactyla; family Ziphiidae; genus Mesoplodon; species Mesoplodon bidens. Next base: position 60,735 of record NW_027672415.1, read on the forward strand.
AATAGATATATAGATTATACTTGACTTTAAATAAAAATCTGAATAAATACTATAGAATTGTTATCTCCCCTTTATTCTGTTAATAATTGCTAATAGGAATATTATGGAGAATGATTGAAGCTTAATAGTCATATGTCAATTACCAAGATCACATTTGTGTGGTACAATGAATTTGCAAAGGTAGACTATCAAATGTATTTTATTGTCAAAGGTGGTCTGCCAATCGGCAAGTCATTTCGTAAGTTATGCTCTAAAATATATCATTTACCGATACCCAAGAGACATCTCGGTATGTCATTAATAGCGCAGAAACTCTAAGCCAGGGATATTTTTGTCTTTATAATTAATTTGAGACAGCAGCTAATAAAAACCAGAATAATAACACTAATAACCTTCAAATTAATTTTGACCCTAAGCTATAGCAATTTCAACAGAAGTTAGTATATTTACATACCAAATTAAGATTCCTAAACTTGTATTACAATTGATGCAATGTTTTTATGAAATACTACCTATATAATATTTCATTAAGATAATAAAATGAGAATAATATAGAAATGTCATAAATGTTGGTGTCCTAGAAAGGATTTAGAGGGAATTTCTGGTAGTATAAATTAATACATGATTAATCATATTACTTTTATTTATAAAGCATCCAAACATACACATCTGTAATCTTATATGTCTTTACCATCAAGAGAAATATATTCCAGAATTAATTTTAAAAACACTGCTTTTACTGTGCTTATGTATTCTAGTTGAGAAGTCTGGACTTTAAGCATTATTAAATTATAGAACTCATCAGAAAGCAGGAGGAAAACAACAATACAACTGATGGCATTTGTTAATATAAACCTTTGTGTAAAAATGTTGTGAAACTAAGAATGGAAAAAGTAGAATTATTAAGCAACAAATGGCTGTTTTAAAAAATCTCGTTAATAGTATATACTACCTGGGTTATTCTTTTACTTGAAAAAATTACAGTATATTAGGTTGTCCTAATTTGGAACTATGTAACTGCCACTCTCATGTTTCTAGTTTTACTAGAAGAGTGCATTTTTTTGGTATAAGCGTAAGGAAAAAAAAAAAAACTGGAACGTTCCATACTGCAGTTTCCTTCCTCCCTTTCCCCAACAGAAAAAATAAGAAATACTATACCTAACCAACAGATCTGATGATTCCAAAAGGGACAAGTCTCTATTCTGAAACACTATTCAAGTCAGAACATTCCAAATTATGATTTTGTGAGACACTGGAAAATTATGGCATGAAAAATAGAAGAATATTTCTAATGCACTATAAAATGTATTCCTCAAAGCAAAAGAGCTAATGGAAGGCCAGAGCACTTAATGGATAAAATATAATCAAATGAAACAGAAGCATGTTCCAAGCTGAAAGGCAACAATCTCACTATTCTCACATAATTGGATAGTAGACATAACCCAGTAAGATCAGGTTTAAAAACATTTAAATATATATAAATACACATATGTATAAATAACATATATAGCACCTGAAGTAAATACATATTCATATTCATATATTAAAGAATCACTTTAAAATTTAAAAATATTTTTTTAACTATTGAAAAATAAACAGCTAGTGAAAAAATAAGTTTTCTTTGCAAAACTTGACTCTGGAAACAAAGATTCTTCAAATGCTTCTCCAAGAACTTGTCTGTTTATTTTAAATATAACCAAATAAAAAAATAAAAATAAAAAGTAAATAAATATAATCAAATATTTGAAATAGAAGGCAAATGTTCATGAAAGCAGACATATATACATGCATTTATATGCATATATACACATAATTGGATAATATAATGAATATGTATAATACACATAAAATACAGATCTTCCTTAACTTACTATGGCACTGCATCCTGATAAACCCATCATCAATTGAAAATATCATAAATTGTAAATGCTTATACTACACCCAATCTACCAACCGTCATAGTTTAGCCTAGTCTACCTTAAATGTGCTCAGAACACTCACATTAGCCTAAAGTTGGGCAAAATCATCTACCACAAAGCCTATTTTATAATAATCTGTTGAATATCTCATTTGTTTTATTGCATACTGTACTGAAGGTGAAAACCAGAACGGTTGTAAGTGTGTCAGTTGTGATCGAGTCGCTGAGTGGGAGGAGTGGCTTGCTGCTGCTGCTGCCCAGCATCACAAGAGAGCATCATGCTGCATATCAGGAGTCTGGGAAAAGTATAGTTTCTACTCTAAATTCAAAGTATACTTTGAAAAAATGAAAAAATTCAAACTATAGTTTCTACTAAACGAGTATCACTTTCGCACCATGGTAAAGTTGAAAAATCGGTAAGTCGAACCATTGTAATTCGGGGAATGTCTGTATATAAATTTTTGTATAATATATGTGTATATGTGTTTGCACGTGTATATTTAAAACTGGAATTTAGACTGTTTGCTACATCTCATCTTAGAAGCAGACTGTGCCCAAAATCTATGCCTCAAGCCTTTGGTGAATAGCTAATGAATTCAGTATTCAAACAGGGATTAAAAATATTGACTTGGAAATTCAGGACAAACTTACTACTAAAAATGTTTTACACTTTTTACTTAAAAGAACATAGTTAGGTACACATGATTAGACTCTACCAACTATAATAAATTATTGCCGATTTGGCTAGAGTTGTTGATCACCACAAAATTCTCTCTTGCGGACAACTATGGCTTACATATTAAATGGAAGGCTTTAGGCAGTTTTTGTACTTGTTTCCTTAGACCTAAATGGTCCACATAATGATAAAAAGTTAAATAAGAAAAAAATGTAAAATTATGTGCTTTTCAAGCTCAACAAAATTGTTATCATACTAAAGCTCGCCTGTGTACTAACAGTGCAGTTTTTATAGGCAGGTGTTTCTGCTACTAAAGTTTTCACATTAATTAAGGCTCTACTTTTGATTTCAGTTTAAAGGTGTTGCTAGTGATTGAATCTACTCAGTAGTGCACTTTTATGAATAAGACTCTGAATATTAAAATTCTTACATGTACTCTCTCAATTCATTGAGATTCAGTCAAATAGAAAGATATCATATACCAAGAAGATTCCTTTGTATATGATGTACAATGGAGTAACAGATTAATTTTCCTTTTTGGACAACTTAATGATATTGATTAACATTAAAAAATTTCAACAGTTACATATTTAAAAAAAAGACTGGGGTACAAGGCAGATAATTAGTAGTATTACCTTTAAAGGCTTTTGTTAGAGGAAGTGAATGTTAACAACTCTTTATAAATTAAAGTTGCCCTCTCCCAGGAACTTCAATACTGTATCAGAAAAAAATAAAATAAAATTGTCAACTATTGCTTTTAAGAAAGGGAACAATTCCCATTTTCTATAACATTACTTCTGAAATCAACACCCTTATTCAACAACCTTGATATCATTTCTGATAATGAGTCAGTGAAAAGAGTGATTAGACAAATGGTACAATTCAGAAAGAAAATAAGATGCAGAAAGAAATTCAGAAAGAAAATAAGATGCCAACTGAGTTTTCCCAGGTCATCCAATCAACTCCTTGCAGAGTTAAAAATAGAAGCTAAAACTAATTCCCACAGCTACTGCCAGATCAGAGCCTGACAACTTTGCATTGTGGTAGCTTCAACCTCTCCTGCTACTGGGATTCCCTGCATTGAGACATCTTCCTATGAGGTTCAGTTATTTCAAGGTTTGCTTTAAAATGGAGAGGGGTAGGAAAAGGTTCATAATTTTAGGGAAAATCTGTGGTAATGAGATCTCATTGTAAACTGCTCACGAGAATTAGAAAGATAAAAGCTGGAAATATTTACTAACCCTTACTATGTCTCAAACACTGCAGTAAGTTCCCTTTTATGTTATCTTCTTTAATCTTCGCAACAACCCTGTGATTTTCCTGTTTTAAATATCCAGAAACAATTCACAGTGGCTAAGTAACTTACCCTAAGTCATAGAGATAGAAAACAATAGAGGTAGGATTCAAACTAGGTGAGGTTCAAAGTTCAAATTCACTTCCTGAAAAACATGATTAGAACATAAATGGTAGCCAAAACTCCCCAAAATAAATTAAAAAATTAAAAGAAAGAGAGAAAGGAGGGGAGGAGGGCCTAGTGATCTGCATACCTTAAAAATAATGTTTAGAACTTTTTGATTTATCTTAAAAATGACCAAAAGCTAGCTGCCTGAGAGCTCTAAGAATAAAATTATTAACAAACTAAACAAAAAATATTTTTATACTCACTCACTTTGAGATCACCCAATTGCTTTCCTTTCATAACACCGTACTGCCATTTTATTTCATTTTCTATTATATTTATTAAGGGATAATTTAAAGACAAGTATTTTGCCTAACAGGTTAATGATTTTTTTTTCTTCTAAACGATGACCAAGATGCCGATCCTCCTCCCCTTATTCAATGGACTAATTAGTGTCAGATCACTTTAGTGTCATATTTAATTTCTGTGGTGAAATAGTGATTTCACAAACCCTGTGAAGATGTTACACATCCACTATAACATGCATGCAGGTGGAAAAAATTTTCAACTGATGTAGATTTTGCTTTCTCTATGATTGTATTCTTCACAATCAATGAGATAGAAAAAGACACAGAGATAAGAGAACTGTTGACTCATATTTTCTTATTAAAATGTGTATCTTGGGCTTCCCTGGTGGTGCTGCAGTTAAGAATCCACCTGCCAATGCAGGAGACACAGGTTCGAACCCTGGTCTGGGAAGATCCCACATGCCACAAAGCAACTAAGCCCATGGGCCACAACAACTGAGCCTGCGCTCTAGAGCCCGCGAGCCACAACTACTGAGCCCATGCGCTGCAACTACTGAAGCTGGCATGCCCTAGAGCCCGTGCTGTGCAACAAGAGAAGCCACCGCAATGAGAGGCCCGTGCGCCACAACGAAGAGTAGTCCCCACTCCCAGCAACTAGACAAAGCCCAGGCACGGCAACAAAGAACCAACGCTGTCAGAAATAAATAAATTACTTAAGAAAATAAATAAAATCTGTATCTTGCATTTTCAATTTTCTAAAAGTTCAAATCCATGGTGGTTGAAAAAAGAAGAGTAATGTCATATGTTTTCTTGTCCTGGGTAAATGGATTGTGCTTGGTTGAGTGTCTTTTTTTTTTTTGCCAAAATTTCTTTTTTATTATTTTTATATCTACTATTACTTATTTGAATTCTACTCACTGCTTTTTGTTTTTTCATCTTTATTGGAATACAATTGCTTTACAATGGTGTGTTAGTTTCTGCTTTATAACAAAGTCAATCAGTTATACATATACATATGTTCCCATATCTCTTCCCTCTTGCGTCTCCCTCCCTCCCACCCTCCTTTTCCCACCCCTCTAGGTGGTCACAAAGCACGGAGCTGATCTCCCTGTGCTATGTGGCTGCTTCCCACTAGCTATCTATTTTACGTTTGGTAGTGTATATATGTCCATGCCACTCTCTCACTTTGTCACAGCTTACCCTTCCCCCTCCCCATATCCTCAAGTCCATTCTCTAGTAGGTCTGTGTCTTTATTCCCATCTTACCCCTAGGTTCTTCATGACCTATTTTTTTTTCTTAGATTCCATGTATATGTGTTAGCATACGGTATTTGTCTTTCTCTTTCTGACTTACTGGTTGAGTGTCTTGAACTGCTCAAACTTTAAGGTCCATCATCTCTAATTTCCACCCTACCAAAACCTCAGACAAGAAACAGGAGAAAGGGTAGTGCCATCCATAATTCATTCCCACCACACCTACAAAAATAATCACAAGGAACTTGTGTAGAATACCAATTCTTTTGTATTAGGAAGGCAGTTTTCAAAATTAAATGGTATTGGTTCATTTGGTTGTTTAATAAATATCTTGCAGATGCCTATCATAAAGCCAAATACCAAACTGACCATTTAAGTTGCAGGAATTTTTATGGTCTTGATATTTTACTATTTTAAAGTAACAGTTTACATTTGAGTGCTTACCACAATATGTAATACCAATAAGCTCCCTAGAAATCTAAACATTTATAAAATACACCAAATGCTACTGTCTCATGCCCTGCTTTGCAATCCTGGATTGCTTTCTACTATGGAGATGATGTAAGAAATATAAGCTAGATATCTCTTCTATGGGATCACCAGCCATGTCTCAACTAACTTTTATCAGTGGAGACTCTCAGTACATACATATTTATTTATTATAAAACTCCTCGGTACTGATCATTAGGTAATTCCGGTAAATGTGGGCACGTAATAATAGTTAAGAATGTCAGCCCCATTTCATTTCAGCTTGATCCACTGCAGGAAAGCACAAATTAGATGAAAGCAATTTCCCCAAGAACAACTCACTTCCTTGAGATGAGACATAAACTTGGGTGAACAGTGATTTGTCACAATTTATTTTTGAGGGTAGTCGTTTAAAAAAAGTGCTAATGTAATCTTTTCAGAATGAATCCTTTTAAAAATGCATTAATTCTCCAGTGAATATAGCTTATAATTAAAAACCTATACATGTAATTTTACTTTTCTAAATTTTTACATATGACCATATATAATAAATATGGAAATCTTAAAATCTTCATTATCTTTAAAATTTGATGGCCTTTAAATCTGAATTTGGATTTGGTGAGTCTGACGGATTATTCTTAGTGACTCTATTGGGTACCACCAATTCAGATTCAACATTATTTCTGCAAGTCTCAGAGGCATTAAGTTTTGTGAATGGATAGAGGGTATTAACATCCTGGTGGTTTTTCACTACATTGAGATGACCAGAGAACCTGAGTGTGAAAGATCATGGAGAGAAGTGTAAGAAATGGCACTAAAGGTATCACTGACTTCTCTCTATTTACTCAGATTCTGCAGTATACAACAGAAGGAACAAAGCAGGTTGTGTTGTTGCTACTGTTGCAATGACCAAGGATCCTCAGTCTCATAGCCACTGCAGTCCATTGTTTAAGATGTGAGCTTGTTGTTGCTTATTCAGGCAAAAGTCAGAATGCTTATTTGTTTTATGTCTGCTTTTTAATGAGGGTTTGATTAGACAGCAATAAAGACAAAAGTAAATAGGAGAAATGTTTATTAATAGGTCCCTCCATCCCTATCAACCAAAGAAAAGGCATACCTTAAAATATTGTAGTGTAATGTCTAGGGTGTGTCTGTCTGTGTTCTTGCCAGCCTTCACCTTTAAGTAGCTTTTCAAAAATATGTTATAAACATGTTGCTTCATCCTTGCCCTTTTAGCCTGTTAATGTCTAACTTAAGTAAAGCAGGATGCAATCCCCAGCAAGTTATCTGTTTCTCCTTTCTTGGACCATGCAAATCAAAACAGTCTTCTTCTAAGGAGGGTGGTGAAAAGTTGTGCCAATTGTGTTCGTACTTCAGCTATTCCAACGTTCTTTAGTTTATCTTAAATGAGACATTCTCATCTTTGGGCTTTAATTATTCTGTTTAAAAATAAATTTTAAAAGATACTCTGAAGAGAAACTAAGAAAAAAAACAACAAAATAAAAGATTTACCATAATGCAGGTACATAAATATGAACTAAAAATACTTTTAAATTAAAAATTAATCTTTTTTATTTTAAAAATTAATCTAATTAAAATTACAGATTAGGCTGGATAGAATTGATCCATTGCTGAAGCTTAAAAACAAACTAGCTATAAATGTTACTAGTTTTCTACACTGCTGTTACAAGACTTGACTGACATCCGTGATATACTCTGTAATATTTTTGAAATGATGAAATGTGTGATCCAGAGACTTGAAATATTTCAATACTTGTGTATAGGAATTTTCTTCCATGAACTAGAAATGAAAAAAGTGAGAATGTTTCCTTGCTCAAATCACATTAAGTGGATTCCCTTACATTACTTGCATTCATTTTTAAGATAGTCATAAATGGTTACATAAAATACAGGAATATTATCTGTTGAAGAAGTTGATGGTTTTTATAGTCAATGTATGTATTCAAATGATAAATGTTTCTGCATAATCTCTGACCCAACAATACCATTCCATGCCACTCCAAGAATTCTTCCATCAAAAGTAAAGGCTCCAGGACATAAAGACATGAACCTCTATGTCCATTACCACATTTCTTGAAATCATAAAACTGTCTGGAACTTAATAAATGTTTATCAATGGGTTTTGACTGAATGAAATTATGGCTCACTCATAGTACACATTACTGGGCATCTACTAAAGGTAATATGGTAGTGATATATGCTAGATATCATTAATATAATAGAAACACAATGTACTAAAAGTGTTTTGCAACTAAAAATCACTATACATTGTATGGCTTTAAAAAGGAATGAAATGCTGCTACATGCTATAACATGGATAAACTTTGAAAACATTATGTTAAGTGAAAGAAGCCAGACACAAAAGGACAACTATTATATGATTCCACTTATATGAGGTAGTTAGAATAGGCAAATTATAAACCCAGAAAATAGAATAGAGTTAACCAGAGGTTAAGGGGAGGGGAGAAATAAGGGGTTATTGTTTAGTGAGTACAGTTTCTGTTTGGGATAACAAGAAAGGTCTTAAAATGGATAATGGTAATGGTTGCTCAACATTGTGAATGTACTTAATACCAATAAATGATACACTTAAAAATGGTTAAAAAGGTAAATTTTACATTATGGGACATTTTACCAAAATAAAAAATAAAAATATACTATAAAATAAAGTAAAAATTTACCTCATACTAGGCATACTATGAAGTTTGCATAAAATTGCACTTATTTTAGGAGCTTATATGGTTATTATCATATTTGGAGACGTGTAAAGAAAGCAACAGCTTAAGTAGTCCTCTTGAGTTCTTTCTCTCCATCTTTCCAACCTGGTGTTTTCTAGATTAATGGTTTTGTCACGCCTCTCTTTGAATACTAGCATCAGTAGGAATGCTAGCTAGTACTCGTTTACTTAAGTATCAGCTAAAAAGTTTAATGTATTTTTATGCTGGTAATTGTTTTAGAACCTGGGAGGGATGTCATTGTTTTCTTAACTTGCCAAAAGCAAATATAGTACTGTAGACAGCATTACTAGAAAGAAATAGTAACTTTGAAGTAGACATATGTCCATCCTAAGCAAACTGAATATATTTCAAAGCAGACCACACCACTCAACTGCTGGCAATGTTCTTCCACATACTTGGCAGTATACTACTCGAAGTCTGAGAACTGTTTCTTTTTTGTAAAAATGATTTTGATTGGAAAACCCTGAATAAATCCTTTGGAATGTGTAACGTTTAGAGCTCCTTCTGGGATTCCTTTTCCATGAATCAAGGTTCTTTGATTCACTATCCTCCTTGGCACTTGCTTCCTAGTCATCTCAGCAGCCTTTGTGCCAGTGCTAATGAAGAGCTCCCACTTTAGGTCCTAAAGCAGGGAGAACAATAAAAGGAGAACCTCATTTCAAGTACCAGAAATGTCTGGGCTATAAAGGACACACATATTGTCAAAGTAAGCCCAGAGTGGGGTGACATCACCAAGGTCATTCCTGGCTCCACGTCCCCCACAGGAGGAACAACTAACAATTATTTGGAAACAGGACACTATTTGAGAGAATCCTAGAACATGGAGGTGAGGCTGAAGCACCCCCGTGCACCACAGAGACCAAGACAGACTGCATTAGAAGGGTGAGAAAAGGAGCTTGACCACACTGCCCCTCCCCCAAGCCAGTGGAGCACCATGGGTGAGGTCTCCCCTGAACCTCTGGTTCCTCCAGTAGGGGAAGAGAACTGGGGGACAGCAAGCACCACCACTAGCATTGGGGTTGCTTTGTGGGAGCCACTGCTCTAATCTGCTCCACTGGGTTTGCAGGGGAATCTGCAGGGTTTGACCACTAAAAGTTGGACTGTGATGAAGGGGGAAGGGGCATGCAACAGCCAGCACATGGATTGTGACCGATGGAATTCATACCTGCAGTGCCCAAGTAGTGATCACAACTGGCACCTTTGCTTATCTACAGAGCCAGGTTGGTGGGACACTACAACCGGGGAACTCAGCAGGGTACAGATCCACCTGATACGCATCTGGCCCTTGAACCTGGTTTGCCCATACCCAGGGAAAGAGCAGAGTCACAGCCCACCCACTGTGGAGAGTGTTTTCTGGCCATCTGACCAAAAGGGCTGGCAATAAATCCTGGAAGCTATTTGGCCCAGTCGTGCTCCAGCCAAGAGGCAGGCAGCCAGAGCTCATCACTGGCTCTGGTACAAAGTAGAGCCAGTATCAGGTGTGGAGGGATCCTGTACCATGCACAGGCAGGGAGATTAATTCATATCCAAGGCTGAGAGGAGCTCCCAGCTCCTCCCAACTGGGGAGTCTGTTTGAGAAATTAAGAGTCGCCTGGAGTGGTCCCTCCTCAACCCACCCAGGCAAAGGAACTGGGACTAGCCCCATCCCATCTGCTGTGGAGAGTGTCTTCCTGGCCCATCTGACTAGAAGGATTGGTGACAACTCCTAGAAACTGTGCGGCCCAGCAGTGCTCAAGCCTAGAGAAGGGTAGACAGAGCTGATAGTCTGCAAAGCCAAGCCAGTGGCCTTGTTCAGCCACAGAACGTGGAGTGTGGATCAGCTTGAGTTAAGACAACGAAGAGCTTTACTGGCTTTAGAGCTGCTTCTCCTGCTGCACCCAGGCAGGAAATCTAATTCATAGCCCTACTCATCACTGAATACAGCCTTCAGCACGTCCAACTGGGGAACCTAACCAGAGAACATGGGAAGCTGTACAGCCCATTAAACAGCCCTAGATACAGTGGCACTTGAACAGACAGCACAGCCTGTGGCCTCCCCCTTCTGCAGGGCAAAACCAGTGCCCTCACCTGACCAGGGAATTAAGTGCACACTCTGGCCTGATTTGGGTTCCCAAACAATGAACTATACAGGCTCTGGGTCCTGTCCAGAGCCAGGTCCTATACAAGCTCTGATTCTCTGCCAGGAAACTAATTCATAGCCCCATGTACTACTACTACTGAATATAATACCCAGTTAAGTCTGGAGGAAGAGCCCAATTATTCAGATATGCAGATACCAATGTAAGGAATCAAGGATCACAAAAATTAGGCAAATAGGACACCACCAAAGGAAAGTAATAAAACTCCAATAACTGACCTTAAAAAAATGAAGATCTGGGCTTCCCTGGTGGCGCAGGGGTTGAGAGTCCGCCTGCCGATGCAGGGGATGCGGGTTCGTGCCCCGGTCCGGGAGGATCCCACATGCCGCAGAGCGGGCTGGGCCCATGAGCCATGGCTGCTGAGCCTGCACGTCCGGAGCCTGTGCTTCGCAACGGGAGAGGACACAACAGTGAGAGGCCCACGCACCGCAAAAAAAAAAAAAGAATATCTATGAACTGTCAAAGAATTCAGAATAATCCTCCTAAGGAAGTTTAGTGAACTACAAGAAAGCACAGACAGCTAAGTGAAATTAGGAAAACAATGCATGAACAAGACAAGGAGTTTGACAAGGAAATAGCAACATCAAAGAAACAGGAACACTAGATTTTAAAAATACAATAACTGAACTGAAGAATTCAATAGAAAGTTTCAAAGGTAGATTCGACCATGCAGAAGAAAGAATCAGCAAACTGGAGGACAGGACTTTAGAAATTACCCAGTGAAAGGAACAAAAAGGAAAAGAATAAAAAGAGTGAAGAAAGCCTATGGAAATTATGGGACACAATAAAGTAAACAATGTTCATGTATGGGAATTCCAGAAGAAGAAAAGAGAGAGAGAAAGGGAAAAAAAGTATATTTAAAGCAATAATGGATGAAACTTTCCCAAACCTAGGATGAGAAATGGACATCCATATCCATGAAGTCCAAACAAGCCCAAATAGGTTGAACTCAAATAGGGCTACTCTGAGACACATTGCAATTAAATCATCAAAAGTCAAAAACAAAGAAAGAATTTTAAGACCAGCAAGAGAAAAGAGAGAAGTTACATACAAGGGAACCCTGGGATAATTGGATATTCACATGTAAAAGAATGAAATTGGACCAATATCTTATACCACTCACAAAACTAACTTGAATTGGATTAAAGACTCAAATGTAAGACCTGAAACTATGCAACTGCCAGAAGAAAACATAGGAATAAAGCTCATTACATGGGTTTGGTAATGACTTTTTGGATATGACACTGAAAACACAAACGACAAAATAAAAAATAAACAAATGGAACTACATCAAACTAAAAAGCTTCTGCACAGCAAACAAAAACAAAAACAAATCAACAAAGTGATTGAAAAGACAACCTATAGAATGCGAAAAACATATTTGTAAACCATATATCTGATAAGGGTTAATATCCAAAATAAATTAAAAATTCATACAAATCAATAGCAAAAAAAAAATTACCCAATTAAAAAAATGAGCAAAGGACCCAAATAGACATTCTTCCAATGAAGACACACGAAAAGCCAACAGGTACATGAAAAGATGCTCAATACCACTAGTCATTAGGGAAATGCACATTAAAACCACATTGAGATATTACCTCACACCTGTTAGAACAGTCATCCTCAAAAATGTCAAGAGATAACAAATGCTCGTGAGGATGTGGAGAAAAGGGAAGCCTTGTGCTGTTGGTGGGATTGTAGATTGGTAAAGCCAGTATGGAAAACAGTATGGAGGATCCTCAAAAATTAAGACTAGAACTACATATATCTAGCAACTCCACTTCTGGGAATATATCCAAAGAAAATGAAAACACTAACTCAAAAAGATATCTGCACCCCCATGTTCATAGCAGCATTATTTATAATAGCCAAGACATGGAAACAATCTAAGTGCCCATTGATGGACAAATGGGTAAAGAGGTTGTTTTATATATTTATAGATATATACGTATTATATGTATACACACACACACACACACTGAAATATTATTCATCTGTAAGAAAACAAAGAAATGCTACCATTTGAGACAACAGAAATGGACCTTGAAGGCTTTATGCTAAGTTAAATAAGTCAGAGAAAGAAAGGCAAACACTATATGATCTCACTTATATGTGGAACCTAGAAAAAAAGAAAACAGTCATAGAAAAGGAGATCAGACCTGTGGTTACAGGAGACAGAGGGTCAGGGGAGGGGAAATTGGAGGAAGATGGTCAAAGGTACAAGCTTCCAATTGTAAGATAAATACATACTATGGACATAATGTACAACATGATGACTACAGCTAACACTGAGGTGTGATATATAGAAAAATCGTTAAGAATAAATTCTAAGCATTCTCTTCACAGAAAAGTATTATTTGATCTCATTTATATAAATTTGTGTGTTTGTGTGAGAGAGAAGGACAGAATACAAAAATGCAAAAAGAAAAGTTGTAAAGTATGAAGCTGCTTAGGTTTATATCTCAATCTATAACAGATAACAATTTGTTTAATTTTAATAGGTACAAAAATAAATATTAAGCATAGAACAAGCAAAAAGAAAAACTGAGCCCAGCGTAGATGTCCTTAAAGCATTTGCAAAGGAGGGCTTTATTAGGTCCGCGAACACCTGCAATTACAGGCAAAATTCTATGTGTGTGTGTTGTGTATGTACTTGGGGAGTGGACGCATAGCCTTTAGTGAATTATTAAAGGGGATGTTAAGACCCAAAAGTTTAAAAAGCACTGGAAAGCCTGACCACAAAACCATTTTAAACTACTCTGATTATGTTTTTATAGTTTTCCTTCACTCGTTAACACTTCAAAGAACAGCATGTGAATGTGGAAAGAATCTCTGCCATTTAGGTAAGATCTCTGAGTCTCAGTGTAAAATTAGCATATAGTAGAAGGATGAAATTATACACCATAGATGAAAGTACCTAGCAGAGCGCTTTAAGACTAGTACTTATTTATGCAAGACATCTTCCCCTGCTTACTTGTTTTCAGTAGAATGAAAGCATACTGAAAGCTGGTACAATGTCTTCTTTAAAGTTTTCTTTTGTAATGCTTACTATGCTTTTTGATACGGATGAGCCAATATCCACTTAAGGGCATGTAAGCTCACAATAACTTTTGTTGAATATAACTGTTTGAATGTACTTTCACTATATTATTATATAGGGATTTTAAACTAAAATGTACCTGCACACACTATTTAGAGCCTAACTTGGATATTTGAGTAGGTGGATATACACCCCTGGAAAATAATAGCTAATTTCTTCACTAAAATCAAATTGCTGAACATCTACTTTGCATATACATAGCTAGGCACTGTATTATGAGTTTCAGGTAATAAAAAGTTGTTAGTCAAAGACTCTGCTCCCTAGGGTTATTTTACAACAGCAAATCATGTTCAAACTAAAGGATAGACCAAAATAGAAAGTGCCACAGGCGTTTAGACAAGGGAGAAACACATCTGAAATGAGAAGGAAGGTGGGTATGGGGAAGGGTTCATGGAAGAGGCAGTGTATGCTGTGAGCAAGGTTTCAACGTGTAGCAGGGTGAGTGAAAGGAACAAATGAAGACATATAGTCGTGATATCATGAGGCACAAACTAGAAATAAACAGCACTTGTTCTAGGCTGGTCATGAGGTAATTTAAGGGGATTAGTGAGAAACTAGATAAAGAGATATCTCTTTATGTATTACTTATTAATAATACTTTTGAACACAAGTATTTAATTAAAAAAAGAACAATATAGGGATAGGAGACTAGGAGGTACAAACTATTATTATAAAATGAGCTATAAGGATATACTGCATAGCACAGAAAATATAGCCAATATTTTATAACTATAAATGGAGTATAACCTTTAAGAATTGTGAGTCACTATATTTTACACCTGTAACTTATATAATATTACACATCAACTATACTTCAATTAAAAATGCTATTTTAGTGAATAAAACACTAAGCAGTAAAATTTTTAAAAAAGAACTTAGAAGAGAACTTAAAAATAAAGACATAAAGAGCAGGTTGAAACAGCGCAGAAATCTGGCAATTAAGAGGCCATTGATAACTTTCAAAATAGCACTTTTTCTACCTATTCTCAGTGGAGGCAAAGCCTTATGAATCCTACTATTTCTTTTTCTGTTTTTCAAAATCTCAGGATAAGTCTACTTCAATTGTAGCTAATGGCAGTAAAGCAGCACCAGAAAATGCCTTTTGTAAAGAGAGGGCAACTTTGTGAATCCTAAGTGGGTACTCAAGTCTTAAATTACTGATAACACTGACCACCCACCAGACTAAATGTTTTTTTTTTACGTGATTGGAAAGCAACAGATTGATTTCAATTCTATCTTGTCATATCTACAAAAAAGTTCCTACAGTTCATTTAGCAACTAATAGAATACATCCTTCTATTTGGTATTACTCCTCCTTAACACGGGGCAATTAATTTTTCCTTTCTCTGGGAAACGCTTTTAACAAAGGAAATAGAGTCATAAATTAATTTCGGTTAGGAAATCATACAACTATTTCTACCTAGGGCTTTGAATTTAGAAACTTTCCTCAGAAATTGTTTAAATATAACGAAGTCCAAATTCAGAAATACCTTAAATTTAATTATCTTAGTTGCACTAAAATAACAAATTCTATTTTCTATCTTGTTTTCTTTCTTCCCCAGAAGGCTTCTCCAACCCTAATCCATAACTTAATGCATTCATCTCACCTATAAAATCACTGGCAGGTATGATGCCGGCTTTGGCGGCTCCAGTCGCCTAATCCTGACCCATTTCTTGCCAAAGAACTCAGTTTCTTCAGAAACCAAGTAACAGACATTTCAATTTCTAACCATCATTAGCATATTTTCATGTACTAATACTCAACATAAAAACACCTTTCAAAATTACAGAAATTTTTACTGTACTTAAGATCAATTGCACTAACCTGTATTTCATAAACCTTGGGCTACTTTCAAAAAAATGAATTATTATTTTAATATGTTTTTCACCTATTATTCAGAATAATTATTCATATAATTAAATATTTTACAATTAGGTAAGAAAGGTGGAAAATCCGATTTCGGAGGAAGATGGCGGAAGAGTAAGACGCGGAGATCACCTTCCTCCCCACAGATACATCAGAAATTCATCTACACGTGGAACAACTCCTACAGAACACCTACTGAACGCTGACAGAAGACCTCAGACCCCCAAAAGGCAAGAAACTCCCCACATACCTGGGTAGGGCAAAAGAAAAAAAGAATAAACAGAGACAATAGGATAGGGACGGGACCTGCACCAGTGGGAGGGAGCCGTGAAGGAGGAAAGGTTTCCACACACTACAAGCCCCTTCGCGGGCGGAGACTGCAGGTGGCGGAGGGGGAAAGCTTAGGAGTAGCGGAGGAGAGCACAGCAACAGGGTTGTGGAGGGCAAAGCGGAGAGATTCCGGCACAGAGGATCGGTGCCCTCAGGCACACACCAGCCCGAGAGGCTTGTCTGCTTGGCCGCCGGGGCGGGCGGGGCTGGGAGCTGAGGCTCGGGTATCGGCTTTCAGTCGGAGCGCAGGGAGAGGACTGGGGCTGGCGGCAGGACGAGAGCCTGAAGGGGTTAGTGCACCACGGCTAGCCCGGAGGGAGTCCGGGGAAAGGGTCTGGAGCTGCCGAAGAGGCAAGAGACTTTTTTCCCTTTTGTTTCCTGGTGCACGAGGAGAGGGCATTAAGAAGGCTGCTTGGGGAAGCGCCGGAGACAGGCGCGAGCCGCGGGTAAGGCGCGGACCTCGGAGACGGGCGTGAGATGCTGGGGCTACTGCCGCCGCCGCCGCCGCCGCCACCGCCGCCGGGCCTGTGTGCGAGCGCGGGTCACTGTCCGCCCCGCCTTCCGGGGGGCCTGTGCACCCCGCCACTGCCGGGGTCCCAGGACCCGGGGACGGCTTTCCCGGGAAAGCGCACGGAGCGCCACGGGCTGCTGCAACGTCACGGCGGCCTCTGCCGCCGCAGGCCCGCCCCACACTGCGCGCCCCTCCCTCCCCTCTGCCGGAGTGAGCCAGAGCCCCCGAATCAGTGGCTCCTTTAAACCCGTCCTGTCTGAGTGAAGAACGGACGCCCTCCGGCGACCTACGCGCAGAGGCGGGGCCAGGTCCAAGGCTGAGACCCGGGAGCTGTGAGAACAGAGCAGAGACAGGGAAATCTCTCTGTGCAGCCTCGGAGGCAGCGGATTAAAGCTCCACGGTCCATTTGATGTGCCCTGTGTCTGTGGAGTGCATGAATGGACAGCGAATCATCCCAAATTTAGGAAGTGGAATTTGAGGACAAGATTTAAGACTTTCCCCCCTTTTCCTCTTTTTACAACGAATTATCCCAAATTAAGGAGGTGGACTTAGCAAGATTTCAGACTTCTCGCCCTTTTCCTTTTTTTACAACGAATTATCCCAAATTGAGGAGGTGGACTTGGAGAGCAAGATTTTTGATTTTTCCCCCTGCTCTCTTTTTGTGAATGTGTATGTGTAATCTTCTGTGTAAGATTCTCTCTGTATAGCTTAGCTTCCACCATATGTCCCAGGGTTCTATCGGGCCGTTTTTTTTTCAATAATTACTTTTTAATTTTAATAACGCTACTATATTTCATATTTTATTCTATTTTACTTTACCTGCTCTTTTTTTCCTACCTTCCCTTCCTCCCTCCCTCCCTCGGCTCCTCCTTTCTTTCTTTCTTTTTCTTTCCTCCCTCCCACCCTTCTTCTTTCCACTTTCTTTTTCTTTCCTTCATCCCTCTCTCCCTCCTGTCTTTCTTTCTTTCGTTCCTTCCTTCCTCCCTCCCTCCCTTCTTCCATTCACTCTTCCTTTTACTTTCATTCCTCACTCCCTCCCTCCCTCCTTTCTTTCTTTCCATCCTTCCTGCCTCCCTCCTTTCTCTCTTTCTTCCTTCCTTCCTTCCTTTCTTCCCTTCTTCCTTTCTTTCCCTCTCTCTTTCTTTCTTCTACTAATTCTTTCTTTCTACTTTTTCTCCCTGTTATTCTGAGCCGGGTGGATGAAAGGCTCTTGGTGCTGCAGCCAGGAGTCAGTGCTGTGCCTCTGAAGTGGGAGAGCCAACTTCAGGACACGGGTCCACAAGAGACCTCCCAGCTCCACATAATATCAAGCAGCAAAACTCTCCCAGAGATCTCCATCTCAACACCAGCACCCAGCTTCAGTCAACGACGAGCAAGCTACAGTGCTGGTCACCCTATGCCAAGCAACTAGCAAGGCAGGAACACAACCCCACCCATTAACAGAGAGGCTGCCTAAAAACATAATAAGGCCACAGGCACCCCAAAACACACCACCAGACGTGGACCTGTCCACCAGAAAGACAAGATCGAGCCTCAACCACCAGAACACAGGCATTAGTCCCCCCCACCAGGAAGCCTACACAACCTACTGAAACAACCTTAGCCACTGGGGACAGACACCAAAAACAACGGGAACTACGAATCTGCAGCCTGCAAAAAGGAGACCCCAAACACAGTAAGATAAGCAAAATGAGAAGACAGAAAAACACACAGCAGGTGAAGGAGCAAGATAAAAACCTACCAGACCTAACAAATGAAGAGGTAATAGGCAGTCTACCTGAAAAAGAATTCAGAATAATGATGGTAAAGCTGATCCAAGATTCTATTTCCAAGATCCATAATCTTGGAAATAGAATAGACAAAATGCAAGAAACAGTTAACAGGGACCTAGAAGAACTAAAGATGAATCAAGCATCGATTAAAAACACAATAAATGAAATGAAAAATACTCTAGATGGGATCAATAGCAGAATAACTGAGGCAGAAGAACGGATAAGTGAGGTGGAAGATAAAATAGTGGAAATAACTGATGCAGAGCAAAATAAAGAAAAAAGAATGAAAAGAACAGAGGACAGTCTCAGAGACCTCTGGGACAACATTAAACGCACCAACATTCGAATTATAGGGGTTCCAGAAGAAGAAGAGAAAAAGAAAGAGACTGAGAAAAGAGTTGAAGAGATTATAGTTGAAAACTTCCCTAATATGGGAAAGGAAATAGTGAATCAAGTCCAGGAGGCACAGAGAGTCCCATACAGAATAAATCCAAGGAGAAATACACCAAGACACATATTAATCAAACTGTCAAAAATTAAACACAAAGAAATCATATTAAAAGCAGCAAGGGAAAAGCAACAAATAACACACAAGGGAATCCCCATCAGGTTAACAGCTGATCTCTCAGCAGAAACTCTACAAGCCAGAAGGGAGTGGCAGGACATAATTAAAGTGATGAAGGAGAGAAACCTGCAACCAAGATTACTCTACCCAGCAAGGATCTCATTCAGATTTGATGGAGAAATTAAAAACTTTACAGACAAGCAAAAGCTGAGAGAGTTCAGCACCACCAAACCAGCTTTACAACAAATGCTAAAGGAACTTCTCTAGGCAAGAAACACAACAGAAGGAATATACCTACAATAACGAACCCAAAGCAATTTAGGAAATGGGATTAGGAACATACATATCAATAAATACCTTAAATGTAAACGGACTAAATGCTCCCACCAAAAGACACAGAGTGGCTGAATGGATACAAAAACAAGACCCATATATATGCTGTCTACAAGAGACCCACTTCAGACCTAGAGACACTTACAGATTGAAAGTAAGGGGATGGAAAAAGATATTCCATGCAAATGGAAATCAAAAGAAAGCTGGAGTAGCAATTCTTATATCAGACAAAATAGACTTTAAAATAAAGACTATTAGAAGAGACAAAGAAGGACACTACATAACGATAAAGGGATCGATCCAAGAAGAAGATATAACAATTGTAAATATTTATGCACCCAACATAGGAGCACCTCAATACATAAGGCAAATACTAACAGCCATAAAAGGGGAAATCGACAGTAACACAATCATAGTAGGGGACTTTAACACCCCACTTTCACCAATGGACAGATCATCCAAAATGAAAATAAATAAGGAAACACAAGCTTGAAATGATACATTAAACAAGATGGACTTAGTTGATATTTATAGGACATTCCATCCAAAAACAACAGAATACACATTTTTCTCAAGTGCTCATGGAACATTCTCCAGGATAGATCATATCTTGGGTCACAAATCAAGCCTCGGTAAATTTAAGAAAATTGAAATTGTATCAAGTATCTTTTCAGACCACAATGCTATGAGACTAGACATCAATTACAGGAAAAGATGTGTAAAAAATACAAACACATGGAGGCTAAACAATACACTATTCAATAACGAAGTGATCACTGAAGAAATCAAAGAGGAAATAAAAAAAATACCTAGAAACAAATGACAATGGAGACATGACGACCCAAAACCAGTGGGACGCAGCAAAAGCAGTTCTAAGGGGGAAGTTTATAGCAATACAATCCCACCTTAAGAAACAGGAAACATTTCGAGTAAACAACCTGACCCTGCACCTAAAGCAATTAGAGAAAGAAGAACAAAAAACCCCCAAAGTTAGCAGAAGGAAAGAAATCATAAAGATCAGATCAGAAATAAATGAAAAAGAAATGAAGGAAACGATAGCAAAGATCAACCAAACTAAAAGCTGGTTCTTTGAGAAGATAAACAAAATTGACAAACCATTAGCCAGACTCATCAAGAAAAGAAGGGAGAAGACTCAAATCAATAGAATTAGAAATGAAGAAGGAGAAGTAACAACTGACACTGCAGAAATACAAAAGATCATGAGAGATTACTACAAGCAACTCTATGCCAATAAAATGGACAACCTGGAAGAAATGGACAAATTCTTAGAAATGCACAACCTGCCAAGACTGACTCAGGAAGAAATAGAAAATATGAATAGACCAATCACAAGCACTGAAATTGAAACTGTGATTAAAAATCTTCCATCAAACAAAAGCCCAGGACCAGATGGCTTCACAGGCGAATTCTATCAAACATTTAGAGAAGAGCTAACACCCATCCTTCTCAAACTCTTCCAAACAATATCAGAGGAAGGAACACTCCCAAACTCATTCTACGAGGCCACCATCACCTTGATACCAAAACCAGGCAAGGATGTCACAAAGAAAGAAAACTACAGGCCAATATCACTGATGAACATAGATGCAAAAATCCTCAACAAAATACTAGCAAACAGAATCCAACAGCACATCAAAATGATCATACACCATGATCAAGTGGGGTTTATTCCAGGAATGCAAGGATTCTTCAATATATGCAAATCAATCAATGTGATACACCATATTAACAAGTTGAAGGAGAAAAACCATATGATCATCTCAATAGATGCAGAGAAAGCTTTCGACAAAATTCAACACCCATTTATGATAAAAACCCTGCAGAAAGTAGGCATAGAGGGAACTTTCCTCAACATAATAAAGGCCATATATGACAAACCCACAGCCAACATTGTCCTCAATGGTGAAAAACTGAAACCATTTCCACTAAGATCGGGAACAAGACCAGGCTGCCCACTCTCACCACTCTTATTCAACTTAGTTTTGGAAGTTTTAGCCACAGCAATCAGAGAAGAAAAGGAAATAAAAGGAATCGAAATTGGAAAAGAAGAAGTAAAGCTGTCACTGTTTGCAGATGACATGATACTATACATAGAGAATCCTAAAGATGCTACCGAAAAACTACTAGAGCTAATCAATGAATTTGGTAAAGTAGCAGGATACAAAATTAATGTACAGAAATCTCTGGCATTCCTGTACACTAATGATGAAAAATCTGAAAATGAAATCAAGAAAACACTCCCATTTACCACTGCAACAAAAAGAATAAAATATCTAGGAATAAACCTACCTAAGGAGACAAAAGACCTGTATGCAGAAAATTATAAGACACTGATGAAAGAAATTAAAGATGATACAAATAGATGGAGAGATATACCATGCTCCTGGATTGGAAGAATCAATATTGTGAAAATGACTCTACTACCCAAAGCAATCTACAGATTCAATGCAATCCCTATCAAACTCCCACTGGCATTTTTCACAGAACTAGAACAAAAAAATTCACAATTTGTTTGGAAAAACAAAAGACCACGAATAGCCAAAGCAATCTTGAGAACGAAAAACGGAGCTGGAGGAATCAGGCTCCCTGACTTCAGACTATACTACAAAGCTACAGTAATCAAGACAGTGTGGTACTGGCATAAAAACAGAAAGATAGATCAGTGGATCAGGATAGAAAGCCCAGAGATAAACCCACGCACATATGGCCAACTTATCTTTGATAAAGGAGTCAGGAATGTACAGTGGAGAAAGGACAGCCTCTTCAATAAGTGGTGCTGGGAAAACTGGACAGGGACATGTAAAAGTTTGAGATTAGATCATTCCCTAACACCATACACAAAAATAAGCTCAAAATGGATTAAAGACTTAAATGTAAGGCCAGAAACTATCAAACTCTTAGAGGAAAACATAGGTAGAACACTCTATGACATCAATCACAGCAAGATCCTTTTGGACCCACCTCCTAGAGAAATGGAAATAAAAACAAAGATAAACAAATGGGACCTAATGGAACTTCAAAGCTTTTGCACAGCAAAGGAAACCATAAACAAGACCAAAAGACAACCCTCAGAATGGGAGAAAATATTTGCAAATGAAGCAACTGACAAAGGATTAATCTCCGAAATTTATAAACAGCTCATGCAGCTCAATAGCAAAAAAACAAACAACCCAATCCAAAAATGGGCAGAAGACTTAAATAGGCATTTCTCCAAAGAAGATATACAGACTGCCAACAAACACATGAAAGAATGCTCAAGATCATTAATCATTAGAGAAATGCAAATCAAAACTACAATGAGATATCATCTCACACCAGTCAGAATGGCCATCATCAAGAAATCTAGAAACAATAAATGCTGGAGAGGGTGTGGAGAAAAGGGAACACTCTTGCACTGCTGGTGGGAATGTGAATTGGTACAGCCACTATGGAGAACAGTACGGAGGTTCCTCAAAAAACTAAAAATAGAAGTACCATATGAGCCAGCAATCCCACTACTAGGCATATACCCTGAGAAAACCATAATTCAAAAAGAGACATGTACCAAAATGTTCATTGCAGCTCTATTCACAATAGCCCGGAGCTGGAAACAACCTAAGTGTCCATCATCGGATGAATGGATAAAGAAGATGTGGCACATATATACAATGGAATATTACTCAGCCATAAAAAGAAACGAAACTGAGCTATTTGTAATGAGGTGGATAGACCTAGAGTCTGTCATACAGAGTGAAGTAAGTCAGAAAGAGAAAGACAAATACCGTATGCTAACACATATATACAGAATTAAAAAACAAATGTCATGAAGAACCTAGGGGTAAAACGGGAATAAAGACACAGACCTACTTGAGAATGGACTTGAGGATATGGGGAGGGGGAAGGCTAAGCTGTGACAAAGCGAAAGAGAGGCATGGACATATGTACACTACCAAACGTAAGGTAGATAGATAGAGGGAAGCAGCCGCAGAGCACAGGGAGATCAGCTCGGTGCTTTGTGACCGCCTGGAGGGGTGGGAAGGGGAGGGTGGGAGGGAGGGAGATGCATGAGGGAAGGGATGTGGGAACAGATGTATATGTATGACTGATTCACTTTGTTATAAAGCAGAAACTAATAAAAATAAATAAATAAATAAATACATTGGGGGAAGAAAAAAAGAAAGGTGGAAAATAGTTTTGCTATTCTTGTTCTTTGTTCTCTCTTCTAGTTGGTGTGCCTGAGTCAAAATTTTAGAATATTGAAAATTTAATATTTCAAACCCAAACCACATTTAAAGATAATAATAACAACCAGCCAAAACAATATCGGTCCAGAGGTTTGCATGGTCCGGGGAACAATTCTCTGAGTGGGCCACTTGGAGTGGGATTTGCCCACCCCCCTCCACTCCTTCTGCCTCATATACTGAAGATAGAGACAAAGAAACCAACTCAAATCTTTCCAAAGTGTATTTATAAATAGAGAATTTGTAATCAGAAAAACAATAACAATATATAATAGAAGTAACATGATTTTTCAGAACCAGTATCTTGTTCTAAAGCAATATATAAAAAAGAAGGTTAGCTATAAACCCTGGACCTCTTTTTCATTGATCTCCTATTTTAATTTGTTAAAATAAAATCCATGGCCTTTTGAGTCAAACTGTCTCTTTAATTTCAGATTTAAAGATAACAAATCTCTTCTTAAATGGAATATTGGCACACAGACACCACACAGTCTGGCTTATTGCAACTGTTCTCTGTTGGTGAAGTGGCACATTTGTAATCCCCACCATAGCAATCTTCACTATTTCACAGAATATCATTCAATTGTACATCCCTAGGTGGCAACAAGAATGGGCACTTGAGCTCAGCAGCAAAGCGTTTGTGGGGAAATCCTAGGTCAGAACCCCCAAAAGGGGAGACTAACTTGAGGATGCCCAAATAACCTGAGGTTTACCTTGGCCACCTCCCCTGGCTTTCTGACTGCCTGTGGGAAAAGCCTCTCTGGAAACTCTTTTGAGGTTATTGGGGGAATCCTAGGACAAACACACTGCTTGCTTTTGCAGGAGGACTTGCCCCATACCCTACCCAGCTAGGTGTCTCACAACCTAGCTGGACTAAAAAAGCTTCAAGAAAAACGGGACAGACTGACATTTGCATTTCTACTTCCACCTATTCTTATGCACGTGGAGCAAAATATGTAGGTATAGCCCTCTTTCTCACACCCCAACAGATCCTGCTGTCCTCGAAACCCATCTGGTAGCTGCAGTGACTACAATGAAGGGAGTTATCTGAAACCATGTTGGTACTGAGTTTAAAGGATTTTTCATGCCATGCATTTTGGGGAAGGACACAGATAATAGTCCAAACATGGTATAAGGCAATGCCCTTTCTGGGTCCTTGAAAAATCAGTCACGGAACAGAGGTGGTGGACAGGAGCTGACAAGAGCTGGCTTGTTAATGAGCACAGCATCCCCGGGGTGGGGGGTGGGGGAATCCATGAAATGATTGACAAGAGAAGATGGTAAATGAAGGGAGAAGTGGGGACAAGTGCTGCTCAACCCAAGCTGAACTCCAGGAGGTAAGTTTCTCCTCTAATTGGAGATTCTTTCTAAAGGTTCAGTATTGAAGTGGGTGTTTGACGTTGAAATGTGCAGACCCATTCTAATAACTGGAAGGGGAGAAGACTGAGGAAGGCAAAAGAAGAGGGAAGATTTCCGATTACTTCTCCAGGCTGCTGACAAGAACCTGCTGCTCGCAAACCAAAAATAACCAAGCGAAGGTTGAAGGTAGCAACGTAAAAGTGCAACTCAAATTATTTTACATTCTGAATCCTCTTCAATATCTAAGCGAGTGTGGCACAGCAATGGTTGATTATCTTAAGATTACAGAGGCTGACCGCCTTCTTTGTTTGCCCACTAACACCGCTCCTCCAATAATCTCAAGCACTTGGCTGATTGATAATTCAATTCCAGTTGCTGCTCCTTTTCCCATTGCAGAAGGCGGCAGGGATATTCCCCTTCTTCCCTCTGTATTACAAACCCCATTAGTGTGGCCGAGGCTAA
The DNA here is from genome assembly GCF_964165515.1 of Mesoplodon bidens. NCBI lineage: Eukaryota > Metazoa > Chordata > Mammalia > Artiodactyla > Ziphiidae > Mesoplodon > Mesoplodon bidens. Next base: position 86,197 of record NW_027672415.1, read on the forward strand.
TAATAGCCGGGCTGCTTACCTTCTCCGGAGGGATCGAATCAGCGCATGTCCCCGCGCCGGCTGCCCCGGGGCCGCAGTGCCGCCGCGCCGGGTCTGTGCTTGGTCAGTTCGGCCGGCCCCCACCCCACCTGCCAGCTGCAGCAGCTGCTCCCGCCGCTTCCGCCGCCGAGCTCCGGCCGCAGGAAGTCATCCCCCGCGCCGGGCCGGATCGCCACATTCCGCGCCAGCCGCGGGGGGAGAGGGGCCTCTTCCTGCTGCGGGGACCGGCTCCTGGAAACTGCGCTCAAAGATCGCTACCCTTCCCGGTTGTAGGGTTATTTTCTAGGAATGCTTTTACAGAAGAAGCGTCGCCGGCTGGTGGACCGAGAGAGAAGAGCCAGAGTGACTTTCTCTGCAGAGCGCCTTACCTCTGAGCGCTCCCCTGTCACTCCCGCGGCATGCACAGCTCCATTCCGCTGTGTGGGTTTTCCACCCTCTTCATCTTCCTTATCTGTATTGTTCATTTCGCTGAATTTGAGAGTGGGATTAGCTTTGAAGATATCATTCAAACACTCCGAAAATATTTTAAATTGGCGACTAGTTTTTCCAAGCCCCTGTAGCAAGCTCCACTTTCCCTCAACACACACACACACACACATACACACACACACACAGTTACTCGCACGTACACACCCAGCCAAACCACTCACAATTAGGAAAGCTGGGACCTCTCGCCCTCTTGCCTACGTAATGGAACAGGAAACTCCCAAAGGAGTGGGGAAGTAGGACCGGCTAGCGAAAGCACTCGTGGAAAGAGAGAGGGGTCGCCCCAAGATTTTGTTGCTGTTCAGTAGTGTCCTTAGTGGACAGATGTTCCCCCTCTAACCCCCTGGCCCCGCCCCAAGTGGAATGGCTGGTCTGGTGACAGCTGTAACATTTGGACACAAAGAAGCTGAAGCCACATTAACAGGTGGCTGCATCTCTTTCTTTCCCGAAGGATTTATCAGAATTGGCTTTAGGAATAATATTAGCATATACGTATATAATAAACCCTTTCCTTCTCTTTAAATTGGCACCAGCTATTAACAGGTTTCTCTCTCTCTCTCATTTTCCTCCCTCCCTCCTTCCCTTCCTCCCTCTCCTAAGCTGACCAGATCATCAGTTTCCGGACTTAAGGGGGAAAAAAAGGCCAAGGATGTGCTCTCTTTACAGCTGAACCAGGGCTTATTTTCCCGGTGTTCAGCCATTCCCAAGTAGAGAGGCTTTTTGACCCTAGGGTTCTCTGTGAGTGAACTTCTCACATTCAGCTTGCTTTTGGAATTGCCCATCACTAGGTCCAGGCCAGTTTTATCCTTGGATTTGTCCAGCAACCTAAACAGTATAATTGCACAAGGCCAAGGCAGTACTTTTAATCTAGGAAGAGTTCCCAACTCTCTGTTTAGCAGTTCCAAAATTAGGAGGTAGTGTAGCAAACAGTTTCAACAAGGCTCAGTAAGAATTCTTGACCCTAGAATGCGGGCTTTTAAAAAGCTGGAACAACCTAATTCATCTCTCTGAGTTTCACTTTCATAAAATTAGACCTCACCAAAGAGCAGGGGATTCTTAATATGTATCAAAGTGTATGTGGAATCTGGATGGGAATATTACATCTTTAATTTCACTAACCTCTAGCTGCAATTTAGTATTTAGCATGTCCTTTAAATCTAAATGCAGACAACAAACCACAATAATATTAGGAGTACCTGTGACTATATCCCCAGCAGATACCACAGACAATTTCCTAAGGCAGTTTTTATAGATATCTCAAAGTATCACTAGTCTGATGTTACAATCAAATCATCATTACCTTTTTTGTTTTATCTAATAGACTATATCTATTTTAGAATGGTTTTAGATATACAGAAAAATTAAGGGGATAATACAGAGTTCTTATATATCTCATTCCCAATTTCCTCGATTATTGACACCGTACACCAGTGTGGTACCTTTTTTACAATTAATGAGCCAATATTAATACAATAATATTAACCAGAGTCTGTACTTTATTCAGATTTCCTTGGCTTTTGCCTAGTGTCCTTAATTCCATTTCAGGCTTCCATCCAGGACACCACATTACATTTAGTTATCAAGCCCCCTTAGGCTCCTCTGGGCTGTGGTAGTTTCTCAGGCTTTTCTTGTTTTTGATAACCTTGACAGTTTCTTTTTTAAATGTATTTATTTAATTTATTTATTTTTGGCTGTGTTGGGTGTTTGTTGCTACGTGCGGGCTTTCTCTAGTTGCGGAGAGCGGGGGTTACTCTTCGTTGCAGCGCGCCGGCCTCTCATTGCAGTGGCCTCTCTCATTGTGGAGCACGGGCTGTAGGCGCGTGGGCCTCCGTAGTTGCAGCATATGGACTCAGTATTTGTGGTTCACGGGCTTAGTTGCTCCCTGGCATGTGGGATCTTCCCAGGCCAGGGCTCGAACCCGTGTCCCCTGCATTGGCAGGCGGACTCTCAACCACTGCGCCACCAGGGAAGCCCCAACCTTGACGGTTTTGAGGAGCAGTGATCAAGTGTTTTGTAGCATACCTCACTAATGTAAACTGTCCAATGCTTTTCTCACGGTAAGACTGGGATTATGGTTTATTGGGAGGACAACCAGATAAAGTGCCTTTTTAATAACATCTTATCAAGGGTACATGCTATCAATGTGATTTGCCTGTTGATGTTGACCTTGATAACCTGGCTGAGGTCGTGTCTCAGATTTCTCCACTGTAAAGTTACTCCTCCACCCCTTCCACACTACACTTGTTGGAAGGAAGTCACTATGTGAAGCACAAACCCAAAAAGTGGAGAGTTATGATCCACCTCCTTGAGGACAGAGTATGTACATAAAGTATTTGGAATTCTTCCACACAGATTTGTCTATTTTCCCCTAAACATTAATTTATTCAATTATTGATATTTATTTATATCAGTATAGACTCATGGATATCTATTTTATCCTTTGGGTTATAATCCAATACTACTTTATTTTGTTGTTTGAATTGTTCCAGCTTTGGCCATTGGGAGCTTTTGCTTTTGGCACCTGTGCTCCTTTGACATACTCCTTTTGGGGTGTGTGAGTTTGTGTGTGTGTGTGTATCTGTGTGTATCTGTGTTTAGCATGCATGTTTGTGTGTGTGTTTAATACTTCCTGACTTTTTGGTACCACAAGATGCTCCAGGCTCATTTTGTGTATTTCCTGCCCCAGTCCTAGAATCAGTCATTTCTCTGAGGAGCCCTGATTCCTTTTATTGGAGAGTAGTAATAGAAACCAAGATCTGGGCTCTAGATGTGCTGTTGCTAGTGGGCTATTATTTGATTAGGCTCTCTTAACTGAGAGAACAAAGAAATATATATGTATACTAACCCATGTATATACACATATCAGTAAATACTTCTATATATAACTATCTATATCTATATTGAGCTGAGTGTATACTGATGTCTGCAACTATAATGCATTAACGCTGAGATTAGTTTAGCCTTCTCCTCTTGTTTATCTGTAAATTCATACTTCAATATTGAGAAATGTGGCTACCACCATCCACCATCTATTTATTTAATTGTTCCAATTTCAGTACACATGTATCAGAGTTGTGAACCCATCTCCCCAACATCACTATTTTTAAGTATAGTAGTTAATAGAGTCTCTGTTATATCTTGTTATTTGATGAGTTTAAATACCCATTCGTTTCTATATCACAAATTTGGTTTTTAAAATATTCTAATGACTACATTTAAAACATAGTAACTAGTTTCTTTTGAGATTCTATGTATTATATTTTATGAATTTAAAAGTGTTATTTTAAGACTATTTAAATGGGCTACTCCATATTGTCAAAGGGATTCACAGTAAAAAGAAGGTTAGGACCCCAACCTCACAAAGATTATTGTCAGTTTATAATGAGATGATGTGAAATTGTCTGGTGCAAATGTTGGGAGCTCATGCTTGATAAGTGTTAGCTTTGTCCACTTGGGCAGGCTTCTTTCTCCTTTAAAGTTCTAAACACCTTGGAAGAGAGAACATGCTAAACCTTATGGTTAATAATTTATAATGTAGTGGAAGGATTTGCTAGGCATCAGTGTTGGAGGTAAAGGTCCATATAAGGTTGACGGAGGATGAGTGATTCCACTGCAGAAGTTTGTACTTGATATAAATTAATATAAGTGCAAGCAATGTATTTTAAGTTCATTCTAGAGGAGTAGTGCAGAATAGCTTCATAGAGGAGAAGACCTGAGCTATCTTGGGAGATGTTTAAACAGATGAGGAGTGGAGCCGGAGTTGAGAAGGCAAAGGCAGTGTAGCCTTAGAATGCAAATGTTCACAGACATGATCTTGTGGTTTATTCACCATCCTTACCAACCTAATAAGGACACCTGCTGGTAGCTGCATCATCATCATCATCACCATCAACATCATCACCATCATGTTAATAAAGAATGGATATATTTGCCAGGTAGTCAAACAAGCTCTTTGCATGTAGCACCTAGATGTTTTCTACGATCCACCTTATGAGTTCAATCATTGTAATTATTCTCATTTTTCACATACAAAAATGAAGACTTAGAGAGATTAAGTAATTTGTTCAAATCTTGGTGTGTGCCCTCTCAACTCCATGCTCTTTACCTCTGTGCTTAACAGGCTAGGATGATTTGCCCATATTAAGGGCTCAAATATTGGTTGATAAGTATAATAATCTCATAAAAGGAAAAGTGAAGTAATCTACTTTGATGTTTATGGTGCAGTTTGGTGAATGCACTGAAGTGCCAATAGATGAATAATAAAAGTTAGAAACACACAAAAATAGAGAAGAAAAATTCATATGTGTATGTCTGCTGGGAACAAAAAATCCTCCTGAATATCTAACTTCTTAGTAAATATCAGGATATCACATACGCATCATTAGGCAGCATCAATGGAGGATCCTCTGTACCCTGCAAGAGGGCACTGTTATAGATGCACAGAAAGAAAATTCATATTTCCTGTACATTATAAATAAGGACATACTATGATCACTCTTTAAGAATGAAGTAATTTGAGTTTTTAAATTTTCCTTATCAATTGGTGTATATGAATCATGTTAGGTGAAGAATTATTGGTTGATTGGACATTTTATGTTTTAATTCTTTACAGAAAACAGTAAACAAATCCTTTTAGGCTTAAAATATCACATTCAGCAAATGAGTTATTATACTGAAGAAAGTGATGAATTCAGTAAAGTGTCTGGAATCTAAAATAAGAAGTAATTGAAGGAACTGGGAATAGATGACATGAAGCAAGACCAGGAGAGAAGTAGGTGGTCGCTCTAAACTATTTTAGGAGTTGTCCTATGAAAAAGGGTTTAGACTGTCCCACACTGAAGATTTTAGACCAAGTAGACAGGTTTAGGTTGATAAAAGGATGAATATTTTGACAAGTAGAACCTTTCAACTATAAAATGGACCGACTGCATTTTAAACTCAAGAACTCCCTGTTACTGAAGTGCTTTAACAGAGGTTGAAGTTAAGCAGTTGGAAAAGTAAGAGCCTTTACAGTGAGAAAATTCTATGATTCTATGGTTTTCAACTCATAAATTTGTGTAGTTCATCCATTTTACTCATTGTATACACTTAAGTATATTGTTCCTTGAAATGGCCATTCAAAGTTGTTTCCTGTGCCACACACTATGAATGTTAGGGTTAGTCCTGTGTAAATCTTACCCCCATTGAATTAGTATTAACCCTAAGCAAGCAGCTTTCTTACATAAGGAAACAAAAAAAGAGGTTCAGAAATGTCCAAACTAAGTTTTTATAAAACTGTGTTATCAAATCTAATTTATCAAAAAACTTCAAACAGGGGCTTCCCTGGTGGCGCAGTGGTTGAGAGTCCACCTGCCGATGCAGGGGACACGGGTTCGTGACCTGGTCCGGGAAGATCCCACATGCCGTGGAGCGGCTGGGCCCGTGAGCCACGGCCGCTGAGCCTGCACCTCCAGAGCCTGTGCTCCACAACGGGAGAGGCCACAATGGTGAGAGGCCCATGTACCGCAAAAAAATAAAAATAAAAGGAAGATGCAGACCTGTATGCTTCAGGATTTTCTCACCAAAACCCCACACAATTTCTTTACTATTCCAGCCAAGTATGGCCTAGCCCTACCCTCATCCCTGTTTTTCTTGGTTTAGTAATAAAGAAAGAGATGGAAATAAAGAAGAGATATCAGGTAGAAAGATATAAAATAGTGGGGAAAATAATATAAGTGAAGTCAAGTACCACCATCATTTACTAGAAGTGAACTTTCAGCACCAGCATTAATATTTTTTCCTGTTATATCTGTAAATGATAATAACTAATATGTACATAACAATTTTCAATTTAAACAAATCTCATTTTTATAACTAACTACTTCGCAACAAGCAACATGCTAAGGCAACACCAATAGATGAAAAACGGTAGTACCTGGCCCCAAGGAACGTTGTCCAGGAGAACACAGATATATGTAAACAACACAATCACAATACAGTGTAGCGAGTGCAACAATCAGGCATGCAGAAGTGCAAGGGTAGCAAAAAGGAGCATGTGATCACAACACTAAAAAGAAGACTGCACAAAAGACATAATATGTAAACTGAGGTTTGAAAAATGAAGTGGGTTTCCCAGGTGCCCCATAGGGAGAAAGGAATTCTTGGAGGAGGGAAAAGCATAAATGAAGACAGTGAATTGTTCATATAATCCAGAAGTGAAGTAGGCAATGGCAAGAGAAATGATTGGACACAGGCGTCATGAATACTTGCATGTCTGCATTTTAGCAAGTCCATTCTAAAGGAAACTTTGAGGATCAACTCGGGGGTGGGGGGCCGCAGGGGGCACAGAACTAGTCATTGCTGCCAGAAACACGGGAACCACTTTCTACCAACCCACCAAAATAACGACTTCAAAGGCAACATGGTATCACAGAAAAGGTTTGTTTTTTTGTTTGTTTGTTTTTAGTTCATTAGGTCTCACTTAAAATTCTGATTCCACAATGCACTTGCTTTGGGATCTTGAACAACACTCATAACCTCTGCAAGTTTCAGTGTAGTAAGTTTATGTGATTACCTTCATCTGTAATATCCCTGCGTTGCAATCTTAATGGAAACTCAAGTTCAGGTCAAAGACAAGTTTCTCTGTGACCTCTCCTCTGAATTGATTCAAAAGCTGTCTCTCCCGTCCTCATTTGGCTTCTCTTATGGAATCTCATAAAAACTTCTATGACCTCTTTTGTGTTTTTTTGTTGTTGTTGTTGTCTGTTTGTTTGTTTTTTAATTTAAGTATAGTTGATTTACAATGTTGTGTTACTTTCAGGTGTACAGCACAGTGATTCCTTTTTCACATTCTTTTCCCTTATAAGTTATTACAAAATATTGAGTAGAGTTCCCTGTGCCAATAAGGAGATCCTTGTTGTATCTATTCTATGCCTTATTTGAATGACCGTAGCACTCGTTGTCTGTATCATTTTTATGTCTCTGGTTGCTTTGTGACTGAAAATGAAAAATTTCTATTTGTTCATTTCCTGGCCCTTCCTTAAAAATGTGTTCATTTATGTATTTCATATTTATTGACTACATCTTAGACACCGTGTTAACTGCTGGTTCTAGATGTTAGTAAAATATAGACCTTCCTGCTCAAAAGGTCACAGTATTTGTGGGAAAACAAAAAAATGAACTACCTATATCTCAAAGAGCTTTGTACTTCCCAAAGAGAACACACCTAGTAGGTACAATAAATACATGTATCATACATAAATGTATAAATAGTTAATGGGATTAAAAACTAGAGATAATTGCTTTTCGATTCTGAGGAAATGATGATTATATTTCACCAGGAGCTCAATACCACTCTGAGAATGAGGGCTTAACCCCCGTCCTGACTCACTGCATTGCTTTTCTGTATAAAAAATACACAAGTCTGTATATACGCTCTAGAAAAAAGGCTTATCTGGCATGAATTTCAGAGAGCAAGAAGAAAACTTCAAGAAGTTCAGAGAAGCATCCAGCAGCTCAGATGATTGGCACTAATACAACTTGCTTGACAGGAAAATTGAGCTGTAAATCTCACAAAATTAGATGATCTTTGAAGAATTTCAAAACCTCCTGCTATTAATTGGAAATCCTAGAAGAACCGCTTCTTTTAAAGCATACTGATAATATGCTTTACAGCTTAATATTCAGAAGCCTATGTTTTGGCTAAGTGAGCTTCAGGAAAGAAGGAAACTTGTGGTTCCGTTCCATCTACTCTGCAAACTCTGGTCAAGACATCTACTTCTGTGCTCAGCCATCTTATCATCTGTAAAATGGAGGCAACTCTAAGAAAACATAGTTACAGAGATGTTGCACAGTTTCATGTGTCATTGTCTTCATTTGTTTCAGAAAACCAATAACATCTAAGCTACTACTGCAAAGAGTGCAATGTTACTTGGGGTCATCTGGTGCAGCTCTGTCAAAGTAAAGAAAAGGAAAGCGGCCTAGAATAACTATAATTTTCCCAAGAGGACACTATTATTTTATGGTAAATCTGGGACAAGAACCCTGATCTCTTTGATGCCATTCCATTGTTCTTTCATTGGGTTCTGAACAACCCAGAGAAAGAAAGAGAAATAAAACTCCTATGTGCTGTGTCACTGGTACAGGTTGTGGCAAGATTGGAATTGGAGCACTACATATTAACAGGTATTTGGGGAATTCTTCAAACTAATTAAGATATATACCAGGTCCATAAAAAACAGTATGTTTTCTGAAGATGATTCTGTGGCATGAACAGAACTGGTAACTGAAGGTGTCTGTGTGCTGCAGTTCCAAACAGCATGGATGAATGGTTGTTTTCTGGCACCTTGAAGACTCCATCCCAACATACACATTAAAATAAAATTAACATTTCAACTGGGTCATAGTTAATTCTGCATGCTCTTGTAAGTCAGCAAAATATTCCATATATCATTTAAGTTGTCACTCCCTTTCTTTTTTTTTTTTTTTTTTTGCCGTACGCGGGCCTCTCACTGTTGTGTCCTCTCCCGTTGCGGAGCAGAGGCTCTGGACGCGCAGGCTCAGCGGCCATGGCTCACGGGCCCAGCCACTCTGCGGCATGTGGGATCTTCCCGGTCCGCAGCACGAACCTGTGTCCCCTGCATCGGCAGGCGGACTCTCAACCACTGCGCCACCAGGGAAGCCCCGTATCTGATTTTCGTATTAGGACTCTTCTAATTTTTTATATACATTGGAAAATAACTGATGTCTTTCTAAGGTGTATATCTTTGATTATGTTTTCTATTTTCATAAAGCTTCTTGTATTCTCTACTCAAAACAGGAGTAAATAATGGCTGCATATAACTAATCATAATCAGCCATTTTGTCCAGATTTTTAGATGTGTTGGTATAAAGCTACCATAGTATTCTTTTGTAATTAAAAAAAAATTCTCTCTGTTTTATAGCTAGTCCCATCTCTATCATATTTGCCAAATATTGCTTATTTTATTGGTGTTTGTAAAGAGCAAGCTTTTGGTTTTCTTTGTCACGTTTACTGCTTTTCTTCTCTATTTTTGACTTTTCTCTTGATTAATTTTGTCCTTCCACTCTTTGGGATTTACCTTGTTCTTTTTCTATGTCTACGGTCCATTGCCTGTAGCTTCAAGAGCCATTTTCCACAACTCAATGAGCTCTGCTGGCTGTGTCATGGCCACTTCATCATATGCCATTAAAACTTAATCTCATACACTGTGTGAAGACTCGGCGGTCTTATTTTGCTTTCAAAATTGTTCTATAGCCTTGGATCCTTCTTCTTCTCCTAAATTAGCACTATCATCAGGGAAAATTCTAGTGGGCCTAGAATTCTAGGCTTGCCTTTCCTGCAGTTTCATAATCAAAGAAAAAACATTTCCACCCTTTTTTTGATGTTGATCGAAAATTTAGCAACACTTCTTTGCACTGTATTCAAATCCCAAAATATGAGCAAGCCTTCATGCACACAGGCTCACTGAAATGTCATAACTTTAAACTATGTATGACCTTGAACAATGACCTTTCCAAATACTCCACACTCTTTCTAGGTGTTCAGACTTTTTCATTCCTACAACATCTTTTACATAGGGTCGATTTGTGTCCTAAGTTCTTCCTCACGCCCACTTCTGAGTATATATCCAGAGGAAATATCATCATAATTTGAAGAGATATCTGTACTCCCATGTTTATTGTAGCATTATGCACAAGAGCCAAGGTATGGAAACCACCTAAGTGTCCATAGTAGATTAATGGATAAAGGAAATATGGTATATATATAGAATAGAATATTATTCAACCTTAAAAAAGAAGAAAATCCTATCATTTAAGTCAACATGGATAAAACTGGAGGCCACGATGCTAAGTGAAATAAGACAAAAACAAATAGTGCATGATGTCACTTATATGTGGACTCTAGAAAAATAATGAAATAAATCAACTCTTCCCTCCCTGGACATTTTCCTCAGCAGAATCTAGCAGCCTCTACTATGAGTATTATCTTTTTTCTTTTTATTGTTTGTACCAGATCACAACCCCAGGGAACCTATGTATTTACCGATGTATATCTACATTATAGTTTACCATTGTTCTTTTCCTTTGTAATTCATTCCTTCCACTTCTGGCCTCAGAACCTCATTTTTACTTTGGAGAAGTCCTTGTGATTCAGGTAGGCTGTGTGTCTCCTTCCTAGGCTGTGTGACTTGGGGCTGGCTAGACACAGTGTTTCACATATACTCTATATGTCTTAAGTACTTATTTCTCTGTTTTCCATCATTTTCCCTCCAAATTTTTGTGTAGTTATTTTTTAATTGACATTTGTATTCCTTTCTTTTGTTTGACTAAGGTACTGTTCAACCAATCTTCTGAGTGCTTAATTTCAACTTTTTTAATTCTAGAAGTTTCTTTTGGTTGCATTTCACAGATAATTTTTGCTTAAATTGTACATGTTGCCCTTCTTTTAATACATTAATCATAATTTTAAATAATAGTTTCATTGAGATATATTTTACTTTCCATATTATTTAAAGTGTACAATTTAATGTGTTATGCATCTACCACCACAATCAATTTTAGAACTTTCATCCACCCCCCAAAAGAAAAAGAATCTATTATAGGTCACTCACTCCCCCATTTCTCCAAACCCTAGGCAGCCACTAATATACTTTGTCTTTACAGATTTGTCTAGTCTGGACATTGCATACAAATGGAATCATACAATTACTTAGCATGTTTTCAAGGTTCATCCATGTTGTAGCATGCATCAGTACTTGATGTCTTTTTATGGCTGAATAATAGTCCATGGTGTGGATATTACTATGTTTCATTTATCCATTCACAATAAATGGTCATTTGGTTATTTCCACTTTGGGGCTCTTATGAATAATGCTGCTGTGGTTGGATTTACGTGCAAGTTATGTATGCAGGTCTAGATTTGTTTTTTAAATTAACAGACTATTTCGGAGCAGTTTCTGGTTTACAGAAAAATTAAGCAGAAAGGACAGAGTTCTCATAACTCCTTAGCTCTCTACCCAGTTTCCCCTATTATTAACATCTTACATTAGCGTAAGATGTTTGTTATAGTTAATGAACCCATATTGATACATTATTACTAACTAATATCCATGGTTTACATTAGACTTCACTCTTTGTTTTGTACATTATATGATTTTTGACAAATGTGCAATAACCTGTATCCACCATTACAGAACCATACACAGGAAGTCTCTTTGCCTTTAAAATTCCGCACTTCACCCATCCTTTTCTCCCTCCCCGCAACCTCTGGCAACCATTGATCTTTTGACTGTCTCCACACTTTTGCCTTTTCCTAAATTTCATATAGCTGCAATCATATAATATGCATGTAGCCTTTGCAGATTGGCTTTTTTTCACATAGCAATATACATTTAAGCTTCTTCCATGTCTTTTCATGGCTTCATAGCATTTTCTCTTTATTGCTCAATGTTGTTCCTTTGTACCGATATACCATAGTTTGTTTATCCATTCACCTATTGAAAAACATCTTGGTTGATTTCAAGTTTTGGCAATTATGAAAGAAACTGTTATAAACATCCATGTGCAGGTTTTTATGTGGACATAACTTTTCAGTTCCTATGGGTAAATACCAAAGAGCATGATTACTAGATCACTGTATGGTAAAAGTATGTTTAGTTTTGTAAGAAACTGCCAAGTACCCTGCTAGCAGCAAACGAGAATTTCAGTTGTTCTGCATCATCAACAACTTTGGTATTTCATTATTTGGATTTTAGCTATTTGAATAGGTGTGTAGTGGTATCTCGTTATTCTAATTTAAAATTCCCTGATGACATGGAATGTGTAGCATCTTTTCATATGCTTATTTGCCATGTGTCTATTTTCTTTGTTTAATCATAGTTGTTTTGTTTTGTTTTTTAGCCAATGCCTACTAACTCTTGTCCTCCTGTGTCTATTTATATTGTCTTTTTTCTTTCTTTTTTTTTTTGAGCTTTTGATCATTTAGTCTTTTTCCTGGTATGTCCAATTATTTTTTATATTAAAATTGGGCTTAACTTATTTTAGGAAACTATAAAGATACCTCCATATTCTGGATGTTGTTATCGTTCTCTTGAAAAGATTTCCTTTTGCCCATGGCAGACAGTTACCATAGGGACTGGAAACCTTAGTCCATTCTCAGTTTGAGCTCATTCAAAGCCTTTTTTTCCGTCTGTGTGAAGGGTGCTCTATTTCTGTCTTGTCCTTCCTCTACGGGTGTTGCCGTTTGGGATTACCATGTGAACGTTTGGATTCTCCCTATTCCCAACTACCCTTGTATTTGTTAGGCTTTAAATGTAATGGTTCCCCCAGCCCTGTGAGACTAAGGATACGTGTAACTTGTCATTCCATTAGTTGTTGCTTTTAGCCTCAGCTCTTGCCGTTTGGCTTCTGTGGTTACAGTCTTTTGAACTCCTTGGCTTTTCAGCTCCTAGGCTATAACATTTGAATCAGCAAATGCCCCAAGGAGAAAAGCTGCACCAAATGTCAAGCTTGCATCTGTGTTTCCCTTCTCTCCAGAACTTGGCCCACATGTCTTGGTGTCTCTCTAACATTCGGATGCTGGCGAACACATGTTTTCTTACTGTATCCAGGTTTTCTAAAATTTCTTTAGACTTCACCTGATCTTATGTTATTATTGAAGTATCATCTCAATTAGCCCTAGGAAGAAAATTTACAATTTTATGTTTTTTTAAATTTTCTATATTACCTCAGTTTCTGTAGAGACCTTTTACCTGATTGTTCAGTCTAGTTCCTGTGTTACCAGTAAGATGGAGATAGGTGGAGTCTAAGAATATTGGGGGGAAAATCACTGATGAATGATATGGCTCGTTCTTTTTGTTTTTCCTCTCCTTATTTACTCTGGCAGCCTACATTTGCCCTTCTTGATTTGACCCAGTTGCCCAGATAACCAACCCACTCTGGCAAAGACATGACTTTACTCTCATAAATGTCTGCATGTTAGGATAAGTTAGATGATGAACACCATGCCAAAGTTCTTTCTGTGACCAGTCAGAATGGCCATCATCAAAAAATCTACAAACAATAAATGCTGGAGAGGGTGTGGAGAAAAGGGAACCCTCTTGCACTGTTGGTGGGAATGTACATTGATACAGCCACTATTGAGTACAGTATGGAGGTTCCCTAAAAAACTAAAAATAGAACTACCGTACGACCCAGCAATCCCACTACTGGGCATATACCCTAATAAAACCATAATTCGAAAAGAGACATGTACCACCATGTTCATTGTGGCAGTATTTACAATCGCCAGGACATGGAAACAACCTAAGTGTCCATCGACAGATGAATGATAAAGAAGATGTGGCACATATATACAGTAGAATATTACTCAGCCATAAAAAGAAATGAAATTGAGTTATTTGCAGTGAGGTGGATGGACCTAGAGACTGTCATACAGAATGAAGTAAGTCAGAAAGAGAAAAACAAATACCGTATGCTAACACAGATATATGGAATCTGAAAAAAAATTCTTCTGAAGAACCTAGGGGCAGGACAGGAATAAAGACGCAGACGTAGAGAATGGACTTGAGGACACGGGGAGGGGGAAGGGTAAGGTGGGATGAAGTGACAGAGTGGCTTGGACATATATACACTCCCAAATGTAAAACACACACTAGTGGGAGGCAGCCACATCGCACAGGGAGATCAGCTTGGTGCTTTGTGACCACCTAGAGGGGTGGGGTAGGGAGGGTGGGAGGGAGACACAAGAGGGAGGAGATATGGGGATATATGTACATGTATAGCTGATTCACTTTGTTATAAAGCAGAAACTAACACAGCATTGTAAAGCAATTCTACTCCAATAAAGATGTTAAAAAAACAAAAAGTTAGAGAGTAAAACAATTCAAAAGAATTGGCCACACTCCTCCAATAGATTCTCTAACATTTAGCAGAACAGAGTTCACACTGAATCTGGTTTATGAGTAAAAGACAAGTCAACTTTAAAGTGGATCAGAGATGACAACATTTCTTTTCCATGTGGCTGCTTTGGAGCCATATTTCTGCTGACCACTCAAAACCTTCCTCTTGAGTATTCTGTGATATATTAGAACCAGGAATAAGGGGTGTTAGTGCTGGTAGGGTCAGACAGTGGTCTGCGATTTAATTCACATATCCTTTCTGCACCAGACTCTTTAAGATCATTGAGTTATCCTAAGAATTTTGAAGCTGTAGAATTCACGACAGTACATTACAATATGCCAATATTACTGTTCTCCTGCTCTGACATTCTCCACTGATGGACAGATGAAGGAGAAGGAAGGGCAGTCAGCAGTAACTGAGAGTAAATGAAACTGGAATATTATAATTCAGTATCATTTGAGTGACTGAATTGGCTGGCCCAGTGTTCTCCAGTTAAGGGTGAGGGAAGATTAATCCTGCACATGACACCACTACTGTATTTATACAAGTCTACTGGGACAGTTGTTTGCCTTGATTTGTTTTCTTCATTCATTTCAGTCAGACAGTTGTGTTGACTGATTTTCCTTTTTGATGTATGAAATGACTGTTTGACTGAATTTACCATTTACTTTACACTAGTGCACTGGAAAAATGATACATTCGTCAAATTGGATTGGCAGGTATGAAAATGTTTACCCCAGAACTAGACAGAAATATAATATTGCCTTCTACAGAAATGTAAGTCATATGCCCTGGATTTTGGGGAAATGTTCCAACTTTAACTATTTTGCCAAATTTCAAAAATGTAGGGTAACTGATCCCATAGTAAAAATAAGAAGATCTGTGAAGTCCAGATAAAAATAGTTTTGTGTGACTCTGACAATCACATAACACAAAAGAAAAAAGTATTATGAGATAAATTTTAGTGATTTTCATACTTATTAAGAGGTGTTTCTATGTTAAACTTTTGAGTCTTATTCTAGAAGTTCTGTAGGAACAAACACTTCAAATATATTCATAGAAAACCCTCTTTATTTATAATTCCATTTTTCCAATATTTATAGTTACTATGACAGGCCATTTCTCCACATCCTATCCCATGATTCTCTGCTCCTATTGAACATTTGGAAATTGGTGGCATGAGCAGGAAAGTGAAGCAGTTTTTGAGATTACTGAATAATGCTGATTTTATAAAGACTGCTTTCTTCCATTGTTGACAAACTTATTATGGTACCGATGGTTGGATACTACTCTTAGAGATGAAAAAGGTCTTAAGGAATCTTCCATATTCCATTCACCAATCTGTGTTCTTGTTCAAAGCAAAATTAATTCCTTTCAAAATTAACATATTAGCTTAATAATAATTTTTAGTCTAAAATAATCTATCTGGGAGAATGGGAATTTTTGGTGGGAAAAAGCGACAGAAGATGGGACGAAAAGAGAATTCATAGAAAGACAAAACAGCATTTTTTAAATGGTGGGTATGAACTTCTGTTTCCAACTATATCAGTTTACCTTAGGAAAACACACTAGAAAGGCCAGATAAATCATAAGCAACATTTGACTGTGAGCGTTAGAAAGCTACTGAGGTAGCCATGACCTAGAAAAGTAAAATAGAGAAAGAAACTCACTGAAGTGAGAACAATATTCTGCACATGCTTTTCTAGCCCAGACATTTAGAAACTACTGATGAAGAGCAAAAGGCTGAGAAACCAAATGCGGCTCCTAAGAGGTAGAAAAGCCAGTAGATCTTAGGACAATGTCATAGGACTAAGGAAACCAGAATTGGAATTGAGAAATAACAAGGCAGCTAGAATTTTAAGGACCAAAATCACAGAGAGAGTAAAGATTCAGAGAACAGAGCTGGATTCAGCAACAGTGTTCCCTTGCAGTATTTTCCATGTATAATAGGTAGACAAGGCAAGATGCTAAGAAGTCAAACAAAAGCTAACTGAAGTCAAAACAAAGACTTAGTTGGTTCATAATGCTGAAGAGACAAAATTGGGGTTCAGAACCTATGAAAGATTTGTGGCCCAATGGTAAACTAATGATATGAATTAGGACATTGAAATCTCTACATATGTGTGTGTGTGTGTGTCTGTGTTTGTGTGTGTGTGTGTGTGTGTGTGTGTGTTAGGAAGGTTGAGGCAACATCTACATTGAACCTTATAAAGAAGGAAAATGAGTATGAAGTTGGTCCAGTGACTGAGGTGATCTTCCCCTCTGCTCCCTACCTAAGAATAGGAAATTCTCTCCTCAAGAAAATACAGTTGACCCTTGAACAATGTAGGGGTTAGAGACACTGACTCCCTGTGCAGTCAAAAATCCACATATAACTTTATGGTCGGCCCTTCTTATCTGTGGTTCTGAATCTGAGGATTCAACCAACCACACATCATGTAGTACTGTATTACTTATTGAAAAAAAATCCATGTATAAGTGCATCTGTGCAGTTCAAACCCAGGTTGTTCAAAGGGCAACTGTAATGTCATTCAGATTCTATACAACTTGTCATATCCCAAGTCTGGTATTCACTGAAGAGCCACCAAGACAACCAAGAAAAGGAGAATTAGAATAAAAAACAAAACAGAATCAGAATCATAGATGACCTAAACATTAAAGTTCATACATATTTCGGTAAATATTATCAAGTTCAAGAAAATAGATGACAAGGTGGAGAACTTAACTTGACGAGTAGAAACTACAAACTGATTGAAGTTGAACTGATAGAATTAAAAACTATACGAAATTTAAAACTCGGTACTGGATTGGACACAGGTAAAGAGAGGTAAGTGAACTGGAAGATAGAGTAGTAACAATATTAAGAGTAAAGCATGGGAAACGAAAAGAATAAAAAGTAGACAAAAGCGCATTTGAGACACATGGGCCACAGTAAATATTTTTTATCATATGTGTAAACCGGAGTCCAAAGAAAAAAGGAGAGAGAGATTGGGATGAAAACAATATTTCAGAAATATTAACAGCTGAGAGTTCTCTAAAACTAAAAAGAATATATGGAGCCATAAATTCAATAAGCACTAAAAAATGCAACAAGAACAAATCCAAAGAAAACCACACATGAGATCACCACAGTACAATTCATGAATAGCAATGAAAAGCATAACATCTTAAAAGCTGCCCGACGAAAAAGAGAGAGATTACTTTCAAAGGAACAATAGGATTAAGATTACAGCTTTCTTCTCAACGAAACTGACTGGATACTAGAAAATAATGGAATAATATTTTTAAGTGCTAAAGAAAAGAACTGCCCATTGGGAATTCTAGAGGCAGAGAAAATGTTGTTTGGAAGGAAAGATGAAATAAGGAAATTTGCAGACAAACAAAATTTAGAAAATATGTTCTTATCAGAACTGCCTGAATTAAATTATAAAGGGAGACCCGCAGGCTGAAGGAAGATTATCATAGACGAAAATAAGGACTTTATAAAGAATTATGTATAACAGAAGGAATAAATAAGTGGATAAACCTAAATAAAATCTAACAGCACAAAAAAGTAATAATAAAATATATCAAAAATTAAAATGCATTAAAAAAATGGAAGAGAAAAAGTAGTAAAAGATATTTAAGATCTCAGCATTGCTTGAGAAGCAGTAAAAGAGCTAATAAGTCATGGTACATGTGTAACTGCTACTTATGTACAAATAACAAGCTAATACAAGGGAAAATGGAATTTGAAGAAATCTAAAAGGAAGAAAGAAGAGCAAAAGGAACATAACAAGGTGGGACAGATAGTAAACGAGGAGTAAACGGTCTACAAGAAAATACCTTAACTGTAAATACTCAAATTAAAGGACAAGGATTATTCAAACAAAAAACGTAATTCTATGCCACCTACAAGAGACAAGAGTCAGATTGAAAATTAAAGGATTCAAAAATTATGTCCTAACAACAATAAGTAAAATTGAAGAAGATTTTTTAATATTAACATAAATTTGAAAGCAAAAAGTATCACTGGCGATAAGGCAGGATAATAAAACCCACTGTTACTTTACAAGGAATATATTATAAATCTAAACTTCAATGCAATAGATGAAGGGAAATTCCAAAAAACTAAGTAGAAATAGAAAAATCTAAATTACCTAGATCAGTAACATAGAACCACAACAACAAATCAGCAGGTTAGAGAAGATCTGAATACCATCATTAAAAACTTTGGCCTACATTTACATAAAACACTGCAACAACAATGATGGAATATATATATTATGCAGAAAATTTTAGGTGCACATGGCACATTTATAAAATTGACTATATTCCGGTTATAAAACAAGACTCCGAATAAGCAAGAATTTAAAAAATATATAACCAATATTTTGCCAAATAGTTGGATATTAAAAACATACTTCTGATCATTATGTAAGTCAAAGATAAAGTCGCAATGGGAATTAGAATTTTGTTAATTGAATGATAATGAAAATATGCCATAACAAAACCTGTGGGTTGCAAATAAAGCTGTGGCCACAGAGAAGTTTATGTATTCAAATTATATTTTCTAAATGTAAAAGGGAAAGGAATAAAGCAACTAGAAGATAACCTATCACCCTGAGGTAGGCAGCTCCTGAACTGTACCTGGTGGGGAAGGCAGGGCAGAACTTCAGGAGGCCAGCTGAGAGCACGGTGAACGCCACGTCAGGAGCAGTCTCCAAGAAAGAGCATTTAATGTACAAAGGGATGACTAAAATATATTTAAGAGCTAGCACCCTGACTCCTCTTAAGGATGACTTAACTTTGCTGGGGAAAAAATAAGAAGTGCTCGATGTAGAAGGTGAATAGCTTTATAATTCCCAGGAGAATCTTGGTACCAGGACCACACAATGAAGAACTTGGAGTCCCCGTGGCTAATCCAGCAGAGAGAAAAGGAGAAACAGAGATGCGAGAGAAAATAAAGGGAACTCTTGGTGGAATTTGGTGCTGCTGCAGGCCCAAGTCCAGGTATGTGCTCTCTAGCTCCCCATCTTAAATAAAAGCCACCATGTTCCTCAGTCTTTCAGGTACTTAGAATTTCTCTTTAGAACCTGAAAATGGGGTCAGGTTTCCTGTCTGCATTGCTACAGTCCAAAATAGAGGCAGGATGGTTGAAATAGTTCTCTATCTGGCAGAGGAGGCCTTGAAGCTGTGAGCCACTCACTGCAAACCAGCAGGACATGAAGGATTCTTGAGCAGACCTGAAGCTACTGGGAGGCCTTTCAGGTGTTAAATCCCATAGTAAATACTGTACCTTCATTGGCCCCTTCTCCCTCTCTGTCCAGTCTTCCTCCACACCCATGGGGGCCCAAAGGGGTTAAATGAGCACTCTTTGACTTGTACTTGGTGGTCCCAGAACTTGACTTGGGCTTGGAGACTTCCATGAAAAGTCTGCCTTCCACCTACTGGCTTGGGTTTCTTGGTCTCTCTGCTCCAGGCTAATCCCTTCAACCTGCTTTTTCCATTTCTGCCAATAAGCCCCCTCTCCAGACCTTCCTAATGCTCTTCTGGGGTGGGAGGAGACTTACTGAGGGCAATGTTTATTTCTAGAGGGAGAGGTGACCACATGACCTCACAGTGGTCATCCCCTTGATTACTCAGTTTCTGTCTAGATTAGTCGTGGGTGTCTGTGCACCCCAGCCTCACCCCCAGGAGTCTTTAGATCACTGTCCTTATCTCAGCCCTGAGCCTCTCTCTATCCTCCTTCCCTCTCTCTCCTTACCCATCTTTACCCACAGACTCGCAGACTTTCTGGACCTCTGAGGACGACAAGCACTTCACAGAACCTCTGCTACAGAACCAAACATACTGAAATGACTCTTTACAAAGCTATTGAAACAACAGAAAAAGAATACATGAGGATTGTTTCTCCTGAGGGTTCAATTACCTAGGGGGCCTTTAGCAAACTTTGATTGATAAATCTAACCTTTCCTTCCTTGGCAATAGTTGATCACACTGTGAGGAAAACAAGTTAGAGAAAGGAAAAATAATATTTGGATTTCAATGAAATAATAAAGATGCAGGGACTATCTTTGACTTTTGCAAGCTGAGAAGAGGTTTACATTTTGATTATTTGATGGCAGGAATCCCTTTTAAAACAGGGCCAGTATGCATGATGCATTTAAAAATCAACGTTTTCAAATAGAGCCATAACCCCCACAAGATTTCCTGATTTCTCTGGGGTCAGATAAACCATCACATTTCACAGTGGTGCCCTGTATAAGAAAGTGATAAACATAATCTGGAAGCACGGCAGTGGCTAAAAATATGGAGCTGGAAGGCATTCGTTGAAATGATTTTTTGCTTTTAATTCATTGCATAAAATGCTAATGTCCAAATTCAGGCAGGTAGATCTTACCAACCATCAAGAGCTTCAACCCTGCTAACAGCTAAGTGTGCACTTTTAAACCCTACTTTGACTGCTCCAGAAACTTACTAGGTTTCTTTAATGCCTCTGTTACTATTTCCTTTGTGTCATTTTGCTTTTCTTTAAAAACATAGCTGTGTGACCTTGGGGAAGTTATATTATTTCCTTGAGACTTGGTTGCCTTCTCTGTGAATATCTGGGTATAATTTTAGTATTGCTCAATAGAATTTTTGGTGATAATGAAAATATTCTATATCTGTACTATGCAAAGCAGTATTCAATAGCTACATGGAGCTAATAAACATCTTTGAAATATGGCAAATGCAACTGAGGAACTGAATTTTTAACCTTATTTTAAAATTTGTTTCCACATAAATAATGCCACGTGGCTAGCATCTGTTGACAGATGCTAGACAGATCTACATAATATTTTAAGAACACTCTCCACTCAAAAACTCTACTATTCATTAAGTCAACCTAAATAATTTTGCCCTCTGACAAACAGAAAATAATTTATGCTTCCCTTGAAATTATCTGTCAAGACCTTTAGCAGTTAGGGGACATTATATTCTTAAAATTGACTTTGCTTTATGAAACTTTAATAATGTTGGAGTTCTCTGCCCTTGGTACCACCTTTGTGATGATGGGAAATACTGTGGATGATCAAGGACTATTTCAAGAGAACATGGAGAGAAACCGTCTGGATTTAATTTCATTATGAGGATGTCAAAATGTTAAATTACTTAAAATAAAACCCATATTGTTTTTATGCTAAGTTATAGTCTACATGTAGCTGGAAAAATGTTAAAAATATTTTTAAAGAACTACACATCTGGGCTTCCCTG
Source organism: Mesoplodon bidens (assembly GCF_964165515.1). Lineage (NCBI taxonomy): Eukaryota > Metazoa > Chordata > Mammalia > Artiodactyla > Ziphiidae > Mesoplodon > Mesoplodon bidens. The sequence continues at coordinate 107,857 of NW_027672415.1, forward strand.
GTGATGCAGTGGTTGAGAGTCTGCCTGCCGATGCAGGGGACACTGGTTCGTGCCCCGGTCCGGGAAGATCCCACATGCCGTGGAGTGGCTGGGCCCATGAGCCATGGATGCTGGGCCTGCGTGTCCGAGCCTGTGCTCCGCAACGGGAGAGACCACAACGGTGAGAGGCCTGCGTACCGCAAACAAACAAACAAAAAAATTAGAAGTATCTGAAATAAGCCTAAATTCAGAGTTAATCAGATTGGCCTGCTTTCTCAGGGGGACTGGAATTCACTGCTCTTTCCCCTCAACTCCCTGATGTCAGTGGCACTTTCCACAGATGAGGTGGCCTTCTCTGCCTACTGCAGAAGCTCAGTTCCCCCAGGCCCACTCCCTGTTTGAATCCCACCCTTGAGGCCAGGTGCCACCCTTCCCAGAACATTCGTGGTCTCATTTCAGTTTTTGACCTGCTCAGATTGAGTCCCTGTAGACTCTTTCTCAGCTTGAAACCTGATCTTCAACCCCTTTCCCTGACCTCGATGGTTACCTTCCTACTTTAGGTCTCAGGTGCTTTAGCTATAAAATGATATAGTTGCTCTTAATTCTAAAGTCTTCTTTCTAAAGCTCTACAATGTGGTGGCTCCTTGAAAATGTTTCTCTTTGCTGGTTTTAATTTTGTAGAGAATTAAAACCACAGCTACTCTAAAAGACAGTATGTTACATTGGATAAGGAAAGTGTGTTTTTGTAGTTAGATTAACAGGGATGGAAGACGACTTAGTATGTTTTAAGATACTCATGATCCATTCTAGTGAGAGTCAGGGGAAGAAGGGGAAGAGAGTTAATAAAATACCAAACCATTGTGACAAATTAAGTTAACCAAGATGTAGCTGATTAGTTACTACTTGAATAAGCCACACATATCCAATTCAAGTTTTCCTTTATTTTTCTAAGAAGGGATCCCAGTGAACTGAGTCCCATGTTCAGGAACTCCACGTTCAATGGCTTAGTCTTTAAAAACTGTTATGTTGCTGGAAGAAGAAATATTTCCCATCAAGTCCTAATTGATGTTTAGCTATCACGCACATTTGAAATAAATTTATTACTTTGCCTGATCTCAGTGTAATACATTCCAAAGGGGCAAAGAGCACACGAAAATTTATGGAGTCTCCATCTTCTACACTAAAGTGTGCAATAAATTACATAATATTGGGCCGTGAAATTCACAAGCCATAGAAACCACACCATTAGCAATGTATACAGTGGTAAACAGCAGGTAATGATAATCATATAAAACAAAATAGACTGTGTGTGTTGGCACTGCTGCCAATAAAGCAATCATTAAATGCATTCATAGGCATCTACGCTAGGTAAGCTCTTTGAGGGTAATTGCTATGAATTCTACATACCTGTCAGGATATTATATATAGTCCAGTTTCTACGGCCTTTATTCAGAGACGCTGAGAAACGGTTACTGTGGGTAAATTCAGACCTTTTCTCAATATAGAATTTGGTCAACATGCATTCTGAACAGCAAAATTTCACACTGCTTTCAATTTCCTACAGTAATTGCCACCTCAACAAATGCAGGATTAAGTATAATGGATTATAAGAAGTTAGAAAGGAAAGATGGAAGAAAAGAAGGAAGGTAGAAAAAAGTTGCGTATGGAGTACATCAACATTTACATAAAGAGTGGACCTAAAACTAACCTGAGGTTACCCTAAACTATTAGTGTATGATATAGAAGCATAAATGAAAAAAAAAAACCAGCAAGGAAAACTCAAAGATTCTTTTTTTGTTTACTTTACTGCATATACACGTCCGTCTTAAACAATCTATATGCTTATATCCAATAAGAGCATTGTTTTGCAAGGCTATTTGGGTTCTATCAGCAGGTAAAGGTCGGACAACTCAACTTTAGCAGAGTTAGCCTTCAGGTGAATAATTGCTTCTTTCAGGTTGTGAGCATTTCAATTTTCCAGAAATGTTTCCCCAAAAATGAAAACTAAAAGAGTCCTAGGACAGCGTCCTTTAGAAGTTTTATAGTATCAAGGTTTTTGGAGGAAGAGTATCCTTGTCGATTATCAACACAATGATTCCAAGCAGGTCAATTTATGCTGAGAATATTATATAACAGACCCCACTTCACCTCCATTATACTGACAATGATCTTCCTTACTTCAACCTTGTGCTTCTTAGTAAAGTTGAAAATACTGAGCCAAGAACAGACAGTGACAATGCCAGAGACTCAGATGTACCTATAGGTGCCTTCAGACAACATCAGTCACCCAGGCTAAAGTCCTGGTTTAAAACAGCCCAACATGAATGAATCTCAAAAACCATATGCTGAGCAAGTGAAGCCAGATCAAAAGGGCACCTACCATATTATTCAACTTACATGAAATTCTAAACTGGGCAAAATTCATCTCTAAAGATAAAAATCAGATCCGTGGTTGCCTTGGGGTGGGAGATGGGGATACTTTTGCAAAAGCCTAGGAGGAAACTTTCTAGGGTTTTAGAATTGTTATCGATCTTATGGGGGTGGTAGTTATACAGATGTGTACATTAATTAAAAGTCATTGAACCGTTGACTAAACATGTCTGCATTTTATTGTGTGTAAATGATACCTTAATAAAGTTGATTACAAAATGAACCAAAAACAAAACAAAGAAGAAGAAAAACCTCTCAAGACCTCAAAGGAAATACACTGTTTTCTTCCAGGGTACCAGATTGGAAATGAGGCACTGGTCTGTTCTACCCTCAGATTATCCCGAGGATTATCTAGTCTACTTGAAAGCACTAGAGTCCCCTATCAGAAAAACTCACCCCATGTTTAATTACTTTGATTTCTTCTCTGCCTCTTCTCCCACACGGTGAAGTCATTTACGGAAGAAAAACCAGCTTTTTCCAACTTTGCATCATCACATATTCTTTCCAAAGCTACTATTTATGGAACAAAATTTGGCTACACTTTGTAAAAATCTAGTTTTTTGAGCCTTACAAATCTTAAAAGTTAACCTATTGCCTCCTTTGGAATTTGGAAAAAAAATTATTTTGAAAATGAATAGCTGAGATTTGACATTTTTGTGTTTTGTGATTTTCTCTTCCCCTAAGAGAGAAGTGAGTAGGAATGAGAAACACATACATAAAGAAAAAACAAATTATCTTGCTGCCTTTGCATGGTTATAATTTATAGGAAGCCCTTTTCAACAATAATCTATTATCAGAATCAATAAAAATAATCTCCATGAAGGCCAGGCCAGGATATTTGTCTCTTTTTCAGCAGATTGCAATACAAACCACATTCATGGATATGCTTCTTCATGATCTTTGTAATACTGTAACAGCTGACCATTTCCTCATGCCTCTTCACCTTAACTTAAACCTGGTTTTTCATTAATGACCTCACATTTCCTTCTCTATCACTTGGTTGTCGGCCTCTTTTCCAACTCCAACTCCAACTCGCATTTCACTCTGGAACCAAAGGAAGACTCACACCTTCCTGCTTTTTAGTGGTACCGCAAGGTCATTACCATATTGTGATCACCCTGAAGAACAGCCAGACAATTGTTATTGCAGAGCCATCTGACAGTTTGTAGCTCTAAAAATTAACTAAGGACCGCATTTGTCAAAAATACCCTAGTTTAAGATTTTGGTAATATAGCAACAGTAATTCCGAAGTCATTTATGACGATCAGTGTGGGAAGCACCCTCCTTCGGGAAGATCCTTTGCCATACAATACACTTTCCCTGTCAGGTAATAAGGAAGCACGGCCGTGGAAATTAAACTTTTGTGGAAAGAAATACTTGGCTTCGAGAAGGCTTGAAGTTCATACATTTTTCTTGAATTAGATTCCCCATTAATTACATTATCCACAGAGAGGTAATTATCAGAATTATGTAAGCAGTTAAGGAGATGCTACTCCACATTCTTTCAGCTTGTTGACCTTTCTCACTTTATTTCATGTGGCTATCTGAAACATCAGTGATTTACATGTCTTTCTTTTTTTTTTAACAGATTTCTGTGTGTGTGTGTGTGTGTGTGTCCCCATGATGAAAACATCATTAAAATAAAATATCATGAATAGACTCTTAAGAAGCAGAGTCTACTTAAAGTCCTGGAAAATGTGAAAGCACTAATATTCATGGACAACTCTACACTCTGAACGCTACTCCAAATTTTATTGATCTCTATTTTGTCTAGGAGTTTTTCAAATTTTCTACCATGATCATTTGTTAGTTTTATAATTACATAATAAAGGCATTACATCATACAATCTTTTGTTATCCATTGCAGTTTTAAAACTATTCCTTTCCTTGTCCTCAGCAGATATGTCATAGATTATTAGTACACAAGCAAAGACTTTCAACATAACAGTACTTTATAGTGAGAAGAACTATACTGAGCTATCTCTATCCTAAGACAATGCACTAGGAAAGCACTAGGAATTCTTAAGCACTAGGAATACAGAGACAATCAAGGGGCAAGTCCCTTGCCTTCGAGTATACATAATCATTATAGCAAATGCTTAAATAGCACTTAGTATATAATTCACCACAGCAGTCTTATTATACTCCTTTTAAATAGGTGAGCAGAGGAAGCCACAGGGAAGTCATAGGGTCAAGCCAGAATTTGAACCTAGGTAGACTAGTACACTGTCCACGGCTTTAACTACTATGATAATATATATATATATATATATATATATATATATATATATATATATATATATATATATGTCATATATATATCTATATAACTCCAAGTATTCCGAAGTTACAAAGCACTTATCTACCAAAACTCAAAAAGGAGCACACAAAATTGCATAGAAAATAAACATGTAAAAGGTCATAAATAAACCACAATATAACCTGCTCCACATAATATACTGACTGCAGTGTCCTGGGCCTCTCCCATCCTTAGGTAGCTGGAAATTACAATAAAATAATACTTTTCACTTTTGGAAGCCACACTATCTCTCATATCAACCAACCAATTACTTCCTTATAGAGAATAGGAAATTAACCTGAATATCAGAAAAAAAAATATATATATAGCATTACTGATGTAGAATCTTTATTTAAAGACAATAACTTCAATAGCAGAGGGAACTTTACCATTGCAGGCTTCAGATAACCTCTATATTTCTCAGATTTTATGCTAAATCATAAAATGCCATATTGTGTCTGAAGCTATTTTTTCAATAGTCCATTTTCTTAAATGGACTAGCAAAGCAGTAAATACTGAGGAAAATTTTGGCTCCCCAATCCTAAAGCCATTCTGATTATGCCTGGGTCATCATGGGGACATCATCGGAACTACCAGAGGACTGGCAGAAATACCAGTGGTCTAGCCAGCTTATAAATTAGAAATTATACAGAATCCAATTTTATTTTTTTGTTAAGTAATTCCTATGAGGTTTTTGGGATGTGAATGTAAAGTCCTTTGATGTGTAATCTTTATCCATTAGATAGGGAACAATGCCAATCCCCATCATAAATACGTTCCCAATCTGACACTGAAAATCCACTGTAGGGCATAGGACCTGCAAATAGGATATGAATCACACACATTCATCCACTCATTCAGACAATCCACAAATATTCATTTTTAAGTCTACTATATGCCAATAATGTACCGGGCTCTAAGATGCTACACCATGCTAAATGCTGAAACAGACATACTCAGTTCTGGCCCTCCTGGAACTTATGACCTACAGAAGTGCCTTCATTGTAAATGGTCAGGACTCAGCCAATGCTATTATCATCAGCAGGTGACCAAATGATAGAGCTTGCTTTCTAAACAAGCTCCACACTCTTTGCTTTCAACATTTTTGCTTTCCTTCAAGCCACATAATCCAGTGGTCAGTTTCTCCCAGTTAGTGAGGTTTGGGGAAAATGTACCCAGTGAACAATTCCTTGTGGCCTCACTCTTTCCTCACACTCTCCTCTGTGCTCTTGAGCTAAAGAGACCTGGATTCAAGTCACTTGCTCTAACCTTATTATTTTAAAATAGGGCTGCTCCTGCTTTGAGGATTTCCACGGGATCAACACAGTAGCAAAGCAGCACTGAATCAGAAGCAGGTAAATTTCAAAATGACAGCTCTAAAAATATCCACTCTCCTTTTGTTCTCCTCCTATCCCTTTGCTCTGAACACCTCTGCTCTGAGGCTTTGCCTTTACCCTTCTCTGATTACTGCTCCAAAAGGGTTTCCAAGAACCGGGAGTATTTATGGTTTCACTTGCTCCCAAGTCCTTGGTGGAAAAGGATGCTTGCTTTCTGATTCTTACTAATTCCACACTCACATTGTTAACACAAAAATCATCATTTAAAAAAAAATTTCCTCAGCTTCATATTTCATCTGGGCCAACACTGAAAGAATATTTTCAAAGAAACAATATCCTCTCTCCTTTGCTCTTCTGAGTTTCACGTTTTTACCTCCAGTCTCATTTTCAACCCTTATTACGGGATGCATCACCAAAATAGAAGAAAGTTCTTTCTGCTTTCCCTGTACCAGCCAATTATTCTACTTTGTTCTGTCTCTAACGAACAGAATGCGAAATCAACACAAAGCCTGATTATGTGACCTCTTCCAAGGGAAAGGTCTGAGAGTTGTCTATTTACTAATGAAGCTCAGTGTGTATTAAGGGTTGACTGAAGCAATCATCAGGAATTTTCATCCCTTAAATTAGTGTTTTCCACCAGATGCACATCGTTCATTTCAGATAATATAACTTTTAAGTTCAGGATACAACTGGACAAAAGAAAAGAAAAAAAAGTAACCAACACAACATTTGCAGTAATAACACAGTAACAGCTATCATCCTTCCCTGAGGAATTCAGCCTACTTTATGGACACAATTTAGTACAAACTCATAAGAAAGCTAACAAAGCCCAAAACCACTTCACAATAGCGTAGAGAGGTAAAGGTCAAAACTTATTACTGCCAGGCCCAGCAGACAATGGCACCTACTGAAAAGAGCACAGGACAGGAAAACCTGGAAGCCTGTGTTCCAGCTTCGGTTATTCCTGTAAGCATTGGTATGATCTGAGTGAACTCAGCCTGCCCTGCTTTTTCCGTTTATAAAAACCTACATCATCCTCTCATTAGAATGAAATGCCGCATCTGAAAAGTTGCAGATCTCTTTAGGAAAGAAACAAAACTCATGTTTCTAACCAAAATGGAATAATTCAGTCAATGGAGACATAATAAAAAGCTGCCATAAAGCAACTGTTTACTTGAAATCTATCTTTTGTGGTGTATTTATATGGGTAAGGAGTGTAAGGATATCATAAGTAGAGTTACCAATTCTTCCAGAAATCAAGGTCATTGAGTTCAGATTCCAACTTTGACCTTGACCCAGGCTTACAGAGATGTAACATGTCCCAATACCTCATATCCACCATACATGGGAGAAACAAGGTATGCAGACAGATCTTCTTCTAAGTATCCCATATGTAGTGGTTTTAATACAGGGTCTCAGATTCGTTGCCATTCTTCACATCCAGATGTGGGCATTTTCCCTTGAATTTGGGCAGGCTTTCCATGGCTTCAAACAGTAGAGCAGGGGTCAGTAAATTATGGCTGGTGGGCCAAATCTAGGCCTCTACCGGCTTTTATAAATGAAGCTTTATTGGAACACAGCCATGTTCCTTAGTATATGTATTGTTTGTGTCTGTTTTCACATCACAGCAGCGGAGCTAAGTAGTTGCAAAAGAGACTGTATGGCGTGTAAAGCCTAAAATATTGACCGTCTGACACTTTATGGAAAAAGGTCTCCAACGCCTGCAATAGTATAAAGTGATACTATGTAACATCTAAGACTAGGTCATAAAAGGTCATGCAGCTTTTGCATGATTCTCCTGGAATGCTTCAACCCTGAACGCTCATTCTTGGGATACTCTATCTTGAATCCTAACTACCACGTTATGAGAAGTCCAAGCCACATGGGCAGCCATCTATAGGCATTCCAGGCAACAGTCTTTGTTGGGCACAGTGTTCAAGTCATCCCATCTCAAGGGCCAGACATGTGAATTAAAATTATCTAGATGATTGCAGCCCCAGCCATTTGAATCCTCATGAGCTGAGGTTTCAGACATCAGTCACAGAGTAGAGACAAGCCATCTCCTCTGCGTACTGTTTGAATCGCTGACCCACAGAATCTGGGCACATATTACAATTTTTGTTTATTTCACCACTAAGTTTGGACTTCTTTATTATGTAGCAATAGATAACTACAGCACTGTGTCTGTACACAGGAGATCTACATTTCACAGAGCACATACTTTTAGATGTGAATGTTGACTGCTCAATTTCTAAGAAGAACGTATACACACATATAGGTACAAAATAGTTATGTATATGTAAATATTAGACCTATATAAACTAATCTATATTATCCATAAAATGAGGGGCCCTTGATAATGGCTAACATTTCTTTTCAGTATTTATTGTGTTCCAAGAACTGATAAATTCTTGCATTGTATGAATTTTTTTAACCCTCATAGCAACTCGCTGAGAGAAGTAATGTTATCTCTATATTATAGATGAGAAAACTGAGGCAAAAACAGATAACATGCTCAAGAGTACTCAACAAGTAAATTTTAGAGTCAAGATTGGAACCCAAGTTCTCAAGGTTTAGATCCCTTACTCTTAGTCACCAAGCTATATACTGAGTAAGGAGATGAAAGCTGAAGCCATTACCTCATGCTCAAGAAGGTAGACAGAAACTTAGCAGGCATGGTTGAAAGAAAACAGGACTTGGAGTCGTAAGTCCAGAGCCTGAGTTATGAAATGAATTCTCCTCTCATCTAGATATAGGTTTGTTTTTAGAAAATGAAAAAGATCACTGCATATTTTGATGGTTAATTTCTGTACTTAATGATTACAAAAGAATGGAATTTTACCAGGGAGCTATTTTGCAATGACATAACTTATTGATTCAAATTCAAACCTTTATTATAAATTCTTGATTCAAAAGCAAATCTTTATTAAGTCTCCGTTGCATCAGAAGTCTTTCCCATTCTTCATTTCTTTTAAAACCCTTTCCTGTCTACTCTTGGCCAAAGCTTGAAGCCTAATTTAACATTGGAAATAAAATAATGAAATAGTCATAACACAGCAATTCCAATGCCTACTGAAATGGAAGCTCTAAATAATTTTCCAGATAATTTAGGAAATCAAAAATATTTACATCATAGATGCAAAGAGAGAAGTTACTTGTGTAATAAAATAAATGGTGAGACAAAAAGTTTCTGGTCAAGTAGATTTGTTTAAATATGAACACTAATTTGAGCTCTATCCCGGTGCTAAAACCCAGTGACAGGTTGCATACAGTTTCTAAAGGGATAGTTCAGTGCATTGGGTCAAATTCATGACATAAAATGTGGTATTATTAGTAGTACTAGAAGACAGAGTGTGACTGTCTTCTTTGGGACATAGATAAAGACCCCAAGTTAGACAATATCAAGCACAAGTTATGTAGAATAAGATATTATCTCAGTCTTTGGAACATGTCATCCAGGATTGAACAAGAGGCAGATTTATTATGAAGTACATGAAGCCAGAGACAGTAAGCAATGAGTGGTAGTTGGTTAAAATAGACAGGTTTTAGAAGTAGAAGCAGGGATGTAGAAAACAAACTTAGGGTTACCAGGGGATTGTGGTGGGGAGGCTAAATTGGGAGATTGGGGCTGAAATATACACACTGCTATACATAAAATAGATAACTAATAAGAACCTGCTCTTCTTATTAGCACAGGGAACTCCACTCAATACTCTGTAATGGGCTATTTGGAAATGACTCTAAAAAAACCTAAAAGTGGATATATGTATATGTATAACGGATTCACTTTGCTGTACACGTGAAATTAACACAACACTGTAAATCAACTATATTCCAATAAAAATTTTTTTAAAAATAGGTTTTAAGAACCATAGTCAGGGAGCAGTGTGGATTGGAAAGACCTGGCAAGAAATGTTTCTGCATCCTCAGACAATGCTCCCCAAGCTGGCTATTGCAAGGGTGAGCATTTAAGAGATCTTTGACCTAAGGAGGACAGGAGATTAACAATCAACCCCAATGTGCATGAATTATTCTCCTCTGTGTTATCAGAAATCAGATGGCATCCTAGAGCAAGGGTCAGCAGATCTTTTCTGTAAAGGGTCAGATAGTAAATATTTTGGATTTTGTGTACCATACCTCTCCGTTGCAACTGCCTATCTGCTGCTGTAGCACAGAAACAGCCATGCACCATACATTAATGAATGGGTGTGGCTGTGTTCAAGCAAAATGTTATGTACAAAACCAGGAGTCAAGCGAGATCTGATCAGTGGGCCAGAGTTTGAGGACCCCAGTTCTGGGTCAGTGTTCACAGCTGAATGAGTCATGAGGCCTTAAGTTCCAGTTCTCATTGTACTAATTTCTACCTGGGTGAACTTGGGTTCATCCTTTTATTTATATGGGCCACTATATTAGTCAAGCTTCTCCAGAAAAACAGAACCAACAGCATGTGTATACAATGTGCCCATATATATTGATAGATATAGATCTAGATATCAATAATGATACCTAGATCTATATCCATATCTATATAAAGATAGAGAAAGAGAGAGAGAGATTTTAAACAATTGGTTCACACAATAATAGAGGCTTGGTCAATTCAAAATCTGCAGGTTAGGCTGTCTAGAGACTCTAGGAGGAGTTGCAGTTCAATTTCTGTAGGTCTTCTGGCAGAATTCCTTTTTGCGACAGGGAGGTCAGTCTTTGTTTTATTAAGAGCTTCAACTGATTGGATGAGGCGCACCCATACTATGGAGGATAATCTGCTTTACTCAAAGTCCAACACCAATTTAAATATGAATTTCATCCAAAACACCATCACGGAGACTACCCTGGTGGCGCAGTGGTTAAGAATCCGCTTGCAAATGCAGGGGACACAGGTTTGAGCCCTGGTCTGGGAAGATCCCATGTGCCGTGGAGCAAATAAGCCCGTGCACCACAGCTACTGAGCCCGTGTACCTAGAGCCCATGCTCTGCAACAAGAGAAGCCACCACAATGAGAAGCCTGCACACCACAACAAAGAGTAGCCCTTGCTTGCTGCAAATAGAGAAAGACCACGTGTGACAACGAAGACCCAACGCAGCCAAAAATATAAATAAATAAATAAATAAAAATTGTAAAAAACACGAAAACACCATCACAGAAATATCCAGAATAATATCTGACCAAATAACTGGGCATGGTGGCCCAGACAAATTGACATAGAAAATTAACCACCTAAGCCATAGTTTTGTCATCTTTTACTGAGAAATTTGACTTATCTGAACTATTTTGATAACTAGAAGATACCTTCTAGAGGTAACACCCTCAGGTTTTTACATGATAGGCAGCAGAGGGAAAGAGCCCATTTGTCCAGTCCGATGACACCTAAAGGATAAAATTCTGTCTTCTCTTTCCAACCCACAAGGATGAATGCCAAAAATACATCACTTATATCTGCTTTAGCTAACATAGGATAGGTCTGGAACAGACCTATGCTCCCAGTAAGCCTCATGAAATGCTATTTCATTAAGGGGAGACTTTACTTGCTAAGATTAGAAGCAAAAGAGGGTGGTGGATGAAACACTGCCCAAGGATATAAGTTCATGCAAGGAAGCAGGAGAGAGAATGGGTATCCGAAGATGTGCGCTCTAAGCCAACACTAATTCCAAAGCATCAGGTTATAATTCAGGGAGCACAACTGCTGGGGGTTTTTTCCCCCTCTTTTTTTCCCCCAAAGAGGGACAAATCAAGCATACTGACAAAGGAAGAGCATTAGTCACCACAGATAAATTCCTTTTTAGAGGTGATCTCACAAATAATTTGGCTCAGTGTAGACTATGATTTGGTTCCAAAAACCATAAGCTAGAGCATTTCATTCCAGGTCCCTCCTCAAATACCCATGAGAGGTAGAAATTTGGCATCGGTAGTTCTTGAAATCTCCCCAGGTGATTATAATATGCAACCAGGGCTGAGAATCTGGAGATGTAGAGAGAATTTAAATTGAACTTTAGTTAAACAGTAAAACAAGCTCTGACTCTACTGGCTGGAGCTAGAAAAGGGATATGCATTTACTGGGATGAGAAGATAAAGAAAACCAGGGAGTAAATCAAATGCTTTACACCTGTGCTTAGCTAATTGTTACTCAGATAATTCAGACAATCTTACAGCACCTGAACCCTGAAATTCCTTAGTTCTGTTTAAAAAAAAAGTAACTCTTCAAGTAACCGAACTCTGAGAATCATGTAAATCATAAAGAAAAAGAAGAAATCTCATTTTTTGAATTAGTTGATTTCATATATACTGTTTCACTTTCATGATATTAACTAGTTAGCTTTCTTTCCATTTTATGTTTGAGGAAAGTAAGGCTTTAAAAATCTTAGTAATTTTCTCAAGGTCACTTGTTAAGGGTGTGGTAGGCAGCATAATGGCTCCTAAAAATGCCCTCACCCTAATCCCTAGAACCTATTAATATGTTACCTTACATGGTGAAGAGGACTTTGCAGATATGACTGAAGTTACAGACCTTGAGAAAGATTATCCTGGATTACCTCATGGAACAAATCTAATTGCATGAGTCCTTAAAAGTAGAAAACCATTCCCAACTGTAAAAAGAGAAAGAGAGAGATGTCTTAATAGAAGCAGAATCAGAGAGATTCAACATTTTGGGTTTTGTAGGTGGAGAAAGGGGACTCTGAGTCAAGGACTACAAGTGACCGCTGGAAGCGGATAAAGTCCAGGGAACAGAAACACCCCTAAGAGCCTCCAGAAAAGAATGTAGCTCTGCCAACACTTTTTTTTCTTTTTTAACCATCTATATTGGAGTATAACTGATTTACAATGGTGTGTTAGTTTCTGCTTCATAACAAAGTGAATCAGCTATACGTATACATATATCCTCATATCTCCTCCCTCTTGCATCTCCCTACCACCCTCCATTCCTGATCGCACCCTTGTAGGTGGACACAAAGCACAGAGCTGATCTCCCTGTGCTTTGCGGCTGCTTCCCACTAGCTATCTATTTTACATTTGGTAGTGTATATAAGTCCATGCCACTCTCTCACTTCATCCCAGATTACCCTACCCCCTTCCTGTATCCACAAGTCCACTCTCTACGGCTGCGTCTTTATTCCTGCCCTGCCCCCTAGGTTCTTCATAACCATTTTTTCTTTCTTTTAGATTCCATATATATGTGTTAGCATACGGTATTTGTTTTTCTCTTTCTGACTTACTTCACTCTGTAGGACAGTCTCTAGGTCAATCCACCTCACTACAAATAACTCAATTTCATTTCTTTTTATGGCTAAGTAATATTCCATTGTATATATGTGCCACATCTTTATCCATTCATCTGTCGATCCTGCCAACACTTTTACTTTACTCAATTGAGACCAATGTCAGACTTGTAAGGTAATAAATTTAAATTGTTTTGAGTCACTATATTTGTGGTAATTTGTATGAAAGCAATAAAAAACTATTACAGGGGTCCTACAGGAGCCAGGCTATATATTTATACTTAAGTATTTCTGAAATGAATTTAACCTTGTGATTGACAGCAGCAGCAGCTTCCAAGGGATCCCACCACACACCTGAGGCAAAAGCAGCCTAATACAAAGCAGTGACAGCAGCAGGTCACTGCCCCACACTTGGGGTAGAGGGGGACTTGATCTACTGTAGCAGCAGCATAGCCTGAATGGGAACCCATCCTCCTGTGGCACTAGTCCCATCAACATTAGTCTAATCTGCTAGCACCTGCTGCGCCAACAGGCCCAACATACACAAACCCTCCAACTCAGCAGCATTAAGTGAGCCAGACTCAGTGTTTCCTGAAACTCATATCCAATGGCACTGGAAAGCCCAGATATCACCTAATGTTATGAAAACATAAAAAAAAACAATAACAGAAGACTGGGAACTTCAGAAAGAAAAGGGGAACAATGGAATGGGTGAAAACAAATGGGGTAAATATAAGAGACTATCATTAGCCTCATGAGTTTCTTAAATACTATCTGATGGTCAAAGCAAATATTATGACACCATCTGATGTGGTTCTCAATGTAGAGAAAGGAAATACTACAGAAAATCATACTTTAAAACTGGGGAATATTAAGAGACTAAATGGAAGTAAAATTTTGAAACTTCACTTGAAGTAATAAAACACTGATTCCAGTAGGCTATGGTAAGTTACATATGTATACTGTGATGCCAAAAGTAACCACTAAGAAAACTATACAAACAGTATACACAAATGATTATAAATAAATTAAATTAAAATGGACTTATTAAAAAATGTTTAAGTAACCCACCAGGCAAAATAAGAGAAACACAGGATTGAGAAACTAAGGTAAAAGACAAAACAAAAAATAAAATGGTAGACCTAATCTTTAACATAGCAATAATTACATTAACTGTAAATGATCTAAATAACCAAGTCAAAGACAGAGATTGGAAGAGTAGATTAAAAATTCACAAGCATGATCCAACTATATACTGTCTATAAGAAGTTTACTTTAAACATCATGATATAGGGAGTTCAAAGTAAAAGGAAGATAATGATATATCATGTGAACGTTAATCAGAAAAAGTAGGAATGGCTATATTAATATCAGATAAAGTAGACTTCAGAGCAAAGGAAATTATTAGGGGCAAACAGGGTCATTACATAAAGATAACAGGAATAATCCACCTAGATGACCCAATGATACAAAATGTGTGTGCACCAAACAACAGAACTTCAAAATACATGAAGCAAACACTGAAAAAAAGTAGTAAAAGGAGAAAATTTTAAATCCACAATTATTATTTGAGACTTCAGCACAGCAATTTATAGAACTACCAGAGAGAAAAATCAGCAAGAATATGGAAGAAATGAAAACATCATCAATCAATAGGATATAACTGACATTTAAAGAACACACTCAGTAACAGCAGAATACATATTCAAGTGTCCATGGAATATTCACTCATATACTATATACTGGGCAATAAAAAGAACCTTAGCAGATTTAAATTGTAATGTGCCTAAGTGTTGGATGCTAAGACTCAGAGGTTTTCTTATTTCTTTCATTTATATATTCATAAAAAAGTTAGCAGATTTAAAAGAATTAAAATCATAGAGTATGTTCTCTAGCCATAATGGAATCAGACTAGAAATCAATAACAGAAAGACAACAGGAAAATCTTCAATCACGTGAAAACTAAACATCACAATTCCAAATAACTCATGGGTAAAAAAGACAGCATCAAGGAAATATTTTTTAATGCATAGAATAAAAGGAAATGGAGATATAACAGATCAAAGTTTGCAGAATGAAGTGAAAGCAATGCTGAAAGAGAAGTCTATAGCACTAAATTGGGAAAGAAAGTGTTTCAAAGCAATAATCTAATTTTCTATATTACAACAGTAAAAAAGGAAGAGGAAAAAACACTAAACAAGCAGAAAGAAGGAAATAATAAAGATGAAATAGAAATCCATGAAACTGAAAACAGGAAAATAGGGGGGAAAATCAATGAAACAAAAGGCTGGTTCTTGGAAATAAACAATCTAATCAATAAAGATCTAGCAAGACTGATAAAGATAAAAAGATGGATGGCACAAATCACAGATATCAGAAATGCAACCAGGGATACCATGGCATATCCTGCAGGTTAATGAGGAACAAGTTGTTATGAGCAAGTCTACACTATAAATTGAAAAATGTAGGTGAAATGGGCCAATGCTTCTACACTCAAAACTACCAAAACTCAGCCAAGATGAAATAGATAATCTCAGTTTTCCTGTAACCATTAGAAACACTGTTTTTTCATTTAAAAACTCCCAAAAGGAATATTCAGGCTTAGATGTTTCACTTTTACCCAAGACATAAAGAATTAACACCAATTTTACATGATTTGATAAGAAATAGAAGTAGAAGGAACAGTTCCTAATTAAATTTATGAAGCCAGTATTACCTTGATACCAAAACCGGACAGGGATACGATAGAAAGAAGAAAACTACAGACCAATATTTTTTATGAAATTGGCTGTAAAAATCCTCTGCCAAATATTAGCAAATTAAATCCAGAAATATATAAAAAGAATAATATACCATGACCAAGTGGCATTTATTCTAGTTATGCAAAGTTGGTTAAATATTTTAAAATCAAACAATGTTATCCACCATATCCAATAGATTAAAGGGAAAAGTCATGTGATCCTATCCAATAAGGCAGAGAAAGCACTTGACAAAATCCAATCCCATTCATGATTTTAAAAAAAGAAGAAAAAAGAACTCCAAGCAAACTAGGAATAGAAAAGGAACATACTGAAACTCATAAAGATGATCTACAAACAACCTATACCGAGATTATATTTAACCGTGAAAGACTGAATGCTTTCTCTGTAAGATCAGAAACAAGGCACAGATATCCGCTCTCACCACTTTTATTAAATGTATTACTGGAGGTTCTAGTAAGAAAATAAAGCAAAAATAAATAAATACATACATTTAAAAGTTAAATTTTTAAAAAGTTCATTTAAAAGATAAAAGGACTATTCCTACTATGTTGAATAGGAAGGAATATATCCTACTGAATGTTGAAGAGTAATATATCCTATTATATTGCCTAAGGAAAAGTAAAACTGTCTGTGTCTGAAGAGGACATGATAATCTAAATGGAGAAAATACCAAGGAATCCACAAAAAGCTTGAGAAATAATATTAGTTTGTAAATGTTTTAGAGTACAAGATCAACACAATTTTATCACATTATATATTAATAACAAATGTGTAGAAGCTTAAATTAAAATATGTGATGCCATTTACAACTGACCTAAATAAATACTTAAATACAAGCCCAATAGGACATTTATAGGACCTCTATACTGAAAATTACAAAATGCTGATGAAGAAAAATTTTAAAGTCCCAAACAAATAGGGAGACATACCTTGTTCATGGATTAGGAAACACAACATAATAAAGATGTCAATTCTCCCCAAGTTAAGAGGCTTAACACAATTACTCTTAAAATGCCCTCAAGGTTTTTGCGGATATAGACAAGCTTTTTCTAAGATTTGTATGGTAAGAAGAGGCTGAAGAATAGCTAAAACAATTTGTAAAGGAAGATTAAAATGGGAGGAATTAATCCACCCAATTTCAAGACTTTGCAGTAATTTTGGAGGGTAGATACATAGATCAATGGAATGGAATAGAGAACCCAGAAATAGACTGACATAAATACATTTAACCTGTTTTTGACAGCAGTGCAAAAGCTATCAAGGAAGAATAGACATTTCAAAAAATGGTACTGAAACAGTTGGACATCCCTTGACAAAAACAAACAAAAAATGAACCTTAACCTAAACCTCCACACCTTACACAAAAATTAAATCAAAGTGGATCATAATCTTAAATGTAAAAGCAGGACATTTTTAGGAAAAAAAATAGAAAATCTTTGGCATCTAGAACTAGGTGAATAATTCTTAGACTTGACACCGAAAGTATGATCAATAAAAGCAAAAACTGATAAATTGTATCTCATCAAAATGAGTTAAAAATGCTTCATAGAAGATCCTTTTAAGTGGATGAAAACTCAGATTACACAGTGGGAAAACATATTTGAAAATCCCATATGAGACAGATGACTTGTATCTATAATATACAAAGAACTCTCCAAACAACTTAAAAAAATCCAACTAGAAAATAGGCACAGGACAGGAACAGACATTTCATGGAAGAGAATATACACATGGCAAAGAAGCACATGAAAAGATGCTCAACATCATTAGCATTAGGGAAATGCAAATTAAGACCATAATGAGATATCAGAGAATAACTAAAATTATAGTGACAACATCAAATGCTGGCGAGTACGTAGAAAAGTTATATCACGTCACTGGTGGGAAAATAAAATGGTTTAGCCACTCTGAGAAACAGCTTGACAGTCTCTTTTAATCCTAAAAGTAGATTCACCCTACAACGCAGTACTTGTACTCTTGAGCATTTATCCAAAAGAAACAAAAACTTAATTAAGTTCCCACAGAAACTTACACATAAATGTTCATAGCAGTTTTATTTATCATAGCCAATAACTGGCAACTACCCAAATGTCTTTCAATGGATGAATGTTGAAACAAATTGTGATAAAATCTTATGATAGAATACTACGGAGCAACGAAAAGGAACAAATTATTAATATATGCAAAAATTAAAATGAACTTCAAGGGAATGATGCTGAAGAAAAAATTTTTAAAAGCCAATCTCCGAAGATTAAGTAATTCATGATTATGTTTACGTATTATTCTTAAAATAACAAAACTGTGGAGATAGAGAACAGATTAGAAGTTGCCAAGGGTTAGAGATGGGGGTAGAAGGTACAGTGGGGAAACTTTGTGAGGTTTTTGTGGTCCCAGTACAAATAATACAGCACTCTTGGTTTTAATCCCTAAAGATTTTTAAAAACAATTCCTAATAAGAGTTGTCCAGATATTTAGCAATGGCAGCAGATTACAGGTATAGCTCCCCAACATGACAACTTCAAAAGAGATTGTACTAATTCAATGCATATGTTAATTTTAAAAAGGCCAGTCACAGTACTTAAATGGTATATATCTTAACGATATTATTCTAAGTATCTAGCTGTACCAGATGGACTAGCAGGATTTTCTGTACATTCAATCTTATTTAAGACAGTAAATCTTATAATAAGAGAGTTAAAAAAAGAAAAAGAAAAACAAACAAACCTCAACTACAGTTGGATATTCTCATAGGAAGATGAGGTGAAAATATGTAGCAGTGGTTCAAAAGCTTAAGCAGTGGCACCTAAATTTGGCTGCATATTAGAATCATCTGAAGCACTTTTTAAAAACCCTCACACTGACTGTTGGTCATCCTAGACCAATAAAATAACTTTAAATCTCCTCAGACGATGCCAGTGTCTAGCCAGAACTGAGAACCAGCAGACTAAGCAGAAGGGGATGTTTCTACAAAGATTTCTTAACAATAAGTCCTTTCACCCAATCAGATTTACCTTCCCACAAAGGGGTAAAGAAGGCTAGATGCTGACCATACTTGCTTAGCTGTAATTAGCACTTGTGACTCGCCCAAATCCTAGATCATGTTTCCCCTAAATTTCATGTTATTCCCTAAGTTTTTCAAATCCAGGGCTAAGGGGTTTGCCAGGATGAGGTTTTAAGTGTTCACACAGGGGAAGTCCCTGGCAAACCAGGACAGCGGTCACTACATTGAATTGTAAAGCATCCTAAATAACCCTGCCACTGCTCCCAGATACTAGTCTGTGCCAACCAGTGGAGAAAAGGCATTCTCCATTACTACCACGGCAAATGCTGCTGTACTTGCCTTGGCTACTCCCTATCTTTTCCAGGCATCACTCCCCTTCACCTGCTGGTGGACACTTTGGCCAGCTGACAATGCAGATATTTTCAAACTTTAAGGTGAATAAAAATCATATGGAGGGCCTGTTATAACAGAGATCACTGAGCCCCACTAGAGTTGCTGATTCCATAGGGCTGGGATAGGGCCCTAAAACTTGAATATCTGACACATTATCAGGGGACGCTGGTAAAGCTGGTCAAGTTGTTACTGAATGCAGGTTCATGTGTCTGAAGCACAGTGAGGCCAAACAAACCTAAAGGTTGGAGTCTGGAGAAGAGAAAGGTTTATTGCAGGATCGAGCAAGGAGAGGGGTGGTCCGTGTTCCAAAACCCCTGAAATCTCCAAAGGATTTCAGCAAAGCATTTTTAAAGGCCAGGTGAGGGAGGGACATCCCAGGGCATGTGATCAGCTCGTGCACAATCCTCTGATTGGCTGATGTTGAGGCCACAAGGCAGGTAACATTATCCATCCTTAGGTGCCAGGAGGTCTGAGGGCTACGTGCTCATGATCATCAAGGAGTTCATTTCTTCCATTGGGTGGTGGTTTTTAGCATCTGAAAACTCAAGAAATATGCCTGAGATACTATTATCTGAGTACTTCAGAGAGAAACTACAATAGAGGATATGGGGGATGGGTCTGTCCTAGGAAGGCCCCATAGGGTACTGCTTGGTTACAAGGTGACCATACTTTGAGAACCACTGCTCTAGTGGCTTGGAATGTTAAGAAAGCAATGGAAGAATCCCTTCCCAGATCTAGATTCTAGTATCACCAGCTATTTTGGTGGGAGGAAGGGTAAGTTTTGTCCTTGCTTGGACTTCTTGTTCATTTATATCAAAGCCTATTTGAGGCAGTGCGTTCGGCAGTCCTGCAGATCTGTCTTTTGCTTCAACAGTGTTTGGAATGAACAGACCCAGGGACGCTCCTTGCTCCAGCCCCCGACCACCTTCCAACCTTTCTTCCTTTCGCAACCTTTGGAATCAGACACTCAGCTATCCTCAGCCTCCAGGACAGGCCAACACCAGTTTTTGAGCTTAGCTCCTTATCACTGATCAACCACGAGTTCACAGGTTCGTCAGAATTATTCCACCGAGGTGGAGGCCGCCGTCCACCGCCTGTTCAACATGCATCTGTGGACACTTACCTCTCTCTGAGCATCTATTTCGACAGCAACAATGGGACTCTGGACAGTATGGGCCACATTTTTCGCCAACTGGCTGAGGAGAAGTGTGAGGGCGCCCAGCGCCTCTTGAAAATGCAAAACCAGTGCTGCGGCCGCGCCCTCTTCCAGGATGCGCAGAAGCCTTCTCAGGATGAGTGGGGTAAAACCCAGGATGCTGTGGAAGCCGCCATTCTTAGGGAGAAGAATCTGAACCAGGCACTAACGGATCTGCGCGCCCTGGGTCCTGCCCGTGCAGACTCCCAGTTCTGTGATTTCCTGGAGAGCCGCTTCCTGGAGGAGCAGGTAAAACTCATCCAGAAGATGGGAGACCACCTGACCAACCTCCGCAGGCTGGCTGGTCCGCAGGCTGTGCTGGGCGAGTATCTCTTTGAAAGGCTCACCCTCGAGCCAAACAGGAGTCTCTGAAGTCCAGCCGCGTCTGAGGAGACCCTCTGGCGTCAGAGCTTCTGCCTGAAGCCCCGCTCTGCAGCCACTAGGCAGCTTTGTAACCGCCCTGGAGCCCTCTCCCAAGCCTTGGACCAAATGGAAACAATAATGCTTTTTGCAGAAGGAAAAAAAAAAGCCTATTTGAAATACAAACAGAATAAAGTGAAAAAAAGAAATATATACATATATTCACGTTCTTTTAACATATGAATTGCCCCACTTTATCTGTGTGAAATAAGTTTGTTCCCATTATTGGGCTGGTTCTCAAGCTTTGCTGCTCGTTTGAATTACCTAAAGAGCTTTGAAGAAAAACATTGGTGTCTGGGTCCCAGCCCCAGAGATTTTGATTCAGTAGGTCTAGGGAGGAGCCTGGGCACGGGAAGGTCTCAGAGTTCCCCAGGTGATTCTAATGTGCAGCAACTTTGTGAACCACCTCTTGGCTTCAATGCAGCTAGTCATCAGATATTAAATCTAAGACACATGGACTACTAGTGCGTGAGCTCTGTCGCTAGGTGTATTCCATTTTCTTTCTCCTGGAAGATTCGTGCCAGGGAAAATGATTGATAGTTGTGTTACTTCTCTGAAATGGATGGAAATTTCCAATTAGCGTGAACAGGGGAGGGTGAATGGGTGAATGCAATAAGGTGTATCATTTACGTATTGCCCTATGTGTATGGCTAGAAGCTTTTGCAACTGAGGTCTGCCCTACTTTTCATGCTAATGGTAATGCTTGTCCTCCTAATGCAGCCATAAACTTTATAAGCCCATAGGTAGACAGCATCACAAAATATTTACCCCTCCCCACTGGCCCACTCTCAAGCTTCACTCCCCTTCCCCAATACACAAATGTACATCAATGCGCTTGAGACCAATATCAACATACTGACCTTCAATTCTTCTACTCTGCAGCTTCCCTCTTATCAGGAGATGTCAGCATTTAGTGCAAGGACAAATGCTTGCCTCTTGAGGAGTAATGTAGACAAAGCCTCCAAGAGACAAATAGCCCTCAGGGAGGGGGAAAAAGTCTTTCAAAAAGGTTGATGCCCAGAGGAGGCATTTTCAGTCATCTCAGCTTAGAGGTCAAATATCCAAAATTAAAAAGGTTTAAAAAAAGAAGAAGAAAGCAAGGAAGAAAAGAAGGAAACAATTTTCTTATCTCATAGTAATAAGGCAGTTTTCCTTAAAAAAAAAAGACTTAAATTCTCTTTCCTAATCAAAATGTGCTTTTCCATCTTTAGACTATTCCTCTTATATCCTGTATTATTCATGATGTTTAATTCTTGAAATAGCACATGGCTGAAAACAGAAGCTAACCTCTTGTTCACTATGAATTGAATCTTCTTTTCCTAGGACCCGTCTACAATGTACAATTTGGGGTTGGCCAACATAATTATTTTCTCTGAAATACGTTACAGCATTTTGCCTTTTCAATATATAGTTATACAATACATTGATAACACAACATATTTAATATAGTCAATATAGTAAATACAGCTATAACACACATGATATGATGCCACTTTGGTGATTTTCTTCATCCATGTAATTCTGAAATTTGACAGTATAGTTTTCATATTCTAATGAGCTGAGTATTACCTTTGCAAGGATAGAAAAATAAAATAAATTCATAATATTCTTGTGTGGTTTGCCCCTGGGGTGGATTACCATAATGGGGGGATATTTGAGCCTTTCCCCAAGTCATTAAAAATCCTCCAGCGAGCAGCCCCTTGTCCTCTCCAGGGAGTGGGGGGAAAGGATCTTTAATCATAATAATCCTGGGGGGAGAAATCTCGGAAATAAGACATCTGCTTCTGTGCCTTGTTGTTTTGCAGAATAGCAATGATTGCCTTAGCAGCTTCTATTGCCATATGTATACAATAAGTAAATGAACAGAAAATTGAATGAACGCATAAAAGAAGGATGAACCCACCCAGCTTAACAAACCCACTCTCTCACCTGCTGTGCCCCGAAACATGAAAGAAAGAATCATGGGATCATAAGGATTAATAAAATAACAGTCTCTGTTAACAATATTGACAGGAGGTATAAGGATAATTTGTCTGATGTGGGACCAACAGCTTAACTAACTGCTTAATTCTTTTTTTTTAAGGGCAATTCATTCATTTATTGTTTAAAGATTGTAAGACATCTGAATTTTTGTAGCACAATTTAAATGTTTTACTTTTTTGATAAAGCAGAGTATAATAGCAAAAACAATTAGTTTCCAGTAATATCTATATCTCTATTCAGAATTAAGTCTTCCACAGACATGTAACCTGGAAACAAAAGCCTGTTACAATAAGCAAAGCTTCAACGGAGTGGCTACTTTTTGGGCCAGGGAAAGGTTCATCCCTATAGGAGGATGATGTGCTATGTAAAATGGCTGCAAGGTCACAGCCTTGAGGGCGTTGGAAGTCTACTATCCTATTCCACATTACGTAGTTCAGGGAACTTCAAATGTCTGTTCATCTGCAACCAAGCTGGCAACCTTTAACTGATATTTCAAGCAGGTAAGAAATAAATGAAAAGAAATCCCTACATTGATGTTCCTTGATTTACACTGTTAAATGGTTCATTAACATGTAATTCTGGCTAAGAATTACATTTGAGACTCCTTGCTCAGATTTTGGTTAACAGTACAAATCTTTCAGAAATTCATGTTTTTATTAATCAATAATTTGTCAGCTAGGATACGTTCAGGCATCAGCTGCAACATCAAAATAGGTGCACTGCCTCAGCGCTTTGGAAAGACATAATCTAAAACACTAATAGCAGACAAAATATCTGTTACTAGACAGCATATGTGCAGTACAGCAAGACAAAAACATATTCATATGTGCCACGGACCAGCCTCAGAAAGAGGATTTCACCGCCCAGGGTCAGAAGGGACGGGGTAAGGAACTGAAGTAGCACCGACAAATGGGGTCAGAAGGACCAAGACAACTGACGGTTGCAAGGCAAGTTTTATTATGCTACAGTTGCAGATTATATAGACTAGAAAAGGGAAGGTTGCCAGACGGTGGTTTACATTATCTAATGACTGTCTCGGCTCAAGGTTAACTTCCCTGGCAGAAAACCCATAAACCCAGAATCATCCAAAATAACCTGCACGTGCAGGGTGGAGACAGATTGGCTTGTCTCATTTTACATACTTTCTGATTTCTGGACCCTGGTGATTTATCTCCCGTGGAATGGAACAAGGAGGGGAACAAGTAGGGACAGTCCCTTCGAGCAGCAGCGGCATGCCTGGCATGTCTGTAGCCTGCTCTCAAGGCTGATTGCTTCCCACAGGTCCCCCTTCTTTATTTTTTAATTTTTGCTGCAAAATAATTCCATGAAGCTTAGTGCCGAGAGTAGTATACTGAAGCATGAGGATACGAAACAGACATGAGAAGATTATTATCAATAATAGGCAAATTATGGCCAGGGTAATAACTCCTGACAACCCTCTAGTAATCCACGACTAAGGGTTTAACCACTTTAAATGATCCAGTAAAGTTTGAATTACATCTTCTGGTGAAATATCATCAAGATGTGCATGTTGTATATCCTGAATTTCAGCATTTAATTTCTTAAGATCAAGACTAATATTATTATCTGACCAAACATTCAGCAGATGCATTTTTACTTTTTCCCATTCCCAAATACAGTCATTGTACTTGTAAGGAATAACACAAATCCACGTATACTTTGCATGACAAGCTAAACGCATCCTCAATTTTAATGCTGCCATCTGATTTCCAATCCTCAAAATTGCGTTTTTAAATTCATCTAACTTGTTATTAATCTGTAAATCTATGTGACTTTGTAAAGATTAAGCAAGACTGGTATTTTGAGATAATTGATTAGCAAAGTGAGCATGATTAATACTCTGTGAAAGAGCAAGACGGGCAGTAGCCGCGGTAGCAGACAGAGCAGCCAAGGCAAGTAAACTTACTATTAGCCACCCAATAAAGCGTCTCCTTCTCTGCAAGGCTTTAGAGAGTTCCACCCATGCCTGTACTCCAGTATCTTCATACCAAGGTTCTCTCAGATGTACAGGCACCATAACATATATGGGTTGCCTTAGTATAAGCACAGATTGTGTTCCTGCAGAAGGGAACATACAACTGCTAAAAATACAATGAACACAGCTAATATTATATCCTCCTTTGGAAGAATTACCAATGTTAATAGAACCAATCAAAAGTGTATATGGAGGAGCAACACAAGTTATAACAGGTGTATTGGAATAAGTTAGAGCTAGTTTCCATATATCCCAGTTCTTTTGAAATGTGATAAACCTATCTATGATGGGAATAGAAGAGAGAAGAATTGACCCCTTGGTATGATCTGTAGTACACCATATTTGGTTATTATTCCAAGATGCATTGCAACATTCAAAATTGGATCCAGCAAAGTTAATGGTCATAAAAGGAGGAAATTGAGGTTTTGATTTTCTGTTAAGAATAGTAACCTTATGTCCAACTATAAGTATCCCTTGTCCTCCAAGTAAATGCTTCATACAGAAATAATTTCCTGAATCTTCACCTGGAACCTTGGCTATAGTAATAGCGGAATCCCAAAGTGGCGAGGCATATGAGATTCGACCTCTAATATTAATAGCTTGCCCATTTTTATACCAAATGATGGTATCCTTAAGATCCTCTCGTCGGCTGGTAGCCGGGCCTGTAAGAGTAATGTTGGTTCCTGTAAAATGAAGGTTCACAAAAGCAAAACAGTGTAATAAATGAGTGATAACATGTTTAGTAGCTTCTCGGGTCTGTGCTGTAGCACAGAGGAAACCAGAATAAGTATCAATAGTGACATGAACAAATTGTAATTTCCCAAAAGACGGGATATGAGTAACATCCATTTGCCATAAATAACTAGGTAATAATCCACGAGGATTAACACCATAATGTGGAACAGGAAGGTGAGGTAAGCACTGTGGGCATTGCTTAACAATTTGTCGGGTGGCTTCACGAGTAAGGGAAAATTCTTTGCGTAACGTAGCCGCCGACTGATGGTGTAAAGCATGCGACTGCTGTGCTGCTTGTGAAGCAGTTTGATCATAACTTACCATAATATGAGGGTGTCCAGGACATGGACCATGAGTATCAACAGTATGAAGATAATGAATGCAATACCTTAGCCATTCTTGACAGCATGACGAACGGAAAGGAGGAGGACGGTAATTTGGGATATGTCCTGCTTTAGGGAAAAGAGATTGAGGAGGAAGAGTAACTTTAACTTTATTTTTGGGAGGAAAACGCACAGGATAAAGATCACGTTTAGATCGAGTTAAAACATCTGCAGTCACATTAAGTTTAGACAATGGACCAGGCAAGTTAGAATGAGCACGGATATGCAGAGCTGCAACACGGCCATCGTGGGAACGAATAAGCTGTTGAAGCAAACGAAAAGAGGATGATAATTCAGGGTCATTAGTATGTCCTCTGGTCACAGTCTCCAGAAGAAATAATAAGCTGATAAGATATTTACTATCAGAAAACAAATTAAAAGATATAGAAGGCAAATGTTTAAAAGCCATCATGACAGCATACAGTTCAACACGTTGAGCTGAAGTCAAGGAAGTTTGTTTAATGAGTTTTGTTCCGTCGTCAGTGATTACATAGCCCCTCCTGAAGAAGAACCGTCTGTAAAAACCAAAGGTACATGAGGAATAGGCTGTTGCCTAATTATAGAAGGAAAGATATAACAGTTAACTTTGTCGAATTGGATCAATTTATCAGCAGGGTAATGGCATTCCAAGGCACCTGAAAATCCTGCAAGAGCAAGACCCCATTCATTACTATGTTGAAAAAGCCAATTTTGTTGACTAACTGAATAAGGGATAATAATTTGAGAAGGTTCTATACCCAGAAGTTGTAAGCATCTAGTTCTACCTTGCATTATTAGCTTACTACTAAGTTCAAAATAAGGGTTAATAACCTTAGAGGATGTAGTTTTCATATGAATCCATTCAATAATGCCAACAGTTTGCCATAAGATGGCAGTAGGCACATGAGGTGTTGGACAAGCAATTAAAGAAATTGGCAGGTGAGTATGCATTCGAGTTAACTGTGCAGAGCTGATAGCTCTATTAACTACTTGTAAAGCTTGAAGTGCTTCTGGAGTCATAGAGCGTGAAGTAGAAGGAGCTGAGTCACCTTTAAGAATATCAAACAAAGGCTCTAATTGAGCAGTAGTAAGTTTTAAGGAAGGCCTTGGCCAATTAATGTCTCCAAGTAATTTTTGAAAATCCTTTAATGTTTTTAAATTATCAACTCGAATTTGCAGTTTCTGAGGCCTAATGGTAGTGTTATCAATATATTTTCCCAAATAGAAAAATGGAGATTGTCTTTGAATTTTTTCTGAGGCAATGACCAAGCCAAATGATTGTAAGGATTGTTGTAAAAATGGAAAAGCAGTCTCTAATAAAGAAATATTATCAGTGGCTAAAAGTATATCATCCATATAATGTATGAGATATAACGTTGGAAACCTTTTTCTCACAGGAGTTAAGGCCTGAGCCACATAGTTTTGGCATAATGTAGGACTATTTGCCATGCCCTGAGGCAATACTTTCCATTGAAAGCTCCTCATGGGCTCCTTAAAATTTAAGGAAGGCAAGCTAAAAGCAAAATGTTTTCTATCTTCAGGAAACAAAGGAATAGTGAAAAAAACAATCTTTTAAATCTATAACTAAAAGATGATAATCGTGTGGTATGGCTGTTGGAGAGGGTAGGCCTGCTTGAAGAGCTCCCATTATTAGCATAGTTTTATTAACAGCTCTTAGATCCTGTAATAACCTATATTTTCCAGATTTTTTCTTGGTAATAAAAATAGGAGTATTCCAAGGACTATTGGAAATTTCTAAATGCCCTAATTGTTTCAGTACTAATTGTTCTGCAGCTTCTAATTTCTCCTTTGTGAGGGGCCATTGGTCCACCCATACAGGGTCATCACTCAGCCAAGTAATTGGATCGGCAGTGAGTGGAGGAGAATCCAAGGCCCCTAAGAAAAACACAAACCTTGTCTATCATATTTTATTTTCACATCAATAGGATAGACAGGTCCTTGTTGATTTGTTCCCAGCCCTTTTGTGGGAAGAAATCCTTGATCCAACATCATATTAGAGACTTGAGAATTTGGACTATAAAGTAATACTCCCATTTCTTTTAATATATCTCGGCCCCAGAGGTTTAAAGGCAGCCTAGGCAAAACATAAGGCTGGAAGTATCCTGAATGGCCCTCACTATCTTGCCATAATAACTGACTACTTTGCATAGGAGAAGAACTCTGTCCTATTCCTTGAAGTTCTGTAATAGTAGGACTAACGGGCCAATGTTTATGCCAGTGAATCTGTGTCATAACAGAGACATCAGCTCCAGTGTCTAACAAACCTGAAAAAACCTTTCCATTAATGGTTCATTTCCTTTCTGGATGTTCTTTCCCTATCTTCTGAATCCAGTAGGCAGCATTAGATGATCCAAAAGCCTTTGTGTCTCTCTTTTGATGTTGTAAAATTTGTCCATGAGGTACAAAGGGCAAAAGTAGCAATTGTGCAATTTTATCCCCAGGAGAAATCATTATTATATTTTTAATAGTTTGTGCCATGATTTTTATTTCTCCTTCGTAGTCACAATCTATGACTCCTGGCATAATAGTTAAACCCTTCATGGTGACACTACTTCTTCCCAATAGTAGTCCCATCAAACCCTTGGGTAAAGGTCCATAGATGCCCGTAGAGAAGGCCTGAGGACCCATTTCAGGAGTTAATACATAGCGGGCGGAGGTACTGTGGTCCAGTCCTGCGCTTCCTGCTGTTTCTCTGGAGAGCAAAGATATTGTATGTTTTTGTTTTTGGTTAATGTCTGATTGATAGTTTGAGGAGGATACACAGACATTGCCCCTATTATCTGTTGGGGCCGGGGAAGGCCCCGGGAGGAGTTTCCCGACAGTGGTGTTCCATCCTTGTGGGCCACTGAGCGACCAACAATCGCGTGCCCAACGTTTTCCCCTATTGCATTTAGGGCATAAACCAGGGATTTTCTGACCATCTGGAGGGTTTTGAGTAGGGAAGGAAGGACCAGGGTTACAGTGAAAAGATCTACATTCTCCAGCAAAATGACCTGCCTTTCCGCATTTAAAACTAGTCTTTGTTCTCTTTGGATTGTTTTTAAACCCCACTTTAGTTGATGCTGCAGCCATAGCAGCACCCTGTATATAAGCAGGCCCAATGTCTGCACAAAGGCGAATATAATCCTCCAATGTTCCCCGTTTTCTCCAAGGTCGAATCGCAGCCTGACATGCATTATTAGCATTTTCAAAAGCAAGTTGCTTAACTACAATTGTACCAGTGAGTCCATCCACAATGAGTCTCCCCACCGGCTGTAACAATCTATCTACAAAATCAGCATATGGTTCATCAGGTCCCTGTCTAATTTTTGAAAGATCCTCAGTTTTGTGTGTAGAAGATAATTTCTTCCAGGCTTGTAATGCCAAATGATTTATTTGAGGATAAGCAACAAAGGGATAAGTTAATCGAACTTGTAAAGAAATATATGGTCCTTCCCCAATCAGCATATGATAATCAACTGGAATATCATGGGTAGCATTCTTTTCTGCTTGTTCAGCAGCCCGTTCATAAAAATCAAACTTCCATATTAAATAATCTCCACCATTTAAACAAGCTCGTGCAATAGACTGCCAATCAGCAGGGGGAAGAGCTTCTCCTGTAATAGTGTCAACCATAGCAGTAGTAAAAGGAGCAGTGGGCCCATATTGAGCACAAGCAGATTTTAAATCTTTCAAAACTTTAAAAGGAAGAGCCTGATGCTCCCTAATAGCCTGTTGAGGATTATTAGGATCAGGTCTTTCCGTGACAGGACAACAGAAAATAGGATCTTCTCCTCGTTTTATTGCTGCTTGTACAGCACGTTGCAAGGGACTGAGCAGTTTTACAGATGGAGAATTTTGAGGAAGACAGTCCTTACTAATTTGCAGCTTTTTCACTGACTTATCTATTATAGCCATTAGAAAATCATCTTCAGGATACTTCTCTCTTTTATGTTTAAAAGCCTCATCTGTTAAGTCAAAATGTTCCTCTTCATCTGAAATATTTAAATTTATTAGCTCTTTTGGTTTAGGAAGTGGCGACACAGTAGCTGATAATACAGTCGTTTCTTCTGTCAGAGGCTTATGTTTTTCTGACTTTACATTCAAATCAACACTATCATGAGAAGAACCTAAACATATTTTTATCAGATTCCACAAACTAAATGTAACAACGGCAGTATGAGTAGGCCCTCGAGACTCATAATAATTTTTAAAATCTTCTCCAACTTTCTGCCAGATTTCTATGTCACAGAGCCGCCATCAGGAAACCAGGGAGATACATCATGGATATGCTGCAAAAATTCAGTCAACTGTGAGGTAGAAACTTTATTACCCCGAGCTTTAAGCATCGAAAGTAAAACCGGAGCAAATAATTCACGCTCCTTTGAGCCCTTTTGCCCCATCTTATTTTACTTCTGACTGTTGCCTTATGCCTCTGTTAGTTTCACTTTTACTCGTGTCCACACATATTTTGCATAAGGGTTCTCTTACCTGCACTTTCTTTTTCTTTTCATTGGCTTCACGCTTCAGGTCCCTGTTCAGGCGCCACTTGCCGCGGACCAGCCTCAGAAAGAGGATTTCACCGCCCAGGGTCAGAAGGGACGGGGTAAGGAACTGAAGTAGCACCGACGAATGGGGTCAGAAGGACCAAGACAACTGACGGTTGCAAGGCAAGTTTTATTATGCTACAGTTGCAGATTATATCGACTAGAAAAGGGAAGGTTGCCAGACGGTGGTTTACATCATCTAATGACTGTCTCGGCTCAAGGATAACTTCCCTGGGAGAAAACCCATAAACCCAGAATCATCCAAAATAACCTGCACGTGCAGGGTGGAGACAGATTGGCTTGTCTCATTTTACATTCTTTATGATTTCTGGGCCCTGGTGATTTATCTCCCGTGGAATGGAACAAGGAGGGGAACAAGTAGGGACAGTCCCTTCGAGCAGCGGCGGCATGCCTGGCATGTCCGTAGCCTGCTCTCAAGGCTGACTGCTTCCCACACATATGTTGGCTTGTTTAAGCCTCAAGCCCTCGATCCTTTGATGAAATACAATAATTTCATTCCTATGGTTTTCAATACCAAAAACTCAACCTCCAGGAGGGCTAAAGTCTAATTTGTACTCCAAACCAAGTAGCAGTGCAGTTCGCTACTACTGAGGCTGAATCCATAAAGACTTCAAGACCACGACCAGAAGACAAGTTATTATATATAATACCCTAGAAGGCCTGAAACATAATTATCATATACATAGCTGGTCCTTCAGAGCTTTTCACCTATAACATGTTTTTTGATGAAAGTTATTTAATGTACTGGAGATAACTGTGACTTACTGATCAAATATTTGAATACTTATACTTACCTGGGATTTCATTTCTGCTGAAAGAAAAAGGAAGAACAGGACTCACCTAAAAAAAACAAACTTTAGAAATGAAAGTAAAAATCTTATCACACACTCTCACTTTTGGAAGCAGCATAGAGGGGCAGTCAATGGTAAAACACTGGTGAAATAGGTCAAAACTCTAGGCCAAAAATCCATTATTATTATCGTCAGTGACAGTACCACAACTGTGCCCTTCATAATTAATAAGCACTCCTAACAATCTTCATTTGGCACCAGATGATGTGTTGAAGAGAAACATTCTGGGAGGTTTTGAATCACACTTGGTATTTTGTTAGCCAAGTTACAGGAGAATTTTTAAAGTGGGGGGAAGGGAAGAAGGAAATGGACCAGAAAAAGAATTGAAGCCATCATCTACAGACCAACAAAGCACTGAGAGTTCCAAACGTTATGTCAGACACTAAAGTGACTGATAGAGGCTCAAGTGGTTTATAAAACCTATAAAAAGACTACACCAGCAAAGTCCCCATTTATCGGTAGAGTTCAGAAACTAAAACAAGGAATATTTTAGCTTAAAACCTTATCTCAAGAGAATCATATACACTTCACATGAATAAAAATACCTGAAACCAAACATTTTTAAAAGCTCCAATACCCAAAATATAAAGAAAAAAATTAATTCAGAAGACTCAATCAATCCGTGATAATCACAAAACGGCCGGGCAATCTCTATCTCCCTTCCACATTAACCATCCATCCCCTGGAAGACCAAGGGAGATCAGACCTTCCAGACTTACCTTCCAGACTCACCTTCCAGACCTTCCAGACACCTGGCTGCTGCAAAATTCGATGGAGACTCCTTGTGGAACAGCAGTTTCGCATCTCTTGGGTTTCTCCCTATCGTGATCATGCAGGAAGCAAGTCTGGCTGTGCTATTTCTTATCATTGTCTGTCACCCATCTGCACCATGATATTGAAAAAGTAGTTCCCTTTCCCCCAGAAGGTTGAGGCTCAGCTACAGGGGTAATTCTCCTGGGCACACAGTCATTATTTAGGCCGACTCAGTGACTTCAACCGGCTTAATCATGTGATCAGGTTTGTTGCCAGCTGCATAATGCTCCCACATCTGTAGGTAGAGCCGCTCTAGTTCCATTGTATATTGTTTGGTGTTGAACAGAGGGCTAGATGTTCTCTGCTTCCAGACTTTGC
Source organism: Mesoplodon bidens (assembly GCF_964165515.1). Classification (NCBI taxonomy): domain Eukaryota; kingdom Metazoa; phylum Chordata; class Mammalia; order Artiodactyla; family Ziphiidae; genus Mesoplodon; species Mesoplodon bidens. The sequence goes on from NW_027672415.1 coordinate 140,511, forward strand.
CACGAATTTTCTTCAGGTATTCGAGATCAGTTCCCAGTTTCACAGCTATCTCTTCATATTCTTGCCGATTTTTAGCAATCAGCTCAAGACAGCCTAAACAAGTGAGCTGGGAACCTGCAACTCGGGAAGCAAGAGTCTCTCCTGGCATAGTCACCATGGGGGTCCCTGCCCAAAGGACATCCATCCCTGTGGTGTGGCCATTACAGAGTGGAGTGTCCAAGCAGACATCAGCCAGCTGGCCTCTCCGAACATGTTCCTCTTTAGGAGCAACAGGTGAAAAAATGATACGGTTTGGGGGAAGGCCCATATTTTGTGCGTACTGTTGAATATTAGCTTCTCCTGCTGCTGGAAAACGCAACAGCCACAGTACACTATTGGGAACACGCTTCAGAATATTTGCCCACATCTGCAAAGTAGATGGGTCAATTTTGTATAACTGATTAAAGTTACAGTACACAATGGCATCTTCCGGTAACCCGTACTGAGAACGTGTGGTTACAATAATGGTACGGGGAACCTCCTCTCCAGTGGCAGCCTTATTGTTGATCAGGGTAATTGCCAGGCCATTGCTAATACTGAATCCATTCATTGTAATCTGAATTTGTCCTCTGTTAATCATTTCAATAACTGCTTCTGCAACAGTATTCATAGGAATGACAGGCATATTAAGAGCTGTATTACTGCTGTCTGCGTTGTCTTCTCCATCAGGACATTTCATCTTGACTATTTGCACATCTGATAGACTATCAAGAAATGCTTGGAGGTCGATGCCATTCAGCACAATCCGATTGTCATAAATGTGCCCATTGGACTTAAAATCGATGACGGCTTTTTTCTTCAGGTGAGGGAACATATTAGCATGATCACCAATAAAGAACGTATGGGGCATATAAGCCAGTTTCTCAGAATACTGCTCAGCAACTTCAGCAGGTGACGTTTCCTGATCAGTGATGATATAATCCATGAAAAGCACGCCACTAGTCCCAGGGTACCCCAGCCACATTGCCTGAATAGGAGCTGGCCTGAGAGCAAAGAGTTCATTTCGAGCACCCCTGGTATAACCATTCATATTTACAAGGATGTGTATACCATCTTGATGGATGCAATCAGCTGCTTTCCCATTGCATGGAATCTGAGAAAGATCAGTGAAATGATTGGCTTCTGCCATCACCTTCGCTCGGAAGTTTGTGCCATCATGTGGGCTCAGGGCATAACAGAATATCTCAAATTTATCAGGACTGTGCATGCCTGGAATAGACTGCATAAGGTGAGAAGTAGGATGGTTCCCAAAGTCAGAACTCACGTATCCTACACGCAGTCGACCATCACTGAGCTTCAAGTCTGTTATATGTTCATACGGTGGTTTATGAAGGGCACTTATATTAGCCAAGCAGAGGTTCCCATGCCTCTCAGCAATAGCCTTCCTGAAGCCATGAGGAAGAGGATAGAGCATACTATGATGAGGCTGCACAGAAGGCAACCTATTCTTCTCCAACTGGTCAGCCACAATGCTGACCAACTTCTTCATTCGCTCATCATAGTCTGTCCAATCACAGACAACCTGCAGGCAATGAGCCAAATTACAATAAGCGTCAGGAAAATCAGGTTGAAGCTTCAGAACAGTGCGATAAGAAGCAATTGCTTCTGGAATATTCCCTGAATCCTGGTGAATGGAAGCCAGATTGCTGTGGGCATCCGCAAATGCAGGGTTGATCTGCACGGCACGAGTATAACACTCTAAGGCTCCCTGAACATCCTGCATCTCCCATAGAGTGTTTCCCATATTACAGTACGCATCAGCAAAGGTAGGACTGATTCGAATAGCCTCCTTATAATGCATCAGAGCTTCGTGCAGTTTTCCCTGCTGCTTCAATACACTTGCTAAATTTGAATGGGCATCAGCAAAGTCTGGGCAGAGCTCTAATGCTTTACGATACAAGTGAACCGCGTCTTCACTGTTTCCCTGTTCTCCTTTGATATTGGCTAGGTTATTCAGAGAGTCTGCATGGGTGGGACACAGCCGGAGAGCTGTATGATAACAATCTTCTGCTTCAGCAACACTGCCCTTCTCTTTGAGAGCGTTGGCTAGGTTGCAGTAAGCATCAGGGAAATGTGGTTGCAATTCAATAGCTCGCCTGTAGGTGTCTATTGCCAGATCCATCAGGCCTTGCTCATAGTATACACAAGCCAGGTTGCCATGTACCACTGCATGATTTGGACTCAAGCTTAGGGCACGAAGGTAAGCTGCCACAGCTCTGTCAAAAATCCGTGCCTCATTGAAGACATTTCCTAAATTGATATAAGCATCCAGAAAATTGGGGTCAAGGGTGACAGCCTTTTCAAAGTGATGAATTGCAAGCCAAATCTCCCCTTGTGCATTGAAAACACAGCCAAGATTACTCCAAGCTACTGCAAAGTTCGGTTGCATCTCAATTGCTTTCAAATAACATGCCTTGGCTTCTTCTAAGCCACCCAGGGCTTTGAGCAGGTTCCCCAGGTCACTGCGAACACAGTACAAAGAAGGATTGTACTGAAGAGCAGAGACGTAAGCTTGTACTGCCCCTTCCATGTCGCCTGCTGCTACCAAAGCGGCTGCCAGGTTAATATAACCATCGATGAAATCTGGTTTGAGACGCAATGCATGCCGGTAATGCTCAGTTGCTTCCTGCAACTGCCCTCTTTCCTTGTACACATTCCCCAAATTCGAATAGGCTTCTGCCAGAAGAGGGTTCTGTTTAATTGCCAGAGTACTAAAGTGGGCAGATCTGTCCAGCCTTCGACACTGGAAGTGTATAGATGAAAGTAATAAAAGTACACCAGTATTGCCTGGCTCTTGTCTCCAGAGCTGCATGCAGTGTCTCTCAGCTGTCTCAAAATCTCCTGCCTGATATTCTCGATGTGCCAGCTCAGCTAACCCTTGGAAGGAAAGCATACGTTTCGTTGGTTCTGTGCTGTCGGCCACGTTGCCCACGGAAGACGCCATCTGGAGCTTCTGGAGAGAGTGAAAAAAGGGAGTAATTGAGTCCCGCTGCCGCCACTACTGGCAAGAATGTTTCTAGTGGTAGCAAACACGAGCGCAGCAGCCATACCACTGCTTTGGCACGCTTAAGCAGCGGCAACAGTTACAGGCACCGAACCTTAGGAACTATGGTTGGCCATCTACCTCTCATGCTCTTGAAATCTTAATTCTTAACCCTGCCCTCTTCCCCCATTTTTCTCCTAATCAGGGAATAAAAATTACCTATCCATTTGCCTTAGAAGAAATCAAAAGTCAGTAGGCCAAACACTTTTCAAAATATTGTTTTCTGTCCAGTTGGAAATGAAATACATGATTGACTTTTCTTCATCATTCATATAGTCAACGTGGAGAACATTAGGGCCGTGAATTTCAATACAGTAAGATGAGAAAATTTTAAATTGGCCTTCCCAAACCACTAATAAGTAACCGATGTTGTATAGAATGCTAAAATCTTAGAGACTGAGTTTGATATTTTAAAAGTTCTGCAAACATGAGCTAATTTCTCCTCATCAAATTTCTCATGCCTCAAACCTGAGTATTACTTTTTAAAAGATAAATTTATTTTTATTTATTTATTTATTTTTATCTTGGCTGCGTTGGGTCTTCAGTGCTGCGTGCAGGCTTTCTCTAGTTGCGGCGAGTGGGGGCTACTCTTTGTTGCGGTGTCCGGGCTTCTCATCACAGTAGCTTCTATTGTTGTTCCACAACTCTATGGGTTCCTTTTTAGGTCCTACGAAGAACCCTAGAAATTAGTTCATGTCATTATAGGTTTTTGCAAAATTGTCAAAAGTGAGATATTTTTATTTCCATCAGGTAAGTCCAGCGTCTATTTCTTTGTCAATTTTCCTTCTATCATATTCTGCTATGTTGGATCATATTGGATTGGTCACAGGCTTTCTTGAAATCTGGCTAAGGAGATGTTTTAAGTGAGGCTATTATGTGATTTTCAGACACCACCATATGTAACTGACTATATAATATCCCATTACAGGAATAACTTCCAGTACTCTTACTGACTACTCTACTGACTTAACTAGCACAAGACACAGAAGCGTAAGGACAAAAACCACCTTACAATATAGCCATGTCTTGCACTTCACAGCTCTCAAAGCATGTGCGTTTGAAGAAGAAAAAAAGAACTGAAAAGTATAAAACCAGAAGTTATTCTGTGGAAAATTATTTCAATCATCAGGCATGTGAAGGATAAGTCAAAGATTCAGTTTTCTTCAATGCTTAGTCAAAACGGAAATTTCCTTCTGTCAAGAATATACCCCAGGGCTTCCCTGGTGGTGCAGTGGTTGAGAGTCTGCCTGCCGATGCAGGGGACACGGGTTCGTGCCCCAGTCCGGGAAGATCCCATATGCCACGTAGCAGCTAGGCCCGTGAGCCATGGCCACTGAGCCTGCATGTCCGGAGCCTGTGCCCCACAACGGGGAGAGGCCACAACAGTGAGAGGCCAGCATACCGCAAAAAAAAAAAAAAACCAATATACTCCAGGGGCTTCCCTGATGGCACAGTGGTTAGGAAGTCACCTGCCAATGCAGGCGACACGGGTTCGAGCCCTGGTCCGGGAAGATCCCACATGCCGCGGAACAACTAAGACCGTGTGCCACGACTATGGAGCCTTCGCTCTAGAGCCCGTGAGCCACAACTACTGAGCCTGCGAGCCACAACTACTGAAGCTTGTGTGCCTAGAGCCTGTGCTTTGCAACAAGAGAAGCCACCACAATAAGAAGCCTGCACACCGCAACAAAGAGTATCCCCCAGTCGCTGCAACTAGAGAAAGCCTGCGCACAGCAACGAAGACACAACACAGTCAAAAATAAATAAAGAAAGAAATAAAAGAATATACCCCATCAATAATGTGTGTAATGGAATGGTGTGAATGAGTATTTTATCAGAATTCCTGTAATGCACAAACCTATAGCAGTACTGAAATCAGTAATGCATTTATAATAGTAAATATTTATGAGGAAGTAATCCATAGAGGTTTTCTCAAAGTTAACAATGAACATTAATGCGACATTATCAATAATAAATTGTGATGCTGAAATAAACTTTTCTAAACTATTAATAACTAAAAGCAAACTCTAATCAACCATGTGAAAAGAAATCTATGTCTATAAACTACAAAGTTTATTTCTTAAAATTTTATTTCTAAAACAGGAGGCAGTTAAAGAATATATAGCTACAAGAGTGGGGAAAAAGTTTTATAGAGACACATCTGGCAGTAGTTAATTTTCAAATGTCATTTTTCTAGATTTTGTGACACCTATAGTATTGATATTTCAAAGCATTTAACAAATTGTAATTTGAAGATTTGCTACTTCCAGGTAGAGTAAAATATTTTGAAGCAAAACAACATTTCCACTGAGAAAAATTTTAAAAGCCAAATAAAATAGTCAGCATTCAATCAAAAAGTTCTAGACATACCAAGAGATAGAATCATATGACTAAAATTCTAAGAAAAGAACAGATAATACACAAATATTTATATAAGATATTGTGTATATTTATCAGGAAAAGTCTTTATCAAGAAAAGACTTTTAAATCATCAAAATTAATATTACATTTTATTTATTTGTATATTTTATTTATATATAGATATTTAGATATTTATATAAAGAACTTAAAGTTAAAGCTCTAGTTAAGGCAGTGACAAAAGTAGTAGCAGTGGCAGTGAAAAGAAATGGTTATATTCAATGATATTTTGTCAGTAAAAGTCCAAGATCAAATGTCTGACTGCATACATGGGATGGATAGACGGTGTGGGAAAAATCAAAGTTAACTATAGAGGTTCTAGTGAAGATGGGGTTGCCATCACCCAACCCAAGGGGTTGCTATCATCCCCAAGGTCTAGGAGACTCAAAAGGAAGGTCATGGTCGAGGAAAAGTTAATTGCTGGGAAAATAAGACTCCCAGTCTCTCCAGCTCCTTACACTAGTTTTTTTTTAAACATCTTCATTGGAGTATAATTGCTTTACAATGGTGTGTTAGTTTCCACTTTCTAACAAAGTAAATCAGTTATACATATACATATGTCCCCATATCTCTTCCCTCTTGCAACTCCCTCCCTCCCACCCGCCCTATGTCACCCCTCTAGGTGGTCACAAAGCACAGAGCTGATCTTCCTGGGCTATGCGGCTGCTTCCCACTAGCTATCTATTCCTTATACCAGTTTTGTTTTTCTGCTCATATACGTAGCAGCATTTCATTCAAGGGGAAAGTCATTGATCTGACTGGTCAAATTAAACACCATAGTTCAAGGCACATTTACAGTGGTTAGTTCCTCCACAATTTAGAAAGTAACGTTCACAATTTCCCTCTTCCTACACTGTGGAACACATTGGCCATTCCTCCAAAGTTTCCACTCCATAGAGTGGACCAGAGATGACATTAGCCCAGAACTGAGAGCTTGGCATGAGATGGTGTCAACCCCACCTAGAGCTCTGGCATAAGTTATGACCCAACCCAGCTCTACAGAGAGTTCTGCATGGAATCTTGTCTCAGCCATAATAATGTGATTCTGTTTTTCATTTGGTTTGCTTCTTTGCTTAACTTTCCCTGGCCACTCTGACAAACAAAATTTCAGGCAATCCTGGGCCACTCACTAACTTTATTCCATCTAATGTTATCCAGATTCCCAAGAAAATTACTAACTATAAAGGGGGAAATTTGGAACATGGTGAGTTTTAGGTGCCTGAAATATACAGGTAACTGAATCCAGTTAAGTAGCAAATTATTTGGACCTCAAATATGCCAGTAGAAGAGCAGACTAAGCTCAATTTAATGTACTCTTACTGGAGACACATGTAAATTCTGGGTCAGTTTTGAAAATGTTAAAAGCACATAGCTGAGATTAAAAGAAAGAAAGGAGCACCTGCATGTTTCAGAAAGTAACAGAGAAATCAAATCCAGAGAAATAAGAGCAGACTGATGTGTATGCGTTCTGTTCCTTAGTAGAGGCCTTATGTACATAGGGGCTGGAGCTAGAAATCTAACATTACCTTGAGGCCAGGAATTTAGACTCAGGATGGAACAATATGGAGAAGTTAGTACAGATATCCTACAGAACTTTCATGAGGAACTGCTTAGTCCATTAAGAGGGCCAAGGGAGGTGGTGAGGAAGATTGATATCTCTTGAAAACCTTCAGGTACAGAAAACATCAGCACCTCTGAAAAGTAGGCCTGTCCTTCCCAGAGTTGTGATGGCCAGGTTGTCACTAACCTGTAAGGCCCTGTATGAATCAGAAACTGCAAGGAGAGGAATTCAAAGAAAACCAGATGCAGGATGGGTGTGGCAATAAATCCTAGGACCCTATCAGAAACAAAATTAAAACCACTCTAGAGGGAAATTTTAACAAACCAGGGCAGAGAGTATCCTAACCAGAATAAAATAATAATTCTGAGGAAGTTCCTTTACTTATTTAAGTAAGATTCAATGCATTTCCATGGCCAGGCCCTTTAGAAGAATTCTAAAACATATACAAACAATTCATTTACATCTTATATATCCCACCATCCAGAGCAAAATTCACTTAAGAACTGTACTGGTGGAAATTGGGCAGCACTATGGAGAAAATAAAATGTGTTTACCATCAAAAAACATGAAGGTAAGAAAGATAATGTCTAATTTTTTAATTATCCTGTGGTTTCTTGAAATCTTTTGGAAACCCAAACTAGAGAAACCTAGGAGGAAATGAAGATTTAAATGTTTAGAGATTTATCAACTCATCTATAAAAGCTTTATTAATCTCTTCTTTTAATAACATTCCTGAGAGGTATAAATGTGTCCAGTGATAGGGTTGAATAAGCCTGAGAGAATTTCAATTGTTTACTATTCTTGGTCAGCTCTTAAGACCTTTCAGGAGCATCTTGATTTTCATGGCCTCATCCAACAAAAGCAGGATATTTTACAGAAAGTCCTGGGCCACTTTTCGGCTTGCTTTTGTGTTTATGCTTTTGGTTTTTTCACATCGGGCGGTACATTAGGCTACCTATTGCATACTCCCTCATTCATGCATGCATTCACTCAAACAATATTGACTGAGTTGAGACATTTAATTAACACTCAATAAATGATGTTTAGATGAATTAATGCGCTTTCTATCAAAGTAAGTGTAAGTACTGAGAAAAATTACAGAATGTATGATCCCAGCCCCACAAAAGCTTATAACTGTGTTGAGGATATAACATATGCGGATGAAATAACTAATATATCATATTGGACAGTGTCTAAGTTCAAAAATGAGTTTTTATAAATAATCAGAGCCTAAGGAGCACAAAGAAGGGACAGTTCATTATGGCTTGAATCTATCAATAAATGTACATTTCAGATGAGATTTGAGATTGACCTCAAAGAAGAGGACTTAGATATATGAACAGAGAACAAAAAAGGCATGGTGATAGCATGTGCATAGATAGTGTGGCCAATATTTATGTTCTTCATTAAAGATAGTCAGAGATAACCCAAATGTAACTGTTTCCATGGGTTCATTCTCAGTATCCAAACAAAACGGCAAATCCTATCTTAGTAAAACTAATGAAAAACACAGTCTTTAACAAAGAGATTGTGAAGGAAAGGGGGAGAGAAAGGCTTGCATCCCACACCACACAACAAAACTTTTTGAATTATTTGTTTAATTGTCTCCCTCTGAAAATTTCCTCTCCCTCTCTCGGTACGTGTCTCTTCTCCCACATCTGGCCACACTCTACCAGCCATCTTTCCAGATCTTTCCAGAACTCTCCATCCTAGTTTCATTAGGCCACAATTTAAACATCTCACAGGTCTCCAGGATGCATCCCCATCACTTATTCCACAAAGACAAACAAAGGACACTTCTCAGGATCACGTTTCTTTGAAGGAAGAGGTCATGAGGAGTGATTATAAATAATATAAGGTGGAGAGCAGTGACTTAAAATACCATTTTTCATCTTAGAATGTGAATACAGGGAACTTTGGGAAACTAGAAAATCTAGAAAGGATTCACTGATAATTATTTATGTTCAATGAATAAAATAAAATGTAATAATACGGCTGAACTCTGACAGATTCACTTTTTCAAAAGTTGCTTTCACACACTTTCACTATTGGGATGTTTGATAAACACACCTTTCCTTCTTTACTTTCTTCTTTCTTTGCAGATACTGGCACCAAACTTTCAAACAATAACAACCTTCCCATAAGTCCCTTGCCAGGCAAGATTAAGGTATAACAATCCAAACAAAGTTTTGAAGAAGATAACTGCTTGAAAGCACAGGAAAAGAGCTGGGTTTCTCTTATTCAACAGTCACATAATGAGTAATGTGCGAATTGGTTTAAAAAATCTCTCTGCATGAGGGGCTAAGGTTAAGATTAGAACTTCTGAGGCCAGAAGAGCAAAATGACTACAACAATCCACATATTTTCAAGAGCTGCCCTTTGGATGTGAGGCATTGATTTTTCCCACTATTTTTTCAGCAACCCAACTGGTGTCTTTATTAAACGACATAAGAGAATACAGTGTGGCCAAGAAGGCTTAGATTTCCTTAGCCCCAAGTCAGATATTCTCCAGTGACTGTCCACTCAAATGAAAAAGAGAGATTTACAAGAGGAAACTGGATACAACTGAGTGTACTTTAATTTTACCTGAATTATTTGTTTTGTTTTCAATTCTCCGCTGAAGTGCCTACATTAATATACCTTTAAGAGCATTTCCTTAAGTTGAAGTATTCATTCAGTATATTCATTTACTATAATTTAGAAAAGCCAAATGATTTAGACAAATTCATTTCTATATTGCCACAACAGTGTATTGTGAACTAAATGACACCTGGCAGTTCTTTACTCAGATACTAACTCAATTAGAAGGCAGAACAAGGATACCTACCCATTCAGGGAAGGATAGGTCACTTAGCCTCTGTAGCTCTCTTAGGTCTCTTATCATCACAGTAACAAATTGAAGACTAAAAACCATATGATTATCTCAATAGATGAAAAAAAAGCTTTTGAAAAAAATTCAATATCCATTCATGGTAAAAACTCTCCAGAAAGTGGGCATAGAGGGAACACATACCTCAACATAATAAAGGCCATATACGACAAGCTCATAGCTAACATACTCAATGGTGAAAAGCTGAAAGCATTTCCCCTAAGATCAGGAACAAGACAAGGATGCCCACTCTCACCACTTTTATTGAAGGTACTTTTGGAAGTCCTAGCCACAGCAATCAGACAAGAAAAGTAAATAAATAAAAGGACTCCAAAATGGAAAGGAAAAAGTAAAACTGTCACTGTTTGCAGATGGCATGATCCATAGAAAATCTGAAAGACACCATCCAAAAATTATTAGAGCTCAAAAATGAACTTGGTAAATTTGCAGGATACAGAATTTATATCTAGAAATCTACTGTATTTCTATACACTAACAGTGAACTATCAGAAAGAGAAATTAAGGAAACAATCCCATTTACAATCGCGTAAAAAAGAATAAAATACAGAAGAATAAATCTGCCTAAGGAGGTAAAAGACCTGTACCCAGGGAACTATATGACACTGATACAAGAAATTAAAGATGACACAAACAGCTGGAAAGATATACCATGGTCACGGATTGGAAGAATTAATATTGTTAAAGTGACCATCATACCCAAGGAAATCAATGGATTCAATGCAGTCTGTATCAACATATCAAGGGAATTTTCCACAGACCTAGAACAAATAATTTTAAAGTTTGTATGGAAACACAAAAGGTCCTGAATAGCAAAAACAGTCTTGAGAAAGAAGAACACAACTGGAGGAATCATGCTCCCTGGCTTCAGACTATGCTACAAACCTACAGTAATCAAAACAGCATGGTACTGGCACAAAAACATCGATCACTGGAACAGAATAGAGAGCCCAGAAAGAAACCCATGCACTTATGGTCAATGAATCTATGACAAAGGAGGCAAGAATATGCACTGGAGAAATGTCTGGGCTTCATTAGGGATGGTTTCATCAATTAATTTGTTTTCTTAAATGGACCATACTTTTCCATGTCTTTGTATACCTTGTGATTTTTTTGGTTGAAAATTTGTCTTTCAAATATTATAATGTGGTATCTATGGAAATCAGATTCTCCCACTTTCCCAGGGTTTCCTGGGCTTTTGATTGTTGGAGGCTGTAGTAGTCTGTTTGTTTAGGGACCTTTCCAAACTATTTTTGCAATGACTGTTTTCCTTATCGTATGTATGCACCGAAGTCTCTGTTCCTTTAGTTCATGTTTAGCTAATGTTTTGACAGAGATTTCCTTGAATTCCTGCACCTAAAACAAACAAAAATAAATACACACAAGCACATCCACATGCACACCCAAAACCACACACCTCTGCCCATTGTGCAGATTGCTGGATCACTCCTTCAACATTTAGCTGACCTGCATTGAGTTCAGGGCTCAGCCCATGGTAAAAGCTTAGAGACTCCTCTGGTGTTTTCAGAACATGCATCTTATCTCGAGTATGCATGTGGCTTTCCTAATTTCTCTGGACACATGTGTACTTTTTGTAGGTTCTAATTTCCCAAAGAATCTCCCCCAACTTTGGCTCCTGCATCTTCTGTGGTCTACTGTATTTCAATGCACAGTCTTCTGCCCCAGCCATCTGTGCTTTGTTAGTTCAACTTGCACTTTTTTGAGCATTGACCGCTGCTTTTCCAGACTGTGTTCCAAGTTAGCTAAGACAGAGATAAGCATCTTGTGTCAGTCCTTCAGGTAGCTCCCAGACAGGTTAGAACAGATACACATAATAATCTGAGAGTACAGTCTCTTCTGCTCCCTCCTGAAGCAGGATTGAGGGTCCCATTCTAGGAATGGTCTGCTGTTACTTTAAGACTATCACTGCATTAAGACTCCACCACTTTAAGACCATCACTACACTAACAGTGGATGGGGCAAGGGCAAGTAAAAATGCCACAAAGCTTTCCTGCCATTTTCAAATTGCCTCTTCCCTGGTTCAGTATGTGTTTGGTTGCTATAAATCTTTGGCTGATTTCAGGACTAAGAGAAACTCAAAGAACCCCACAGCAAAAACCAGTATAATCAAACTCTCAGAAGCCAAATGACACAGAAAGAATCTTTTCTCCCAAAGGAGAAAGAAAAAAGAAATTTGTTACAAAGCAGGGATCCTCAAAAAGATTAGAGCTAATTTCCTATATGAAACCATGGAAGCAAGAGGCCAGACATATTTAAAGTGCTGAAAGAAAAAAAATTGTCCACCAAGAATTCTATATTTGGCCAAACTGGTTTCAAAACGTAGGGAGAAATTAATGCATTCCCAGATGAACAAAGGCTGAGGGCATTTATTTTACAACTTCCTACCACTGCCCTATGAGAAATGCTAAATTGAACCTTCAGGTTGAAATGAAAGGACACTAGACAGCATCTCGAAGCTGTAGAAAGAAATAGAAATCTCCAGTAAAGATAAATACATGGGCAAATACTAAAGCTAGTATTGTGTTATTGGCTTGTAGCTCTACTTTTTATTTCTTACATGATTGAAAAAACAAATGTATAAAGTAATCATAAATCCATGTTATTGGGCTCACAAAGTAAAAAGGTGTAATTTGTGACAATAATAATGTAAAGAGGAGGAACAGAACTGTAGAGGAACAGAGTTTCTGTGTGCTACTGAAGTTGGTTTCAATTGAAATTATATTGTTTTAACTTTAGAATGGTAAATGTCATCTTCTTGATAACCACAAAGAAAATATCAATAGACCATATGCAAAAAGAAATGAAAAGGGAATCAAGAGTTCACCACAAGAAAATCGGCTAAGCACAGAAGTCAGTAATGGAGTAAATGAGGGGCAAAAAATGCATAAGACATACAGAAAACAAGCAGGAAATAGACAGAATTAAGTTCTTCCTCATCAGTAATTTTTGAAAAAGTAAGTGGATTAAGCTCTCCAATGAAAAGATAAACATTGGCAGAATGGACTTTAAAAACAACCATAATCCAAGTATATGCTGTCCGCAAAAATCTCACTTGATTTCAAAAGACACAAGTTGCTTGAAAGTTAAAGCATAGAATAAAATATCCCATGCAAATAGTAACAAAAAAGAAGGAAAGAGACACAGAAAAAGAAAGGAAGGAAGGAAGGAAGGAAGATAGATCTGGGATGGCTATGTTACTATCACACAAAATAAACTTTAAATCAAAAACTATCACAAGAGGAAAAGGAGGCCACTATATGTTGATAACAAGTTCAATCTATCAAGAACATAGAACACCTATAAACATATATGTACCAAACAACCCCCAAATATGTGAAGCAAACATTGACAGAATTGAAGGAAGAAATAGATAGTTCTAAAATAATAGTTGGAGATCAATACCTTGCTTTCAATAGTGGAAAACACATCTAGACAGAAGATCAGTAGAGAGGTAGGGGGACTGAATAACACATTTAACCAACTAAACCTAACAGCCGTATATAGATCACTCCACTCAACAACAGCAGAATACACCTTTTTCTCAAGTACACATGGAACACTCTCCGGGAAAGACCATATGTTAGGCCACAATACAAGTACCAATACATTTTTAAGAAATTGAAATCATACAAAGTATCTTCTTTAGCCACAGTGAAAGGAAGGTAGAAATCAATAACAGAACCATTGATAGCCATTTCCCATCATGCCTGCCACACATGATATAAAGCAATGAAGGGAAAAACATAATTTACCACTTAGAAAAGTGGGAAGGAGGACATACCATTGACACAGAGTGTATGCTGTTTCCCATTGTCAGGGATAGAAATAAATTAGCATCATTTATTCATTAGTGTGTTAATTTCTTGGTCAATCATTGGGCAGCCAGTGTTTCTGCCTGATGGGAAGATTTCCTATACTCAGTGTTGAGTGGAGCCAACCTTGAAAGGGACATTTTAAAGGATTATACTGTGATGGGCTTCGCAGTACCCTTCCTCCTATGCCAGTATTTAGGCTGGGGTATTTCCATGGAGTGTGTACAATCGTAGGCCCCAGTTCACCAGAATTTAGTTTGACTCGTTCTGTTAATACATTCCCTCAGTACTTTGTCTTTTGTATCCTTTTGCATTTAGTTCATTCTTTATTATCACTGCGAAACAACTTTGTTTCCTGTTCAGATGCCAAAAAGTGGATATCAATACCTCCTGAGTTTTACACATCACAGATCAGTTTTGGATACCAGGGACAGAGACAACAGCTATTTCCAATGACTTTGAGACATACTTTGAACATGTGATTAACATGTTGAGTGTTGAAATGTGTGTCGAGCTCATTACACGTGCTCTAAAAGGTTTCAAACTGCAAATATTTAAAAATCTCTATCTTTGAATCGTTTTACTGTGCTGTCCCTTTGTGTCAGACTGTTAATATGCAGTCTGGCACCTTCAAATAATGTGGCTTTGTAACCAATTATTTACATGTTGTTTTATCCACAGAGAATCTTTTTTTAAAATAAATTTATTTATTATTTATTTTTGGCCGTGTTGGGTCTTTGTTGTGGCACACAGGCTGTCTCTAGTTGGGGCGAGTGGGGGCTACTCTTCGTTGTGGTGTGCGGGCTCCTCATTGCTGTGGCTTCTCTTGTTGTGGAGCATGGGCTAGGCGCTGGGACTTCAGTAGTTGTGGCACACGGGCTTCAGTAGTTGTGGCTCATGGACCCTAGAGCACAGGCTCAGTAGTTGTGGCACACGGGCTTATTTGCTCTGCGGCAGGTGGGATCTTCCCTGACCAGGGCTCAAACCCATGTTCCCTGCACTGGCAGGTGGATTCCCAACCACTGTGCCACCAGGGAAGTCCCCGCACAGAGAATCTTAAGGTCAAAACATACAACTCGATTAACTACACTTCCTCCTGTTCACATTTCCCTCATCTTTTCTTCATCTTCTGTCTATGTTTCCTTGGCCCTGTTTATATTAAGTGCTTTTGCCATTATATTTGATTGTTTGTATTCCGGTGAGTTACCACAATGCTTTATGAGACACGCTAGGATATAAATGCATTTAAGTAATATATATATATATATATATATATATATATATATATATATATATATATATATATATATATATATACACACACACACATATATATGTAGTTTGCTTGAGTGCAGTGTTTTTCGTTTTCTGTACTGAATTCATTAGCATGGGTTGGTATAATATTTAGCATAGGTCGATATGTAATTTGTAAACTAATAAAGTCTTAAAAGTGAGGAAATAAGTCTTTCAAATTTAATTATTTATTTTAAAGAGCAGAATAGCATACATAAACAGGTGCCTAATGAAAACTTGTATTCTAATTTGGAACTCTCATGAACACCTATTCTTTTGTTCTTCTAATGGTATGATCGTAGGCCATTTGATTATTTTTATTTTTATGGCTTTAACTTTAGAATAATGAAATATTCGTAAATTTAAAAAAGTATTTTTCTTTATTTGATGGGGGTGGGATACTGGAGAAATGAAAGGTCAAACACCTATTGAGGAATCCATACTTGTCTATATAGTGTGTACTTTTATTTCAATAACTGATTTAAAATTCCTAAAAGGATGCTATAATAAGTTATTATGCCATTTTACAGACTGAATTAAGTGAATTTCAGGGAGGTATGAAACTTGCCTAAGGCTATCCAGCTGCCAAGTGGTAGAAGTGAGAATTAAATCCAGGTATACCTATCGCCAAAGTTTCTGCTCATCTCTTTACGTCATCCACTTTGAATAGCCAATGCTTTTCTGCTTACAAATATGACTGAGGTTTCCAGACAGTCAACATTGCTTTTTAATCAGATAGAAAAATTACTGTTGCTTCTCTAAAGACATATTCCTTTTCCATTAAGTGACTTTAGTTGTTCAGATAATACTTCCAGACAGTAGTCATCATACAGTTGGAGACTAAGAACAGAACTCAGGGATGTGTCTAGCACTCAGTAAAGACCAACTGGGCTCACTGATGGTACTTACGGTCATTTCCTCTAGACTAAAATAATCTTATTAATAAGAGCCTAATAATTCACAGTACTGCCCTTGCCTGATTGTTTGTTCTTCTCCCTCTATCACTCTCTCTTTCCCCATATGATTATTATTTTTGACAATTTTTGGTGAATTAAATTCAGGGATTAGTATTCAGGAGCGCTAGTCACAAAAGCAGAGAATCTTAGCTCACACCAAAGGAAGAAAATAGAGAAAAAGTATAAATTATATGAATACACACATATCACACATGTACCAACTATATGTTGCACTCCTCCAAAATCTATTTCGTATCTGCACATTTATTGTATATTAGCAGTAAGACAAGAAATGAGCATAATGCTCTGTTTACAAGATACAGAAAACAGACCCAAATATGGAAATTACTAGCAATGAGAATGGGGAAGAAAGACTACAACAAGGAATGTAGATGATATTTTTGTTTCTTAGCTATGATGCCAAATATTGAACTTTCAACTTGAGACAAGGAGGCCATAAAAAGTTGTATTAGTTTCCTAGAGCTGCCATGACAAAGTACCAGAGACTGAGGAGGTTAAACAACAGAAATTTACTCACTCACGGGTGTAGAGGCTAGAAATCTGAGATAAGGTGTCAACAGGATTGATTTCTTCTGAGGTATCTCTTCTTGGTTTGTAGATGCCATGTTTTCCTTTGGTCTTCACATGGTCTTCTCTCTGTGCATGTCTGTGTCCTAATATTTTCTTTTTATAAGGACACCAGTCATATTGAATTAGAGCCCACCCATTTGACCTCATTTGAACTCAGTTACCTATTTAAGGGCCTTATCTCCAAATACAGTTAGATTACGAGGTATTGGGGGTTAAGACTTCCACATATTAACTTGAGCAGGACACAGTTCAGGTGATAATAGAAGATAAGAGTAATTTAAGCAAGTAAGTAACTATTGTTTACAGTGAGTTGCTTAAGGATATGTATTTACTCAAGAAAAACAAGAAGAAATTACATAACACTCTGTGTTATACAAAGATATTAAATTAATCATCATAACATCCTGTGAGATGGGCATTAAATTAGACTAAGCAAGAGTAAGCAACTTATCCAGAATTGTATAGTTGGTACTTTCCAGAATTTAAACCAGGTATTTTCCCAGTTCCATTCTACGTTATATATTCATTTCATTATTTGAAATGAATTTTGAGTCTTCATTTTGCTTAGTTCCTGAAGTTATATGGGGATAGAATGGAGTTGGATATTTTCAGTGACATTCACATATGGGGAAGGAAATTGAGTCCAGAAGCTTCAGCAGTGTTTCCATGGAGAATGCTAACAACAGAACCAGAAACACCGTTATCCTTTTGGTTCAGTGATCTTTCCTATAGCACTACAAGAATCAATTTTAAGAAGCCCCATGTTTTCCAAACTTTCACCAATGGGCTCTGTAGGGTCCTCTAACAATATCTAAGAGACTAACTAGTTTCACATTCCAAGCCACTTAAGACAAGGAGTTCTGATTGTTCTCTGTGAGGAAATCAAGTGACAATCATAGCTGGTAATTTAGGATAGTTTCTTCAGGGCCCAGGCAAAACCTAATACACAAGTGATAACCATTGTTAAGTGCATCTTTGACAAGGATTCATCAAGTATCAAAGAGGTCTATAAATTGGGAGAAATTATGATCAAAGACAAACATAGACCACAGATATCTAATTAATGCTCAATTATTTATGAGTTTAACTTTGGTTAACCTCATTTTCCTTCTTCTAGACAATTTCCAATTCATCTCCACAAAGAGACCAGAATACTTACCTTCCAAAACAAGATTTATTGTGTTCCTTTAATTCAAAGCATACAGTGACTTCTACATTCACTCCACCAAGTTTTGCTAGGAGAGAAAAGGAGACATTATATTTTATCTTGAATTACATATGCCACCATACTTGACTTAGCTCATCCTACTGGAAGCACTTTGACGGCAGATTCTACAGTCTGGTCTGACATCCTCTACGGAATCAAGCCAAGGGAATCACACATAGTTACAGCTGGAAAAACGTTTGTTCTGGGTTGATACTTTTAGCCTTTACCACCAAGACTTTATCACCAAGATCTATCTTGACAGCCTCTAAACAGGAGACCTTCTTGCCTTCCGTTTTCATATTGACAAGGAAGGTAAAGGGAAGAACTGAGAAGTACCCAAAGTCAGCTAGCAGCCAGCACAGATAAATCATCTGTGGAGATATTGTTTCTTTCAAAAGATATAAACATAAGAGGAAGTCCTAGTGTTTGAAACAATTGTGCATAATAAAATACTCCATGAAAACCTAGAAATCCAGATGCAGATCAGTAACATAGTGGCTAAATAAGCTGTTATGTTCATGCAATGGACAAGTGTACAGACATTAAGAAGAACGAGATACTCTTTTCTATGAGATTCTCTTTTCACTGAACTCATCAGTGCTGCAAAAACAATGTTACATAATACTTTTTCTTTAACATTATATCAGGCATCCTCATCTTGTCCTGCATTTATTGCCAGTGTTACTAAAGTTTATCATTTACCTCTTTCTCTTGTAGACATATAATTTCTTCTTATTTTGGAAGCATTCATCAATCCCTATTTTACTCTTTCTTTTAAATTACAAATGAATATTGAATTTTATAAACTATCTTTTGCGGGATATTTCAAGTGATTGTATAGTATTGCTCTCCTTGGACCTTGTTATATGGTAAATTATATTTTGTTATTTTATATATGCTATTTATTATATGTCGTATTATGTTTACTAATTACATTTATTATATTATAATTACATTATAACTAAGGTAGCATTTTGTTTTAGATAGGCAAAACAACCAGTGGAATAGGAAGCATCTTAAAATTAGATGCAAGAGCATAAGGGAATTGAGTTTAAAATAAAATTCACATTTTGGATCAGTAGCAAAAATTATTCAACAAAAGTGGGAAAATATGGCTATCATTACTAAATTCTAGATACAGCAAGTAGTTAAAAGTTAAAAAATAATGAAACTGTAAAAGTATCAGAAACCTGGGAGACATGAAATAAAGTATTCATGAGGAATACCTTTCTCAGATACAAAGAAAAAAGGATACATTTAATTATATAAGAAATAAAATTTGCCTCATGGCAAAATGCACTACAAAGGTCAGAAAACAAGCAAAAGAAATTGGGAAATATATTAAGAAATGGATATGCTTTCTTTACAACTTTTGAGGAAGCACATGTTTCTTTTTCCTTTAACCTGTTATGGGGGTATTAATCTATAATGTAAGTGCATGGTTCCTTTCCTTTAACCTGTAATGTGAGACTTAATCTATATGGTAAGTGCATGGTTCCTTTCCTTTCATCTGTAATGTGAGTGTCAACATGGGGCACTGTTTCCAAGCACAGACTTTGGATGTTCCTGTACTGGTCCCATCACTGACCATCCACAAAAACTTACAAATGTTGCTTCACTTTCCTGGGGGTTAGAGTCTTAGCTAAGAAATGGAAGCAAAATAGAACTTTCCCGCAGGGATGATAGAAAGTTTAAAGGAGTAAATATGTAAGTGACTTAGCACAGTGCCTAGTACAAGAGAGATCAATATAAGTACTTATCATTTTTTTTTTTTTTTTTGCGGTAGGCGGGCCTCTCACTGTTGTGGCCTCTCCCCTTGCAGAGCACAGGCTCCGGATGCGCAGGCTCAGCAGCCATGGCTCACGGGCCTAGCCGCTCTGCGGCATGTGGGATCTTCCCAGACCGGGGCACGAACCCGTGTCCCCTGCATCGGCAGGCGGACTCTCAACCACTGCGCCACCAGGGAAGCCCAGTACTTATCATTTTTTAAAGAGACAGATGAAAGAAATAAAATGTGGTGTTTTCAATCTATTGATATATATCCTTGACATTAAACTACCTTTTCATTCATTGGATTACCTAACTTGCTCATGCTTTTTCTTACTCTAGTGAACTTGGGTAGCTAATATCATAGTTTAAAATTTTTGCTTTTATATTTACAAGTAAATTTGACCTGTAAATTTCTTTTTCCTTACAGTCCTAATCTATTTTCAGTATTAGGATTTTATAGACTTCATAAGATGAATAAAGGAGAATTCTTCCTTCGCTATCTCTAGAAGTTTTTCTTTGTTCATATTGATGTTATCTGTTTAATAGAAGTTCCATAGAATTCACCTCCCAAATGATCTGGCTGGGTCTGGTATTTTCTTGGTGAAAGATTGTAAACTATTGACATAATTCCTTTACTGGTGAAAGAACTCCAGCTATAAATTTCCTCTTGTGTCAGTTTTGGTAAACTTTAGGAGCTAGGAAATTGTCCACTTTACAGAAATGTTCAAATTTACTGGCATTTCATATATTCTCTGCTCTAACATTGTCCTGATTCTTTCTGTATATTATTTACTTATGTTTTTGTTTTGCTTAATCAAAGTGTGTTTTTTAAATCTTTTCAAAGAATATTCTTTTGACTTACTAAATCACCTCAATTTTATACTTTTTTCTGTTTTATTAAGTTCTGCTCATATATTTATTATCTATTTTTCTATGTTCTCAGGGTTTATTGTTTTACTCTTCTGATGTCAATTAAAACACTTGGTTATTAATTTTAAGAAATCTTTTTAGTTATAAATAGTTGAACTTTTTGAAGATTCCAGATGAGTTGTAAGTATCTAAGGGTCAGCTCGTCCACACTGTTGCTAGCCTAAGGCTTAGTTCACCCTACCGCAATGTATATATTGACATGTTTTCCCCTCGACTTTCTGTGTTTTGCTACTTCTCACTTTTCTTTGGAGAGAAGCCCTTTGACATAACCTTAACTTATTTTACAGCCAATAAGTCTTTAAAGTAATGTGTATTTTTTAAAGATAAATCTACTTATATAATTAGGCAGAAAATCTGACCTGCCATATTTTTAAAAACAGCATAAATTCACACTTCTCCATGATTAATCTGCTGTATTACACAACCTTCGAGTTTTTAGCTTTATCAATGACATGTACTTGAAAAATGTTTTAAAGATCCTACCCAGTCTTTTAAAACATCCTTGTTCCTTGTTTCAGTTCTAGTTTTATGTATATTTTCTGCCTTGCACCTGATTATTCCAACATCTGATGGATGGCCTTGGGAATATAATTCTGGTATTGATTGTTTTTTGCTGATTCTCTCCACTTCTAGCTGATTTCTTCATTATTGTGTAAATTTAGATCATGAGCTCATGTTTAGCTAAACTTTATCTGTGGGAATGCTATAGGCCTGTGTTGAAGGTCTACCTCTCCAGAAAGGGTTTAGTTTTGTGTTTGGAATACCACCGATTTGGGAGCATTTTAAGTTAATTTCTTAGCTTCTGTTTGCAAGACCGCACATAAATTTGCAACCCAAACACTGGGAACACAGATCTGGGGTTCAGAATTCTCAAGATTTCCTACCTGTTTCCTACCCAGAGCAGAGGCCAAGAGAATTTGGTCTTAGTCTCCCTTTGCCAACAGATATTTTTTTCTCCTGGCACACCCTTTCATTGAAGGTGAAACTAGGGATAGATAGGTTTAGTTCTAACTTCCCATCTAGTAGGGATGGAGTCTTACCTCCTGCCTCTCACGTGGTTATGGCCATTTATAAACAAGTCTCTATGTCAGGTGTGTCACTAAACTATGGCCTGTATTACAAATCCAGACACAAGCCTATTGCTATGGCCTGTGAGCTATGAATAATTTTCACATTTTAACTGGTAACATTTTAAATGGTTACCTAAGTACCTAAATAATATCCTCAATTTTGCTCTTTGGTCTACAAAGCCTAAAATATTTGCCACTTGGCTCCATAAAAACAGGATTTCCAGCTTCTGTTCTAAGCTATCAAGATCTTCAACCCACTCCTAATATAGCTATAACTCTCACACATGTACCACCCTTCTTTCATGGGTCCTGGAAATTTCTACTGCATACTTCAAAAATCAACCACGCACTTAAAAATAAGTTGTGTACATTTAACCTAGCATACCTAACCCTTTTCCTTCAGGAGAGTTTTTCAAGTCATCTTGCCCACCGTATTCTTTAGAGCTTCATTAATAATGGCAAAAAATTAAAACAACTTAACATTCAACAAATGGGAATTGTTCATAACAATTATAGAAGCACATACAGTAGAAAACTATAAACTCTTATTGAAACAGTGAGACATAACTAGTTTTATTCTTAGAGAACTATGTTTATTTAGGTCCCTTTTGTTTAAATAAGTATATTTCTGTGTATGTATGTATATAGTCATGTATTTATATACACATACATTATTTGTATGATATAGTTATATAAACGTATGAAATACATACCTATACACATACCTTTGATTTATATTTGTATACATACACAGGAATATAATTATATATATTATATAGTTATATACATTGAACTGAAAACTGGTAGTATACATATATATCGTGTATCAATGTGTGTCGTCTATGTGCATGTGTAGAAAAGCAGGTTGAGAGATATGGAAGCATGAGTTAGACAGGGCTCACGATTATAAAAGTAGTTATGTGTAGGTAGTGAGCTTAAGGCCCATTTGATTGAAAATATTGCATATTTTTACATCAATTGTTAGGATGAACAGATTCCTATGTAAATAAAATTATAAATAGCTATACATACTTGTATGTGTAATGTATAATTAAAATATATATAGTTTTATAGATGTATTATATTTATATTACATAATATAATTGTCTTATACTAATACATTACGTATTGTGTTATATAGAATATATTAACTCTAGTGTATTATATCAGATAATAATAACTATATATTTATAATATATATAAATATATATTTATAATTTATATATTATGATATAATTGTTTTATAATCAATATTACAGGATATATCTTATTAATATTATGAACATATTAACCATATAAATACATTTCATTACCCATATATTTTGTATATAATATACGCTAGGCAAAAATATATATTAATATAATACATAATTGTTATACATTAATATAAATATTAGCATATTAAATTTATATATCAATATAATATTTAATATTGGTATATTTATATTATATTTAATATATACATAGCTAATGCTCTTTAAAGCCATCTGCTACAAGTAGAATAAGACCAGGAGTATGGCCAAAGCAAATTCTAAAAATATTAGATTACTTCTATTCATTTATATGTCATTTTCCTGGAATCTGCATCTGGCTATTAGAGAGGACACACAGCAAAATCAACACAAAGTGCCCAGGAGGACATAGGATCCTTTACTTATCGGAGCCTCAAAGGAAACACAGTGCTATCCAGTCCCCCATCAAAGAGCCAAGAGCAAACCTTGAAGCACCCAGTAAAAGCCCATTCAAACAAAAAAGCTTTCCCACTTAAACTGGAAAGAGTTAAGTTCCCAAGAGACCCCCTACACCAACCACCGAAGCTCATTTGGCAGTAAAAACAAAAATGTTCACCGAACAACAAGAAACCCAAAACAATAGTTGTTTTAGCACAAACAAAAAAAAAGCAGCTAATTAGTGTCTCTCCTGTTTGAAAGAAGGGGGTGGGAAGTGGGCAGAAGACCTGATAGGAAAGATAAAAAGAAAAGGAAAAGGAAAATAAGTTTCCAGTTTGACACTCAAGCTGTCTTCTGCATCCATTTTGTCAAGACCACCAAGTCAATGTGGAGGCTTTTTCCTCTTTCCCTTTTCTTTTCATGAGACTGGTCACAACCAGCACTGCAGATTCCATCGAATTAAGGAACGCTGTTGCCTACATGTGTGAATGAGCTGTGAGTAAAGTACTGAAGTAGAGGACACCTGAAGTGAAATGTCTTCATGAATGTCCATGTGGCTGAGCAGGAAGTTAACCTTTCACAGATGTGCTAAAGAAGAAGAGTTGGCTTTTATTTTATTTACTTTTCCCTGCACTGTGTTGAATGACTATCATCTACAAGTTCAGGCTACTTTTTGCTGAGGATTAATGCACTGGGAGAGCTGAGAGAAAACTGAACAGTAGAGCTGTCTTTTTCTTGACCAGTTCACCTTACTTTCCCAAACTCTAAGTCTTTCCCTAATTCTTTCTCCTTTTTATTGTAGTAAAATGAACAGAACACAAAATTCACCATTTTGATCATTTTACAATTCACTGTACCATTCAGTGGAATTTAGTACTGTCCCAATGTTGTGCAACTATCACCGCTGTCCAGCTGAAAAACATTTTCATCACCCCACGAGGAAACCTACACCCATTTTAAGGAGCCATTCCCTATTTCCCTCTGTTCCAAACCCCTGGCAACCACTAATGTATAATATTTGCCGTGTGTATGGATCTGCCACTGCTGGACATTTCGCATAAATGGAACCATATCATATGTAGGCTTTCGTGCCTGATGAGAAGTTGTGCAGTGGTAGGAAAAACTAAAATGCGATGTACTGTATGATGTATGTTTTACTGAAGTGGCTTGGTCAGATTATAATGATTTATGATAAAATCATGTAAAGCAAGCATCACAATTCTCCAGGAATGTTCTGAAGAATGCTAATGTTAATTATGAATATGTGAATCCCAAATCTTTCATTTGTATTGACCCTATCTCATTAATTCTTCTCCCAACACTGCTATAACTAGAGTTGAGTTCTAAAATGTACCTTCCTCTTTTCCCATAGAAATTGTCCCACAATTTCAAAAAGTTCTCAAAGGTGAAAAAGTGCACACGACGTTTATCACGTTTGCAAATGCCAAGGGAAATGCTAAGCTAACACTGTCCAAAATGCAATATTCTTCTGTGAGAGCACCCAACTTTAAACAAATACACATATTCTAAATACAGCTTAGATCTGTGACATGTTTTGGCCACTGAAGTATGAGCAGACATGATGGCCTTAAATGAGCAGAAGAGGCCTTAAATGGGCTTGTGCGGTTGGGCTCACCTCTTATGTTTCAATGAACTTTTAGAGAAGACAGGGCCTGGGAGCTGCGGCCTCACAGTTGGGCTCCAGACGAAGAAGTGTGTGACAGACCTCAAACTGACCCAAAACACGGAGCAAAACTAGCCATCTAGAGGTCTAAAAGAGAGCCACTGCAGCTAGCCCATAGGTCCAAGAGAAATAAATTCTTGTTTATGTAACTGACTTTGGTGTGATTTGTTCCAAAGCATTATCACAGCAAGAGCTGACTAACACAACATCCTCCAAATCATTGTCATGTAAATGGCTGCCACCATGCCTACATGTAAGGCAACTGTGTACTCAAATTGTGAGAATTCTTGAACTCTTGGTGCCTCTCCAACGCAATGTACATGGCTAAATTTCCACAAATAAGTTCACTAATATACCACAAAGATCTCCCTAAACTTTTATTAAATGTAATGCAAAGTTCTTTCTTTTCATTTTCTGCTTCTCCATAGTTAAAATGCTGTTTATCAATGTAAAACGGTTCTTGCCATTTGGCTTCTGTCGTTAGAGTCTTTTGAACTCTTTGGCTTTTCAGCTCCTAGGCTGTAACATTTGAATCAGCAAATGCCCCAAGGAGAAAAGCTGCACCAAGTGTCAAGCTTGCGTCTGTGTTTCCCTTCTCTCCACAACTTGGCCCACATGTCTTGGTGTCTCTCTAACACTCAGACGCCAGCGAACAGAAGTTTTCCTACTCGATCCAGCTTGTCTAAAATTCCTTTAGACTTCGCCTGATCTTATGTTATTATTCAACTATCATCTCAATTACCCCGAGGAAGAAAATTTACAATTTTTAGAGAAAACAGAACCCTGGTACATTGTTGGTCGGAATGTAAACTGGTGCAGCCACTGTGGACAACAGTATGGAGGGTCCTCAAAAACTAAAAGTAGAACTACCATATGACCTCGCAACTCCCCTCCTGGGTATAAATCCAAAAAGAACAAAAACACGTGTTTTCAAAGACATGTATTTGAAAAGATACATGCACCCCAATGTTCGGAGCATCAGTATTTACAATTACCAAGATAGGAAGCAACCTAAGTGTCATCAACTGATGAATGGATAAAGAAGATGCGGTACATAAAACCAATGGCATACTACTCAGCCTTAAAAAAGAAAGAAATGTTGCCATTTGCGGCAACATAGATGGACTTGGAGGACATTGTGGTAAGTGAAATAAGTCAAACAAAAACAAACACTGTAGGATATCACCTATATATGGAATCTAAAAAATACAGCAATCTACCGAATATAACAAAAAGAAGGGGAGACACAGATATAGAGAACAAACTAATGGTTGCCAGTGTGGAGGGGGAGGAGGGGGCAATACGGGGTGGGGAAGTGAGAGATGTAAACTACTGGGTGTACGATAGGCTCAAAGATGTATTGTACAACACAGGGAATATAGCCAATATTTTGTAATAACAGTAAATGTAAAGTGACCTTTAGAAAGTATATAAAAAATTTTTAAAACAGAAATCATACTGAAAATTGGAAACAATTTAAATGTCCATCAACAGGAAAATGCACATATAAATTATTGTACTTCCCTACATGGGAATCCTACATAGTGAGGGAAGTACATGAACTAGACAGATCTTTATGTGTCAGCATGGATGAACCTAGCAAAGATAACACTAAGAAAAGCAAGTAAGAAGAGAAAGCATAGTAGAATACTATATGAGGTTGAAGAATACTTAAAAATGTAGCCTAAATAGAAAGACATCCATGCAGTGATGGAGACCAAGTTCAGAAGAGTGGTTACCCAGGGTCAGCTGGGGAGTGGCTGTGTTTGGGAAAGTGGTCGCAGCAGGCTCTTCAACAGGAATGGTAATGTTTCAGTTCACACGCTGGCTGGAGGACGGAGGAGTGTCTGCGATATTATAATGTGAGCATGCTGCATGTGAAAGCCATTTCTGACCACATCTAGGGGATCTGATACGCGGGAGCTGGTAGTGGGTGGAGGCATCCAGAAGGTGGTGGTAGAAGAGGAACGTTGTATGCATAACGCCTAAGGCCTGACCAGAGAACGACCACTGTTCTAGAAACTGGACACAAATCCAACTTCTACGACCAATGTTACAAGACAAACTGAGGCATATTGAAAATAAGACTTTACGTGAGCAAAAATAGATTCAATTCAGGCACCACCAAAGCGGAAATGGTGAGGAGCACTCCAGCCACAGGAGCTGCAGAGATGTTTATTTTAAAAGGGCAGAAGCAAAGCAAGGAAATGACTGACTGGCTATAACTTTAAAGCCTAGCTGGTGGTTTGTGACTCGTTGTCCTCAGCAGTGTTCGCCACCCTGAGGCATTGACAGGCTTAGATTTTTGTTGGTTTACATAGGCGGCCACATCACTAGAGCCACCGCAGGCTAACGGCCTCCTTGCAGGGTTAATTTACTAACACCAGTTGTCTGAGTCCTTACTCTTACTCAGTCACTTCACTTCCTACGCCTCAGTTTCTCTTCTGGAAAGTGGATATTCAGTAGTAAATTCTCTGTGGAGTTGTCAGTACCAAACAAAGTGATTATTAGTAACCACGATCATGTCCTGAATGCATGGAACACGTCACCATTTGCCAACTACCGTGTCAAGTTAGCAGAAACTACAGAAATTAAGAGCTCTCCGCATAAATTCACACACCTGTGCACCAGGTAAAGGACCACAGACAGACGTTCACTCAGCCTTTCGTGTGTCCCTCACGGAGTGCAGGCTCTCTCCTGGGTGGGGGGAGCACAGACACTTACGGGAGTTTACTTTTAAAATGCGTTGATACAACCAGGTCTCAGTTTTGTTTGGATGAGTCAGCAAACGCTTTTTGGAAACCCCAAAGTCTCCACACCTCGTACGTTTCGCGCTGCCTTAAGTCTCAGAGATCAAGCCCCTACTTTTCAGGCCGCGTCACCGTGGGAGACAGGGCTGCCTGCGGACGCAGGGCAAGCGTGCTGACGTTCTCGAGCCCCGCCCCAACGGTCCCGCCCACTGACGTAAACCCCATCCCCGCGGCGTGGAGGGCTTAGATTCCTGCGCCAACACCAGGCCGCGCGGGGTCTCCGGAGCGCGGCATGGGGGGGTTGGCGTAGCTGGGGCCCGTGGCCCTATGTCTTCTGGCTGCGACGCCGGTCCTGCGCACGCTGCGGGGCCGCAGCCACCGGGCGGTGGGCGCCCGAGTGGCCGGGGCCCCCAGGCGGGTGTGGCCATCGTGTCCACAGCCAGCGTCCCCGAGGCCGTGCTCGGGCCCTGATCACTCGGTGAAGCTGCGCCGGGACAGCGCGGCCGACTTCTTCCCGCGCTCTGAGGACCTGTGCGCGCTGCAGGACTTGGTGCCTCTGCCCTCCGTGCGTGCTTCCCTGCAGGACGCCCCGCTGGACTTAAGGCTGACCGCCTCCGCGGGGTGCACTGGGTGCCGCTCCTGAGCACCCGCTGCCCCTGATCTGTATCCAGAGCTTCTTCCAGCCACGGCTTGTCGAGACAGGTTTGTACTTCCCGCTTCCAGGGACCCTCGTGTTGGCGCTGAGAAGCGGGGTTTTCGATGGTGCAAGGTGGAGGGTGGGCACTAGAAGCAGTGCCCAGTGCCCGGGTGTGCGTGCACTAGATGGGGCGTGCGGCCTAGGACTCCTGCCAGCTCGGTGACCCCGGCCGAGTGCCTTAAGGCTTCTAGGTCTCAGTGTTCTCATCTGTAGCGTGGGCTTAACAGGTCCCAGTCTCTGTGGTGGTTACAAGGATGCACTGTGTTAATGCTTCTAGACTCTACAAAGTAGAACACTTAGCACAGTTTGGAGCATCGTTAATTGTTGCACAGATGTTACCTGGTCTATTGAATGACTTTGCCTGGTACACACCAACGCGATTAGGAAATGGATATATCCCAGCTTCATTTCCTTTCCATTGAAACAGGGTTCAGGAAAAAAAAATTTTTTTTTTCAATAATCGTATCATATAGTGCAAAGATCACCGGTGTGAAGGCAGCTTAGGGTTTGAATTCCAGGGCTTATGCTGTCTGTGGCCTGGGCAGGTTTCTTTTGGACTACAATCCCCACACTTGTAAAATGACATTAATAACCTCTCTTTCTGTGGGTTCTTAGAATTAAGTTAGCAGGTTATGTGTGTAAAGTAGCCTGGCACTTGAATGAGTTGTCAGAACCAAGGGCTGCTGGAGACGATGCTTCTGCCCTAGGTAATCTCCCCTTCTACTGGGCGGCAGGTAAACACAAGCACAGTAGTCAGTGCTCTGGAAGAAGTGAGTTCTGGTGCTACAGAGCACAGAATCTTTTTTTAAAATTTAATTATTATTTTATATTGGAGGTTAGTTGATGTACAATATTGTGTTAGTTTCGGGTGTACAGCAAAGTGATTTAGTTATTCATGTATCCATTCTTTTTCAGATTCTTTTCCCGTAGAGTTTGTTACAGGATATGGAGTAGAGTTCCCTGTGCTATGCAGTAGATCCTTGTGGATTATCTGTTTTATATAGAGTCATGTGTCTATGTTAATGCCAAACTCCTAATGTCTCCCTCCCCCCGATCTTTCCCCTTTGCAGAGCACAGAATCTTGGAAGGGAAAGTTCAGGGTAGGCTTCTTGGAGGAGGTGCCATCCTTTCTAAGGATATGTAGAAGCTCCTGGGGTGGCTGGAGAGAGCAGTGTGTGTTGAAGTTTGAGAAATATAAGAAAATATGGCAAAACTAATGTACAGGACTGGAACTCAGGGTTTGGGAAAGAAATGAGAGTTGATACTGGAAAGTTAGTGGGGCCCAAGAGAAGGGGGCCTTGTTTGTCCTTTCAGAAGTTTGGGTGTTTATCCTGCAGGCTGTGGGAAACACCAAAGAAGAGTGAGATGGACTTGTGGTTTAGAGGCTCACTCGGACCTCCATGTGGAAGGCAGTTGATTTGGTGCAGGCTGAGTTGTAATCTGAGGGTCCCACTTAAGTTATAAAAGGTGGGACTGGATTTTGCAGATCTGAGAGAGAATGGGTGAGGTCTGGTGACCAGTTAGAAAAGGAAGGGCAGCAAGCGTGGGTGACAGTTTACAGCTGTATCTTTTTGAGAGATACAGAGCACAGTAGAAAGGGATTGGGGGTGGCAAGAGGATCTTACTTCATCTTCAGTGCTTTAGAGGGGCCTGGTAGACGGGTCTGGACCCAAGGTACAGATCTGGGCTTTTTGGGAGGACAGGTGTTTGAAGGCATGGTAGAGACTTAGGTTACCCACAAGAAGATCCAAAGAATCATAGGTCTGAGAGATTTTTAAGTGGGTATATTTGAGGATGTTTATAAGCTGTGAGAAAGTAACCAGCAGAGTAAGGGTGTGAAGATGTAGGAGAGGAAATGATTGTTCATTTGTTTTCAGAAAGCTGAATACTCATCGTGTGCCTGGACCTTTTCCAGGATCTGGGGTTCACACCCTCTGTTATCTCTTCTGCAAGGATAGTTCATCTCATCCCCTGGTGAAGAGAAGTCAGATTATTCTTTGCATCCCATTCAGGTATAAGAACTGTTCTGTACCTCGGAAGGGACTTTACTTAACCAGAGTAACAAATTAGAAATCAAAAGAAATTAGAGCTGGAAGGGACCTTAAAGGCCACTGTACTTAATTTTGCCTAATATTTTACATTGAATGTAAGAAAAATTTATTGTAGAGCCCATTCTCTTCAGAGTTCCTTCACTGAACTTTCTTTATGTCTTGCATCCAGTGGGTCTATCTTGTAAATTTTGGCCTCCTCCTAAATTTGCTTCTTCATCCATATTACATTTGGCCCAGACTATGGCAGAAACTCCTGGGTGGTTCACGGCCCCTGGATTCAGTTCCTCTAAGTTCATCCACCTGCTCGGGTTAAGTGATCTTCTAACATAAAAAGATGTGCTTAAAATAATGCTGCTAATGGCTTGCCCACACAGAGTTACTGCATAGTAGCCGCCCAGCGTGTGCTCTGCACGGAGGCGTGTAGTCTGAACTGTGTTCGGCCAAGCCTCATAGGGCTCTTTGCCCTGAGGAAGGGGAGCTTTTTGTGATCACTCCCTTTATCTAGTCGGTCCTTCAGCAGCGGGGAGCCTTTTTCTAATCAGCAGAGGCACCCTTACTCAGCCAGTGGTAGCCCCAGGTCTCACCACCTGTGGGATACAAGCCATGCTTTCTCCCAGGCTTGCTTGGGCCAACATCTCTTTCATTTCTGTCTCTTCTCACACTTGGACCCCTGGCCTTTAGTCATCCCCACCTGCAGTATTTACAGTGCCCAGCAGGAGTCAGGCTTGAGTGTCTTTTCACAGATGTTCCCTCTGCAGTTAATGCACCTCCTACTCCAACTCTGCATAGCCTCATCTTTCTAGATTCTGCTTCAGGGTTATCATGAAGCCATCACTTCGATATAACATTCTGCCTCCAAAGGAACCTCTGTGCATAAAGGTTATGTTTCTTTAGCTCATGTGATTGAAATTTTGAGTTTACACATGTCCCTCCTTAATGAAGGCTTTAAGGGCAGGAGTTGTTTCTAATCCTTAGCACAGAGCAGATGCTTTTTTTAAAAATGCTTTTTAATGATAGAATGTGTGTTTTAAATAATTTTAAATATTTAAATAATTTTAAATAATTTTGCTTTAGCTTCTGGCAGAAATAAAGTTTACAGAAGTCGTGTTCCTGTGAAAAGAAATAAAGATGTGAACTTCCAATTGTGTAAAGCTCTTAAACGCTGTGTAAGTGCATCGGGTGCGCTAAGGAACGTGGAGCTAAGTGGGCTAGTTGTGAGAGAGAGAGGCTTAACTATGTTAACAAAGGTAAGCCTTCATTGTGTCCTGCCAACATTTGATAGTTGCTTTTGGGCAAACTAAAGCCATAAAATTTTAAACTGTTCCTCGCCATTAAAGTGATTGAATATTGGGCCACTTTGGTGCACCTGTGTCTTGCGAATTGTCCAGTTGGAGATGGAGGTTTAGAAAGTGAGTTTCAGTCTTGTTTAAGACTCTTCCCATCAGACTGGGCTCGTGATTTCCTACACACCATGTTACTTCCTGTCTACCTTTTCTTGGTGTTGTTCATGCCTGGATTGTCTCCTGTACCTGCTCAAACCTTGGTCCATTCTCATTTGTACCATGAAATTTTGTCATTCTGGATACTGTCAGAACTAATTTTACTTAACTTTGTGTTAAGCCACAAACCACACATTTTGTATATTTTCTGTGTTTTGTGTTTGTCTATATTTTTATGGTTTCTCTTCAAGAAATATTATGGGAAGGGAAATAGCAAGATGTAAAGAGCAAAAAGGTCATCATTCTCTTTAAATTGTTAGAACATCTATCTGCAATCATAATTAGGATGCACTGTGGTATGTGTTAAAATAGTAAATACATGTAACGTCCCGTAGGTGCAGCACACTCAGTGGTGTTGGTGAGGGTATGTCATGGAAGTAATCACAAAGCAGGTGACTGTTAGTTTGGGTCCTGAAACATTAGTGTGCCTTCCCTGTGTCCAGTAGTGGTCTGGAGGGGTCAGGAAGCCTGCTTTTCAATTTGAGGGAACAGAGGGTTTGCTCTGTTGCTCTAGTATACTGCATAGCAGCTAATAAAATACTGGGTTTATAGTTGACGTTTAAATCACTGATTGATCATTAAGATTGGGATGTATCTTGGAAATGAAAATAGGAAGAACCTTATGCTTTTTCTTTTTTCTTTTTTTCCCTATATCTGAAAAGGTATGTAGTACTTTGCTGAGTGGTTGGGAATAAAGTTTGCAGTATTCAGTGTATTCACTTTTAGTATCTAAATAGAATTAAACTGTTGCTGTAAACTGGAATAGCACTTTGTTACTGACAAGTTTTAGAATGCATCTGTTCGTCAATGACCTGTTTGGGAAGATTGTAGTTAATGATTTTGAGAATGTGGCTATAAACCTCCAATTGACTCAAGAAAAGCAAATAAGTCAAGACTGACAAATGTATAGGCTCTTCATCTTATTGTGTATGTGTGTTTTTTTCCTTTTAGTTATTTGTCAAGGTATAAAGAATTCTATCACACTTAAGACAAGTAAACTTCATGGGGTGTATTCTGACATGGCAGGGAGCAGATCACATGGCCTAGATCTTAAAGGTGATTTTATGTTTAAACTTTCATGAAAACATATGTGATTGAAACACATTAATATATTGATACAGAGGGCAGTTAATTTTTGCCTTTTTTTTTTTTTTTTTTGCAGTACTGTTGTGGCCTCTCCCGTCGCGGAGCACAGGCTCCAGACGCACAGGCTCAGCAGCCATGGCTCACGGGCCTAGCCCCTCCGTGGCATGTGGGATCTTCCCGGACCGGGGCACGAACCCGTGTCCCCTGCATCGGCAGGCGGACTCTCAACCACTGCGCCACCAGGGAAGCCCTAATTTTTGTCTTTTGATACATGTGAGTGCAGCTTTCATTTTGCTGAAAGAATATGACCACTTTTCAGTTTGGGATTCTACCATTTAATAAAGATAGTCCACTTAATTTTAGAAATAAGAGATTTACTATATAATACCTAATATTACTTTTATGTATTTTTTTACTGAAAACATTTATTGTAATACTGTGAAGAAACTATGCCGTTATAGTCTTCAAGACTTAAATGAATCAAGTGTTTATTAGCTGCTGTAGTTTTTAAACTAATAAAAATCAGTACATCAGCAATTTGTAAATACAGTTTTTAAAATAATACCTTAAAACTTTACAGTGGTTATTATGACTGTATTTAGGCCTAAAGTTATTTAATAATTTGATATGAAGGCTTTTTAATAGTTTGATGATGCAGCTCAGGGATAGGTAAACTCTGGCTGGTAGGCCAGATGCAGCCCGTTGCCTGGTTTTGTAAAGGAAGTTTTTTTGGAACATAGTCGCACCCATTGTTTACATGGTAGTTATGGCTACTTTCACCCTACGCCAGTGGGGCAGAGTAGTTGCAACAGAAACTGTATAGCCCACAAATGTGGAAATGTTTAAATTTAGATTTTAAAAATTGAAAAATTCTTTGAGCCTATACAGGGCAAGTCCATTGACCCCTGAGGTAGAAAACAGTCAAGAACTTGGGTGCCGAAGCCAAGTGGCCTAGGTTCAAATTCCCTTTCTCCCATTTCATAGCTAGTGACCATGGGCAAATCACTTAACCTCTATGCCTCATTATGAGGTGTAAATGCACTCATTTGTATAAATAGTGCCTGGCACATACTAAGCACTGTGTAAGTGATTGCTGTTGTTTCTCCTTGGAGCTTTGATAAGTTATTGTTAATAGAAAAATGACACTAATGATTTTCCTTTTAGAGTAACAAAGGCACTTTGAGTCTTTTATTTTTTCAAGAATGTAATAAGACTTTTTTCATTTACAGTCAGTGTTCCCTGTTACCAAAATTTACTTTATGAATATAAAGAACTGAACGTCTTTAAGACAGTACTTTTGCTTAAATGTCAAACCATTATTTTTCCAAGGCACATCAAACTGGCTGTGCATAGTCCAGGCCTCTAAAGCTTGTGTGCATACCCTAGGTAGCATGTGAGATATACATTTTGTAAATATAGTTTTTAAAATAATGCTTGAGACTTCCCTGGCGGTCCAGCAGTTAACACTATGTGCTCCCAATGCCGGGGGCTTGGGTTCGATCCCTGCTCGAGGAACTAGATCCCACGTGCCTGCCATAACTAAGAGCCCACATGCCCCAACTAAAATATCCGGCATGCTGCAACTAAAGACCTGGCACAGCCAAACAAACAAATAAATAAATATTTATAAAATATAAGTAAAATAAAATAATGCCTTAGGAAAAGAAAATATTAGAACATTTTTACCTTTGTATTATTTTAAAAAATCTGTGTAGTTTATCATGTACATAAATTATATGTATGGAACTTTGTGTATATAATTTGATAATAAATAAGATGCATATTAAAAAGTTTTCTTATGGTTTGCCCAGTCAGGTGTTTGGAGACCACTGGAGGACAGAATGATGAAATTTAGAGCCTCAGCAATGATAGAATTTAGAACCAATTCCCTGACTTAGAAGATAAGGAAAATAATTCATAGACTGTAATTGAGTTGTCCAACTTTACATAAGTGTTCAGAAACAGTCTATCCAGTGGCTAGAATCTAATCACTGACCGAGTAGAATCTGGGTCACTGGACTCGTAAACCAGAAGTGACTGTTGAGTTTCTCAGGTTGATGCTCCTGGCATATATGCTTGATATGTGTGTGTGTGTAAATCTCTGACATAATAAGCCATACTCAGTAGGCACACCCTGTTTCCTTATTCAGGCATCTTAATTTCATCCCATTAAATCTTTGACATATCAGACTACCAGAAAGCATGAAGAAACCTGGGCTGAGAGTCTTCGTTCCAGGAGACCTGATCTTGACTGTATGGCTGGTTTGAGGCGCATCACTCTGAACTGCACCACGCTCATTGGTGACCTGGGTGCAAGTGCTTTGGCAGAATCTCTTAGTGAGGATTTATGGCTTAGAGGTAAATTCTAAAATTGAAAGTACTGAGTTTTTAATATGAAATATGCTTAGCTTTTGGCATGATACTATTGTGATAGGATTTTTTTAAAGCCTCATTTTACTGATAGCTTTTATTTTGCTTTTAAACTTTCTCTAAGAGTTGCATATATCCTTTATAGAAAATACAGAGTAACAAGAGAACAATTACCTATAATTTTAATACCCAGACATAATCACTGTTCATTTTGGTGTATATACTTTCAGTCTTTTTTTTTTCTACAAATATATTTGTACACTTAGGGATTACAAAAATAGAATTGTAGTATACTTGCTATTTCATATTCCTGCTTTTTTCACTTAATGATGTATCATGTAGTATTGCGTCGTATTGATGTCCCATAGTTTAATCAATTCTTTGCAATTCGATTTAGACAGTTTGCTTTTCCCTGTCAGAAACAATGTGAATACGTTGTATATACATCTCTGTGTCCATCGGGATTACTTCTGTAGAATAAGGTACTAGAAGTGGAATGACTAAGTGTGACATATTTTTAAGACTTTTGATACACATGGCCAAATTACCACCCAGAAATGCTATGCCAATTTATAGTCTACCACAACAGTAGATGTGAAGCCTGCCTCTCACAAACAGTGGCTTGTAGCGCTTGTAAAAAAATGTAAAACTACAAAAATGAGTACCTCTCCATTTTCTATGCAAGTGGGATTACTCCAAATTTTATAACTTTTTTCAATTAATTTAGTATGAGCATTTTAGCAAGTCAGTAAATTTGCATCTCCTGCATCATTTTTTGTGATTGTTCAGTATTTCATTATATGAATATGCCACAGTGCACGTAGCTTATCCATTCTTGTATATAAGCTTTGTCCAGTTTTTCAGTTACAAATAGTACTCTGATATATATCCTTACCTATATCTCTGACTATTTCTTTTGGTTAAATTCTTAGAAAGAGAGTTGTTGGATCAAAAGGGTATAGACATGATTTAAAGGCTTTTCTTACAGAACCTTGGCTTAATCTGATAGGAAAATAACTACATTTTGTTTTATTTTGTATTCATTTGATTTACTGGTGAGGTTTACTGGCTGTTTGTATTAATTTGGCTATTTGGTTAATTATACCCTGTGTCCATTCTTCTGTAGTGAGAGTTTGTAAGGGTTGTATCATATCCTGTCAGATCCGTATGTCTTACTTGCTATTTCTGTGTGTCATGGGGGTGTTGAAAGACTCCAGTTATTTTAATGTGATGGTCCACACCACACTTAAAAAAAAAGACTCATCATAGTTTCCTTTCATGTAATATTTTTTTAATACCTGTGCTTTGGTGATGATCCCTTTGGTTTAAATGAGTAGGTTGTTCAGCCCCAGAACTACTAGAATTCATGTTCAGTGTTTCTGGTTTTTGTCTGACTTTTTATGGAGAGAGTTCTTGACCATCATACTTTCATGATAGGTTTTTACTATGTATTCTCTATTCACACATTGTTTGAATTTGTTATTATTTGTATCCTCTTAGACTTGTCCTTTTTTCCTCTAAAACTAACAGTTATTACATTTCTTCTATTTTGTTTTCCCCTTTTAGCTAGTTTCAAGTGTGATTTGGAGCTGAAGATCATGATCAAAAGAATGCAGTGCATTTCTGAGCTCCACCAGGTTTTGCTTGTGAGGTTTACATGCCTCTGCCGCCCTTGCTAATTATGAACTGAGATTCATTTTGTGATGCTTTTTGCTCATACATTATATACAGTTATTCTTCAGTTCTGTAATTGTAAAAGATGTTGGATGATTTATTGATACTAAAGCCAGGGTTATCATTGCACATTCAAGAAGAGGTTTTTAAATTGGATCATGCATTATGTGTGTGCATATACGTTTCTGTTTTTTTCCATACCCAAAATTACAAACCTGCCATGACTTGTCTTGTGCAGGACTCTTCCACACGTGAGAAAATGAGAGTTGTCTATATGTTAAATCTGTAGAGTTAGGAAGTGACCTTTGTCTTTCATCAAAAGCACTTGACCTGCAACAGTGTGGCCTCACCAGTGAAGGAGCAAAGGCTTTACTAAAGGCCCTTGAAACCAACAGAACTCTGCTCGTTCTGGATATAAGAAAAAATCCACTTGTTGGTATGTGGTCACTTTTTTGAAATTGATAAACACGTAGCAAAACAAAAAGAATTTGTTCACGTTTTGACAGTTTTGTAAAATTGAATGTGTTTAGCTTTCCTCATCACACACAGTTGGCCCTTGAACAACGTGGGGTTAGGGGTGCCGACCCCTACGCAGTTGAAAATCTGAGTATAAGTTTATAGTCAGTGGTTCCACATCTGTGGATTCAACCAACCTTGGATCGTGTAGGACGATAGTACATATTTATTGAAAAATATGCGTGTGTCAGTGGACCCGCGAGGTTCAAACCCATGTTGTTCAAGCTTCAACTGTACTTTTCTAGTGTTGCACTTCCCTTATGTTTTTAGCAGATAATGTACTAATTAAAGTGAATTTTACTTGTAAATTGTTCTTATCCCTACTCTGAATAGAGGTGAACCTAGATACTAAGCCTGCTTCCACCAAGAGCATTGTTTCTTTCCTGTGCAACCTCTGAATTCTTGCCAGGAGCACTTTATTCATTTGTCAGAATCACAAGCAATTTTTTAAATATCTTCTGTGTGCCAGATATGGGTTTAGGCACTAGGGATAAAGCAGTGAACCAGACAGACAAAAGTCTTGCCCACCTGGAGCTTACATTCTAGTGAAGGAGTTCAGATAGAAATGAGTAAACAGATAAGTAATATAATTTTAGAGAGTAGGAAGTGCAAAAATATCTTAAAGTAAGGAGAGTGAGGGAGTTCAGATAGAAATGAGTAAACAGATAAGTAATATAATTTTAGAGGGTAGGAAGTGCAAAAATATCTTAAAGTAAGGAGAGTGAGGGAGAGCAGGTAGGACTCCATTGGATAGGTTTGTTAGGGGACAGCTTCACTGGAGAAGTGGCATTTGAACAGAGACCTGAATGAAGAGAGGAGCAAGCCATGGAAGAACTGGAGTAAGCACATTCCAGGACAAGGAGGCAATGAGTATGCAGGCATGTAGGTGGGTGGAGTATTTAAGGAAAAGCAAGGAGGCCAACATGGCCAGAGTACCGAGTGAAGAAGAGTGTGGTATGACATGAGGTCAAGGAGCTAGCCAGGGGTCTGCTCTTGTAAAGTCTTGAAGGCCAGCGTAAAGATGTGGATTATTCTAAATGAGTAGAGGGGTTTGAACTGGAAAAAGGCATGATCCAAATAGTATCTCAATAAGGTGACCTGGTATAGAGAATGGACTTGGGAGGATAAAGAAGAGAAACAGGGAGACCAGTTAGGAGACTGTCACAGTGCTCCAAATAAGAGATGTTTATGGCCTAGGTTAGGTTGGAAGTTTGGAGCAAGTGAAAAGTGGTTGAATTCAGGTTGTGTTTTGAGGGTGTAGCTATCAAGACCTGCAGATAGATTAGATGTGGGGTATGAAGGAAATAGTAACAAGGAGACAAGTCGTTGATGATTATGTGTGCAACTGGGTGGTATCACTTAGAAGAAGGGGGCTGATGGGAGGAGCAGCTTTTGAGGGACTATCAGGACTTTGGTTTGTTATCTTGGATGCCCTTTAGGTATCTAAGCGTCTGGATGGTGCTCAGACTGTACTTTCTATCCAAAGGTATCTAAAGCCACTTTAGATGCAAAATGTTTAAAGCTGACCTTTGCTGCTGCCAAAATAGTAGCCACTGGGGGCAGTCTGCAAGATGGCATCTTAGGTTTTTGAGGAAGAAATTAGAATACACAAAGGGGGAAATAAGTGTATAATTACATAATGTAGATTTCATATTTAATTTTATGGGAAAAGCAATAATTAGTTGGCTTTTGGTTTTAAATGGAAATAGCCACTCATTGGGAAATAATTACTCTAATTTCAATTTATTTTACTTTAAATCATTCTGTGCTGAAAGCAGTTACCAAAAAAGGTCTCCAGAATGGAAGGAGTGCCAAGTCAGAGGTATATAACATGTTTTAATTCTCTCGGAAGAATTTCTCTTTAATGGCTTGTTTTTCTTTCCTTCTTAAAAGAAAATTATCAAGGTACTTTCTGCCATCTTAAAACTAAGTTTTTAGTCCAATGAAATGGCTTTTCTGTTTTTGAAAATGTTGTGTGATGCTTTAATTTAGCTTCCCAGAAATGCAGATTGAAGACCTTTTATTAACTTAAAATAACTTAATTTCTAATGAAGATCAAACCCTCCTAAATTACCTGTAACTTAAATGGCATATTTATCATTTCTCTCTCAGTACCAATGGATAACTTCTCCATCGGTGAAGGAACCATCCAAAGCTTCTAGACAGAAAAAGAGAACTATAATTTTGGAAAGTGGTCGAAAAGGAAAAGCTACTATTAGAATTGGTAACTTTTTTTTTTTTTTTTTTTTTTTGCGGTACGCAGGCCTCTTACTGTTGTGGAGCACAGGCTCCGGATGCACAGGCTCAGCGGCCATGGCTCACCAGCCCAGCAGCTCCGCGGCATGTGGGATCCTCCCGGACCGGGGCACAAACCCGTGTCCCCTGCATCGGCAGGCGGACTCTCAACCACTGCGCCGCCATGGAGGCCCTCTTTCTTTTTTTTAATGCTACTAGAATTTATACCCCTTATATTTTCTGGTGTGCTAAAATTAAAACAGCTTTAATGGTTATTCCTTAACAGTTAATTACTTCCTTAACGGTTAGCTGTTAATATTATTTGTGGTTCTTATGGAACGTACCTAGGATGTTCCTGACACATAGTGTTTAATATTTATTAGATATTAATTTTAATATGATAAAGCTCTTGAAGT
Organism: Mesoplodon bidens; assembly: GCF_964165515.1. Taxonomy (NCBI): domain Eukaryota; kingdom Metazoa; phylum Chordata; class Mammalia; order Artiodactyla; family Ziphiidae; genus Mesoplodon; species Mesoplodon bidens. The sequence continues at coordinate 180,757 of NW_027672415.1, forward strand.
GACAAAATCCATATCCAGATACGAGGTCACCTTTTCTCCCTTTCATGTGGGGTCCAGGCCTTAGGAAAGAGGGAAGCATGTGATGTGTCTGTTGACAACCCCAAAATAAAATAAAGTAGGCAGAGCCCTTGGCACTTTACAGATATGAATACCTTTTATTGTCATCAGAACCCTGTGAACAGACAGTGTTTTACAGCAGTGCAGACAGGTTAGGGTCAGGTGCAGTGGGGAAGTGGGATCAGGCAGGATAAGAACATGGGGAGATTGGTGGGGGGGGCTGTTTCCAGAGCCTTTACTAAGGAAACAACAAAAATCACAGATGATAATGACTGTTTTTTCAAAATGCAGGAATCAGTGGAAAAACTAGAAATGATCATGTTCAGAATTGTGATCAGTTGTGTCTAAGTATGTAGAAGTCAGTTACTTTCCCATCAGCCAGAAATAACACTGAAAAACAAGGAAAGATCCCATTTGCAATAGTCACAAAAATTAGTAAATATCTAGAAGCCAGTTCAGTGTTCTCCTGAAAAAGTTAGTGCAAAAGGATAGATGAAACATTTTAAACATATATGTTAACATTAATAAAATGTAATGTTAACATACGATCTATTAACATATAAAGCCACTGGCAGAGGGAAACAGAGATCGGAAGAGAAGTCCAGAAACAGGTCCCTGTTTACTTGAGAGTTGTATTTTAACTTAGACAATTTTACAGTCTAACTTGACTTTTTGTCTAATTGATTGATTGAAGCATTGATAATTCATTTAAACAGAAATTAGATATTTGCATCATAGCATACACAACTTCTAGTCAGTCGAAAAGATGCAAAGGCAACTAGATGCAAGAAGCAAATATAAAATACAGGAGAGAATTTCTGTGTAAGTGTAGGGAGTACAGAAGCCTTCCTAAGTAAGCCATAAAACTCAGAAGCCATAAAGTAAAAGATATTTAATTCCATGAAAATTTAAAACTTTTCTACAGTTCAAGACGTAAACAAAACAAAATGACAGACACCAAAGTTGGGTAGTGTATTAACATATAAAGGTGACTGTTGCTATAGAGAAGAACCCACAAATAAATGAAAAAGGATAAGCAAATTTTAAAAAGGCAGGGGGTGGTTTCTACCTGTATGAGCAAACAACTCAGAAGAAACACAGCTGGCTACTAGACAGTTGAAGAGGGTCCAACTTCTTTAGGAAATGCAGATTAAAACCATGGGATTTTCTTCCCCTCTGATGGGCAGAAATTCTAAAGACTGATAACATCTGGTGTAGACGAGGGAACAAACACACTTTGCCTATGTTAAGTATAATAAATGTGTTCAATTTTGGAGCGAGGTTTGCAGCGTCCATCAAAGTTCAAAACTCCCTTGCTCTTTGACCAAAGACTTTTACTTCTAGGCACCTGCCCTCTGCCAGTACTCTGCCTTGCACAGAAGTGTGCATAAAATCAGGCACCCGCAAGTCCAATGAGGGATACTTACATAATGGGGAAAATGTAGAGACAACCCGGATGTCCTTCAGGAGGGGTCTGATGAAGGAAATTAGGATCCATCCGTGGTATGGAGTAACGTGTGTGTGGAGAACGGGGGAGGTCTGTGAGCAAACTGGGAAGATGACCTGATATGTCATGAGGTCAAAAGGAAAAAGAGCAGGTGTAGAAAAGGACATTTCTATGATTCCACTTAGAAACCCACAGTGTTTGTATTTGTAAATACTCTATATGTATATATGTACATACGGAAACACGCATATATACACGTATACACATTTGTGTATCTGATCCTGAGAATGCACAAAAGACTGTTATTGGCAGCCACCTCTATGGAAGGGAATAGATCTTTATATTTTTACTCTAGTTTTCCTAATCGTGTGCAAATTTAGAGTTAATTTTTTATTTAAAAGTTAGGCAGTCAGGAGAGGCCTAGTGACTGTTTTGTGGGCTTCTCTCACCTCAGGATGCACTCTTCGTGCCCTTCTTGTTTCTGGTTTGTCTTTTGGAGCAGACACCACTGAAACGAGCATCTTGTCATCGCTTGCCAGCTGCCTGCGGTTTTCTTGCGCCCTACTAACCGTCACCACCTTTGTGAGATGCTGTTTCGCGCTGAGGTGGTGCCTTTCCCCTCACACACACCCCTCTGGTACCTTGGGAAGTCCAGGGGTTTCTCAGTGGGCATTCTAGAATACTCATCCCAGAGATGCAGTGGGTTTTTCAGCCACATGCATTTGGGGAAAACTCTGTTCCTGTATGAATTATCCTCTTGGGAGTTCACGATTCACCGGAGCTCTTGAGACGCTCTAGGAAGTTGAGTCAAGAAACACGTGTAGCCCTGTTAATTCAGGATTTCCTAAATTTCTATGACTGACTGTGGCACCGCTTTTCCAGTCACAACCATCCTTATCAGCTTCCGTCCTAGACTCCCTGGGGAGTGCTGCTCAGACTGTCCTGGAAGCTTTGTAGTCCCAGGATTACCTGCTGCTTCCACACCCACCCGGCCCCCTGCTAGCGCTCTGTCAGCCTGGCACCTTCTCCCTGCCCCCAACTCATTCGACCACAGGCCCTGCCCCTGCTGTGGGATTTAGTGATAACTCCTGGGAGCGGTGGCCCAGCACAGCCCACGGCAGTGCTCGGTGTGGCTCACAGGGTTTAAAACACACAATTTGAGCCCTTACTGGAACATGGGAAGATGATTTAAATCCAGATGTCTTATTTCATAATCCCCGTGTCTCTGAAAGTGGGAGAAACAGACTGGGAGGGCCGTATGTTTCAAGCAAAAGGGAGACTGTTTCTCTGTGGAAGTAAAGAACGGGCCCTCACAGTTAACAGGTAACGTAGGGGGTTTGTGCTGAGTCTGTCATGTTGGGCCTGTTATACTCATTTATATGACTGTTGGGTCCTTATTGGCATTTTCATTTACTGTCCATGCTTGAAACTCCCCAGTGTCCCTGTCTTGATCACGAGCCCTAATTCTGTTGACCTAGAAAGTTCTTTGTGGGAGCTTTCTAGCAGGCCTCTCCCCCAGTGTCCCCACCGTCCAGCCCCTGTGTCCTAGTGCTTTTTCTACAACGCAGAACTCCTTGTTGTGCAGACCTGATTGCTCCTCATGCTCCAGGATCCGATGGATCCAGTTCCCAGGAGAGCGTGTCTGCAGGGCCCTCTGCGGTCTGCAGTCCTGCCCCCAGCCAGACACCCAGCGCCCCAGGTGCTGCAGAGAACTTGCTGAGGTCCCCTGTGCCTTGGCAGAGACAGCTCTCTGCCAGATGCCCTTCCTTCGTCTCCCCGTGTCCTGACCCTTCTCACCTCCCTTCCGCTGAAACCTTCAACCTGCCCTTGGGCAGAGGTACTTGCTCAGTTCTGTGCTTCCACAGCGCTTATCCTGTGGAATCTGAATTCCCTCCACAGCCGTCTTGCTAGGTTGGGAGCAGCTGATTCCCCTTCATCTTTTTCTTCCTTCCCTCAGCCCCACAGCAGGGACACTCTCAGGCACCGTGCAAATTTAATCTTCAATTTCTAGTTGTTATGACATTGTTGCTGTCAGGATACCACCTACGTTCACAGTAGGATGGGTAAATGTGTGGGGGACGACTGTAAATACAGATTCTTTGTAAATCCAGGTTCTTAATTCTTCCCCCTTTTAATATTTTTTCTCCTTAAATCACGTGTCCTTTTTGCTGCTCCAGCTCTATAATTGGACTGTCACCTGGGGAGCCTGAGGCAGCAGAATATCAAAGAGGGTAGACACTACATTTTTAATGTCAACGTCAACCAGGATACCTACTACCTGTGCAAAGGGGGGCCCAGAATTCAGGCTCAAAGCCTGTTACCAGATACTTGGTTTCCCTGCTTGCGTCTCTTCTGTCTGTCGACGTGCACTTGACTCCTATTAACTTTAACAGGAATTATGTGTGTGCCCTGAGGGCCGAGCATAGCTTTTAATGGGGGCTTCCTCACACTGCTTTTCTTTGCTGTTTACTTTTAATGAATCCCACCCTGTAGAAGTGGAAGAATAAAATAGGATGTGCTTGAGAAAATTGAGAGAGTTATGACATATTTTCCTTGTAATCCAGAATAGCATGTCAGCTCTTCTTCTGTTTGTCTCCTTTGGTTGTCAGCGGAAGATAATTTTGGCTTGCTCACTCTCCAAATCAGAAACTGAAGTCCAATACTAACGTATCCTAGATGAAACTTGACCCATTCATTTTTGAGAGTCTGTATGATCCCTGTGCAAGGTGCGGAGAATGAAAAGACAGCTCTGTTGACTTCAATCGATATTTACATAGCATTGAATGTGTTCCAGATGCTGTTCTAAATTCTATCAGTTATCTACTTTTGCATCATAGAACACTTCAAGACTGTGACTGAAAACCACAGCCATTTCTTTTGCTCAGGATTCTTTTCAGTCAGCAGGTGGGGCTGGGCTCAGTGGGGTGGTTTCTTCTGCTGGTCTCATCTGAGATCACTTATTCAACCAAAGTCATCTGGTGATCCACCTAGAGGCTAAATGGCCCCCCTCATCTGTCTGGCAGCTGGTGCTGGCTGTGGGCTGGGCCTGTTATTTCCAGCAGGCTAGCTCGGGCTTGCTTCCATGGCAGTGATGTTTTAAGAGGGCAGGTATAGAAGCCTCATGCCCCTTGAGGCCTCAGCTTGGAAGTTGCACAGCATCACTCTTGTTGCAGTCTCTTGGTCAAAGCAAGTCCACAAGGCCAGCCCAGATTCAAAAGGTGCGGAGCACTAGACCCCACCTCTTGCTGGGAGGGCTGCAGAGAATTTGTGGCCATTTAGTCCTCACATCAGAGAGGCACAACAGAGAGATTTAGTAACTTGTTCAAGGTCACACAGCTTGGGACAATACAGTGTTTTAAGTGCTTTGAAAGCTGCTGCTCATTATTTTTAAATCTTACCGCCACTATTCGGACCAACTTATTTTTTTTCTCTGCAGCCTTGTAGAGAAAGGGTCATTCACATTGCTGGGTGGCTGCCATGGGTTGAAAGCTTCATCTATGTTGTACCACTGAACTGTCATAACTAGTATGAAATGGAGATATTATTATTATTGCTAATATTCAGATGAGGAAACTGAGGCTCTTGGAAATTAAGTATGAGTCGTATAAGAGAATGTTAACTCACTGTTCCATATGCAAGAGTGATCTCCCTAAGTAAATGATAAATGTCCTGGCACAGATCTTTTTTTTAATCTCTTGTTTGCATCTGGAAAATGGTTTTTAAAACTTTTCTGTTGCTTTGTTAATGGCAGTTGCACATTGCAGAAAAATAGCTGGAAGAAAAAACATGTTTTTCAGATGTCCAGTGCAGGCCCAGGATAGAAGCAAGATGAATATTCCATTCTGCAATGGCAACACCAAAGGAGATGATGCTTTAGAAAAAAGATTTCTCGACAAAGCTCTTGAACTCAGTATGGTCTCCCTGAAAGGGCATAGGTGGTGAGTACGTGTCCCATCCAGAAGCTTGTCAGAGACTTGGTTTAGTTTTCAGACGCTGAAGGAAACACATCTAGGACCCTGTCCATCCTGGAGTAGCAGGTATTGTAACTAGTTGGGAAAGACCGTTTGTTACGGGGGTGCTCCTGCTGCTGCTTACAGGCCCCATAGCACGATTCCATGGCCGAGAGCATGGGGCGGGGGGGGGCACACCTTCTAGGAGCTTTGGTCAAAATTTCCTTTGAAAGTCTCTTCTCTGACAGCACAAAGGGTGCCATCCCGTCTGTAGTGCAGCTGGCACAAGCCTGTTCAGTGTAAGAACAGACACTGTTGCTCCCCTGAACATCAGAGAGAGTAGTTAATTCTGTGAGCTCCATGGAAGATGTATGTTTTCACGCATGAGAATAGCTGCCCGCTCCCTGCCCCCTGCACAGCAGGCTCATTGAAGAGTTGAGCTAACCTAGGTTACCTGTGAGCATGACCGTCCTTCACTGCCGTTGGAAAGGAATTTTCTAATGACTGAGATGTGTGACGCTCCTGGGCACCTGCAGGGGCTTTCAGGTGGGAGGTTGGACACGACGGCCTCAGGTGCCGTGACTCTCGCAGGAGCTGGTGACGGGAAGGAGGGTCATCCTGATGCTCAACCAGATGCTCCTGTTCTTAACGGCTGCATCGGTGGTTCTTCTGGGTCCGTGGGAGGCATTCAGGCCTCTCTGTGTAATGCTGTCACCATCGAAGATGTCAGAAGCTGGCAGCCTTCATGAAGCATTTTTTGGAGATGCACCAGCTATGAGCACATCCTAACTAATATACACTCTGCCCTTGAACAGTGTACAAAATTGAAAGTCACCTGGGCATGGCTAAGAAACACAGTAATTTTTTCGAATGCACATACTTATGATAGATTTTCTTCTTTTTTCAGAGAACAGAAAAGCATCCACAGCTATCCCAAGCTGTTGAAACTTAACCTTAATTCTGACTTGAACTGGAAGCTTTTAAAAAGTCTTCTCTTACTTTTCTACCAAATTCCAGCTACTGTTGTCTTTGCTGTCTTTGCTGCCTAGATCTCATATTCAAAGCTGCCTATGGGTTTAATTATATGCCAATTGCAGGTTATTATTTTTAGAGAAACACAGACACACAGCATGGAGGGTGGGTGGGGCCCTCTAGGTGCTGAATTTTGATCCTTTGCAAGATGACAGCAGTGGGGTCTTCTGGATCCTTTCTTTACATGGTTGTTCTCATAAAGCGATAGAAGTGACTTACTATATGTTTGTATAGCAAGGTCTGTTTTTACTACCAAATAGTTTATATATCTATGCATTTATATCTCTGTGCCTTTATATTTCTAATAATACGGTTCTTGTTGGTATATGTTGAGACTTTGAGAATTTGTTAGGATCCTTGACCTTGTGCATTAGAGTGTTAGGTTCTCAACAGTCGTGTGCCTCCCCTTCCCCCTCCCCTCTCCCTTTTTAAGCTGCTTCACAAGATTTGGAAGCTCCCTGATTCACTTTTCCTTTCCTTTCAGTGGGTAGAAGATCGGTTGGTTGGTTGGTTGGTTGGTTTTGTTTTTCAGTTATGCTGTTAAACTAAAAATCTGTGTTAAATTCCCTTACTGTTGCTTCACGTGATTGTTCTCCTTCTGGTGTTTGACCAGTGATGCCGAAGACGGAAGATCTTTGCTGAATAGTCTTTTCCCCTATTGTTCATCCATTGTCAGTGTTTTATGTTGACCGTGTGAAGGACATTAAAGTCCTAAAACATCTAAACCTTTGTCAATGAATTTCTTTACATGCTTTTTAGATGGATTGTTCTTTTAAAAACTTTATGCTGGGAAAACTTGAGTCTAAAGATAGCATCTGTGAAGGGTATTTTTTTCAGAACCGTGTAAGACTTGAGTCCTGTACCTCCATGTTTTTAATGATTCAGCGTACTGGTAGCTTTCCGTTGGCTTTTGGAATGGACATTATCAACAGACCACCTTACAACACAGCTCACGGTATAAAGTTGTATGAACTTTGTCCCACTTAGGCTGGAAACATGCCACTAGGACAGTTTTGAGCCATCTTTGTGTTTCGCTGGATTGTGTAATGAGGACTACACTGATCTTTCGTCCCAGCTCTGCACCAATTAGTTGGGTTAGTTGGGTTTCCTGCTTAGGGCTAAACCTTGCCAGTCATGGTTCTCTCATCTGTAAAAAGGAGGATTGAAATAACTCCCCCACTTCTCTCAGGGATGTTTGAAGAGCTTAAAACAAGGGCTCAGTGCAGGATGTGACTGTTTAAACACAGGAAATGTTTCAACAGCAAAAGCCGGCCAGTCCATGGGCGCCATCCAAGTGTTCACATATAATAGTGCTCAGAGTCTATTTTGCCTACTTCCTCATCCATTCATATGATGGTTCCAAGTCCCTGTGGTTTGTACCGGCCCCAAATCTCTTGAATCTCCACTTCTTTCCATTCCCATTGCCACAGCCAGCTCTGTCAGCCCTCAGTGGATCATTTCAGCAGCCTCATCTGCCCCCACCTGCCCCTACCAGCACAGCCAGTTGGACCGTCACTTCCCCTTCATGCTCCTCCTTGGTTCATAAAAATCCCAGACTTCTGAGCCCAACGGTCACAGCTTTGTGGTGTCTGGTCTGGCTTCTTCTTTCTTGTGTTTCTGGTTCTTGGAATGTGGCGAGCATATATGCCCGTGCTACGTCGGGTAAGCCTGGAGTTTCTGCCCCCCCTCAGCAAGACTGATGTTCCTTCAAGACACCTGCCAACCTCCTGAGCTTGTTTGTGTCTCCTGCATTGGAAGGATGCGCTTTTCCTTTGTTCTTATAAGCGTGACCCTTTTATCCCATCACAGCACCTCCATTCTGTGTTTTCCTGTGCCGAGGGTGTCTGCTTACGTGCCTTCCCCATCGGAGCAAGGAACAAGCCCTGTTTCTCCACCTCCATCACCTGGCATCCTGCCTTACCCTTAGGAGGTGCTCAACGACTATGTGTTTAATGAATGGAAAGGCAGGGCTTCCTGAATTTTGCAAACAGCCTGCAGTAAAGGCAGAGGTACAATCTCACATATGTGGATGTTTTAATTTTTCAAAAGCTTACTATATAATTTCATTTTAAACTAAAATTTAAAATCTTGGAGGGCTCCCAGACTCTTCTTTACATATGTGTGAAAGTGTTTGGAAAACGGCGAGCAACTGCATTCATACCAGGACAAAGGGTAGTCACTGTTGTCTGGAGCACAGATCGCTGGAAGATACTCATTGAGCGAAAACCTTGACCTTTGAATGTCTCAAGTGAGTGAACGGACGCCAGTCTGCTGACCACGTGGAGAGTGGGGAAGGGGAGCTAAGGATGCAGGCCCCGGGTCTACAGGCTGCGGGAGCCACAACTGGCCAGTCTTTAAGGTTAAAAGCAAAGTGGACAGGCAGGTGTCTTTCAGGCCTCGGGAAATCTGTGTAAGCCTTGGTGGCCTCACGTTCCTTCAGATCCTCCGGAGTGTCCTCCTCCTTCTCCCAAACTGTTTTTGTTTATTTTTCTCTTTCAAAATTTGACAACACATAACCATGTTAATACCACCTAAGTGAGAAAAAACAGATTTGTTCCCTCGTTGCTTATGTTTCCCTGCACACACTGCTTCATCCCCAGCACGGTGGCTCTGTTCTTTGCCTGCACGAGGAACAAAATTGTTCTGTTCGGCGCTAGTCTATGTTTATCTAAACGTCTAATGCTGTCTCATCACAACTTAGCGGATGCTGGAAGGTTTGGCCAGCGCTTAGGTGAAGTATGTGATGGAACAAATAAGTAGTCCCTTTTCTCCCCTTTAGAGCTTAAGGAGCCACGAAGACCCTGTAAAATGGACAAGACCCATTGATAGATGTCCAGCTCTGCCTAAGGCCCTTGCAGGTCTGGCCTTGTATCACTCTGGGATTAATGTTTGTTGTATCGTGTCCTTTGGATGGAAAATAAAATGAGGAAGAATTTTCTCACATTTGATCCGAATGAACATAATTAAGAAGTGAAATGCTACTGCGTCTGCAAAGAAATCAATCACTTTAATTGCAAAGAAGATTCCCTGCCTCTGTTAGTAATGGGGCTCTTGGTAATTTAGAATCAGAATCCATGACAGCTTGTGATGAATTGGCTCCTTTTGGGCTAAAGAAGGTAAGAAGTTCTAATTACCCCTGGATTATTCCAGAGTGGGTGGAAAAGCTTGATCAAAGAGATATTGGGAGAGATCTCGAAAAGCTAGCAGTGAGCAAAGATTCATTGAATTTCTTTTTAAGAATCTACAGAATAAAATAGTTCATTTGTTGTGACAAAAACAAGAGCCTGTGGTATTTGAAATCCCAGAGCAAATTGGACTTTCTAAGAAAATAGGGAACTGGGCATATGAGAAAAAGTTTACGTACCCAGAAGTCCTATAGTTAGGTTATAGAAATCGGCCTTGCTTCCTTGTTAGCGCACGAGGATACTGACAGCCTTGTGCCTCACTTGGGGAAAAGTATGGAATTCATCCTTTGAGTGTTTAAATGTATAAGTAATTGGCACTAAGCTGAAGGCAGTCCAAAATGTTTGATTCAAATGAAAGCATAATTTAAGTTAGTAGAAATGTACTCAGGGTCCTAATGAATGAATCTACTGACCCAATCCCTTTTGGTATCCTAGCCTTTGTTTCTCTTCAGATTGCCAACAATACCTGAAGAATAGGCTGGATTTTAGGTTGATGCATTTTATTTTGAATTGTGTGTGTTGATTTTTATATATCTATATAGATGTAGATATATAGTTATAGATATAATTTCAAACTTAAAGAAAAGTTGCAAGATTAGTACAAAGAACTCTTGTATGTGCTTTACCTAGATTCACCAATTATTAATATTTAGCTTTATTTGCTTTGGCATTCACTGTCTTTTCCATATATACATGTTTTTTTCTCCTGAACCCCTTAAGGGTAAGGACACATTTTGCCCTTTTCCCTGGAAATAGTGATTACTTCCTAAGCGAAACAACATTTTCTTACCAAACCACAGCACAGTGGTCTAAGTCAGAAATTTAACATTGATACTGTTGACTGATCTACCATGCATATTCAAATTTTGCCAGTTATTCCAGTAACATCCTTAGTGGCTAAATTTTTCAGGCCAGGAACCAGTCTACAATCATGCATTGCACTTAGTTCTCATGTCACTTTGGTCTAAGTATGAAATAATTCTTCAGCCTCTTTGTTCCTCATATTGTGAGAGTTTGTGACGAGTATAGGCTGGTTGTTGTGTAGAATGATCCTGATTCTGGGTTTGTCCTGTTTCCTCATGGTTCTTTCATGTTCTGTGCTTTGGATGGGGTTCCACAGAGGTGACGGTGTGTCTCTCTGTGCATCCTTACAGGAGCCCCTTGATGGTCATCTGTCTCATTAGCATCTTGGTTAAGGTGGTGCCCCCGCACTTTCTCCACTGTGAAGTTATTATTTGTCCCTTTGTAGTTAATAAGTAATTTATGGAGAGATATTTTGAGACTCAAAGTATTCTGTTCTTCATCAAACTTTTGAATTACATACTGGTTCACAGAACCAGTAATTCAGGTGGATTTATTTGATGAAGAAGGTGAAGTGATTCTTAATGCTTATTTTCCACTAGTAGTTTTACAAGCCACTCTTCTCTCTCCCAAAGGAAAAAAAATGCTAAAATATAAGCAGTGGAGCTGTGCAGAACAGTTCATTGACAAAAGGCAACCATTGGAGGATATGTATTCCAGGAGCTCTGAGAGTAACAAACATATTTTGAGAATGTGAACAGTATGAGCAAGTGTGCTTTCTGGTGAATCAGGGAAGGAGGAAAAGAATCCCCTGATCAGGCTATGGGGACCGACTTGCAGACTTTTCCTTCCCTGACTAGTCAAGGTTGTTTATTTCTCAGTAGTTGTAGAAGTACAGCCCTTTGGCCACACAGACCTTTAATCTAAGAACCAGATCATGAACCACATAGCCTGATTATGCTTTAAAAGATGTGATATTTATAATAACCTGAAGTTAAAGTTGCTTCTAATGACTCTAGCCCAGCAGAATAGCCCCCAAGAGAAAAGTAAAATCTTGGCTTCCATCTAGCCAGGTGAAAAGCTGTAGGCATCCCGAGAAATGAAACTTGAAGTTGAAATGTAAGAAATGTAGGAAGTCACAGGTCATTCTGGGGGAAAAAATTAATGATCTTATCCAGCAGAGTAAAAAGCGGCTAGAGGCTGAATCATTCTTTCCTGTTCCCTTCCCCCAATTTAAAACCATAGGTTCTTTAGGTTGAAAGTCCAGGATTTGAAGCAGAAATCTTTAGGAGTTCTTAGGAAATGACAGGTGAGCAGGTTAGTAACCTCAGGTAGGAACAATTCTGCTGTAAAACACACCGGGGCAAATACTCCTGAATTTCTGATGAATTTAAATCTTGGGCAGTCTAACATATTTTCTAAAGAACTATGTTCAAATTAAGGCTCCAGCTGATGTTACCCAGTCACCTCCCCCATTAAGCCATCTCCAGTTCTCCCAATGGCATATTGTTCAAGATATGGTGTCTTCCATGAGCAAGGTTCTTGTGGATACAGGGACAAGATATATCAGTTAGGATTTTGTTGGTCACAATACATAGAAACCTTGGTCCCAACTGGCTAAAGCAAAAAAAAAAAAAAGAAAAAAATTATTGGTTGATGTAACTGAACAGTCCAAACACAAGGGCCAGCCCAGATCTGGTTTACTCGAGAGGCCCATGTTGTGTATCCTTTGGAGCCACCTTTCTGGGACTCTGCGTCTTTGTCCTCCTTTGTGTCATGCTTCATGATAACCACATTGGTGACATTGCCTCTTCAGAACGGGTCTGTAGCTCTGCTTTCCTCGCCAGAGTGTCCAGCCTCACTCTGCTTGGGCTGCCTTAGATCAGGTTCTCATTCCTGTGCCAATGAGTAGGACCTGGAGGAAGGGACATGCTAACTGGCTGGAATACAACAGGACCCATCTTTGGAGCTGGGTAGGTGGCCAGTCCCACGTAAACCATATAGAAGCCTGTGCAGTTTGCCAAATAAGTTCTGCTTTTTGTTGCCCTTATGGAGTTTACAGCTTCATCAGGGAGGCAGACAAACAAATAAGCAAATGGATACAAGCTATGAAGTGAAAGAACAGAGCTCTGAGAATAAATGTCAGGGAGACACGGTCCAGACGGCGAAATGGGAAGTGACATTTGAGTTGAGATCTGAATGGTTGCGCAGGAGTTAATCAAGAAAAGAGGTTAGGGAGAGACAAAAGCCACGTGAGCATTTGGGGGAACCTTTATCACTTTACTTTCTCTTTGGAGAGTTGGTGTGTGATGCTCAAAATATTGAACAACTAGTATGGTACCCTAAAGAGGGCCAAATTACAAGTGGCCAAAGGAGGATGACTCCAGGAAAGCACCACCTTGCCGTAGGTGGCCACAGATGAGTGGCCCACTGCTGGGGTCTGAGGCCCACAGGGCTAGGGCTGGGGCAGAGACTGTTAACCAACTAGGATGGAAGTAGTAGATAAGTATATAAATAACTGGTATGGCAGCAGAGGCGTGTACCTGGTGGATTTCAAGCCTGAGTGTACCCCCTTTTTTCTGGGCCTCTTTCCACTGTTTACTGACCACCAAACCTCCCCATGCGATAGTCAATAAATGTTGACTAAACATATAGATGACTATATTGGTAGCGTGGGAAAATTATCTACATTCATGCTTGATTGATATTGATAGAAGATTTCGCCCCAGAGCAAATTAGCAAATGCTTCCCTAGATTCCGCAGAGCATCTCAGACATTGATTTTCAACTAGAGGCTTCTGGGATTTGAATCAGCATCTGCCTGAGGTTTGCAAGTTGAGGGGAATCTCAGCCTGGAGACACATGTTGATTCCACGTAAAGGGTTGGAAGCCCGCACGGAGTAATAAACTTATAGTTGTGTTCTTTTTGAACCATTTAATACTTATTGACTTAATGGGCATGTTAAAAAAAATCATGAGATGAAGCATTAACATCTTGATTCCTGTCTTTTCTTGAAGGGGGAGAAAATTTGGGCCTGCGTTGCAGCATGGAGGTTTGTCTGCAGCCAGTAGAGGCTGCCTCTTTAGATGGTGGGCTCTAATTTGCCTTTCTTCCACCTTTCTCACTTTTTTCATATTTGTGACGTACTTGCCCTTGGGTACCAGGTCTGAAAATAGCAAGATTTCAGCTTTCTATTAGAAAACCATCGCGAGGTCAAAAGAGTACGATGATCCTTGGCATCACCCTTCTGGCCTTTTCCACTGTTTTAACCCCAGCAGCAGGAGCATAAACTTTCCAGCTGTGTGAGCCAGAGCAATCCCCAAACCAGCTGAAGTTAGTCTGTTAGCTTTGTGCAGCCTGAAAGCTTTACATAATCATTGCCAGTCATACCTTCTGGTCACTTCCCTTTAGTGTACAGTTTCCACCTCCAAGTTCTTCTCTTACACCCTGAGAGGCTGGCCCAGAACCAACCTAGGAGCCTCCACTTGGGTGAGTAATTGTCATTAGCCTCCCTTGAGTCTCTTAAGCATCTCTCCTGTTGAGGGCTGAAGTCTAGTTCTATACGATTTCAAGTAAAAACTCCCATCCACAAGTCACTGATCCATTCATCCAACCTTACCTAGTTAGTTAGCAAAATGGGGAATCGTATTGACAAGATCATTATCCTTAAGCGATTTGGAGCCTAGTAGGGAAATTAAAATGTCAACATGCAATTGTCATACTCTGGAACAAGTGCCTATCAGGTAGGGTTGCAGATAAAAATACAGGACACCCGGTTAAACTTGCATGGTTTATTTGTTAAATCTGATACCCCTACCACCGGGGAAAGTCTTGGGTGCAAGGGAACACAGGTGAGGAGGACCAGGGACGTCTTCCTGGAAGTACTGCCATTGAGGCCAACATGAGAGGGCTTAAGTCAGAAGAGGTGCAGGATAGGGGAGGGCTCTGTGAAGACAGCGAATAGCACGTGTGAAGGCCCTGACTTGAGAGCCGCCCCAGGAAATTCAGGGGCCTGAGGTTCAGGATGTGGGAGTGTGGAGGATGGAAGCGTATGTCAGGGGAGGAGAGACTGGAGACGTGATGAAGTCCTGCCATGGAATGTGGACTGGATCCTAAGCACAACGGGCCAGCCATTGTAGGACTCGAAGCGGCAGAGTGACGTAGGATAGGCATTTGAGAAAAATCCTTCTGGCTGGAGTGTAGTGACTGATTAGAAGAGGGAGTCTGGAGACAGGAGAAGGCAGAGCGGTGCTTGCTGCAGTAACGATAGTGAGTGATGGCGGAGGCTGTGAGGAAGAGAGAGGAATGGATGAGCTCCTGAGAGGATGGATGGGTAGATGTTGGAGATGAGGGAAGAGAAAGGTCGCACATGAAGATGGTTCCACTCAGTGGCACAGGAGAGGTAGGGAGAAGTGGGTACTGCGCTGCCATTGGCCTGTTTGCCTCAGACCAGCTCCCTGTCTTTCCACTGCTCTGCTCCGTGTCACAGGGCTGATCCTGCAAACCCCATCGCCCAGATTTCCTCGCCAACTCTTTTCCAGGTAGGTTCAGCCAGTGGAAAACATTGGCCAGAGGTTGGAGGGCAGGGGGATGGGAGAAGCCAACGTATTTTTCCCTCGCCCTCCACTCTCTGTTTGGGCAGCTGCAGCAGGGTTGGTGGCCGCTTTGCTCTGAGTGGCTGCCCCAGGCACTTCACAGTGCTTAGTATGATAATCTCGAGGTCCATCCACGACATTGCTGCAAATAGCATTATTTCATTCTTTTTATGGCTGAATAATATTCCATTGTATATATGTACCATATCTTCTTTATCCATTCATCCATCAGTGAACATTTAGGTAGCTTCCCCATCTTGGCTATTGTAAATAGTGCTGCAATGAACATTAGGGTGCATGTATCTTTTCTTTCTTTCTCTCTTTCTTTTTCTTTCTTTCTCTCTTTCTTTCTTTCTTTTTTTTTTTTTTTGTCGCACGGCATGTGGGATCTTAGTTCCCTGGCCAGAGATGGAACCCATGCTCCCTGCACTGGAAGCACGGAGTCTTAACCACTGGACCACCAGGGAAATCCCAGGGGTGTACGTATATTTTTGAATTAGAGTTTTTTCCGGATCTATGCCCAGGAGTGGAATTGCGGGACCCTATGGCAGCTGTATCTGTTGTCTGCACGTCTCACATCAACCACCTGCACTCCAATCCTTGCTCTCAACGTCATCTTTGGGGAACCCAACCTGCGACAGGGACCTTGACAAGAAGAAATGGCTCAGGGAAAAGCTACCTGCACAGGGAGGAGATAGAGGCCATCGACCCTGGGGTGCGGCGGGGAGAGTGGGCACAGAGATTTGTCATTTCACCCCCGATACTCAGCCCTCCTGGCTGCCCCACTCTAGGTCACCTCGTGATACAGAGATGACCCGGTTAGAGTCCCTGCCTGTGCAGGAATCTAGGGGCACCAGCGGGTCTGAATAATATCAGTGCAGGGTCTCCCCCACAGCACTGGGGTTATTTGGGGCGGGTCATCCTCTGCTGGGGGCCTCTTCTGGGCACTGTGTGGGGTTCAGCAGCATCCCTGGCCCCACCCATTTGATTCCAGGGGCCCCTCCCACCCAGTTGTGACCACCACAGATTTTCCCCAGACATGACCAAAGAACTGGGTGAGGCGGGGGCAGGATGGCCCTGGGTGAGGACAGCTGTGTTGAAGCAACCAGCCTGTCCCAGGGCAAGGTCTGCCCCAATCCCGTCAGAGCCTGCATTTAGAACTGCCCCTTCCCTTTCCCAGCTCCCCTGCCCTGCAGTGGTCTCCGAGACATCATCCCTATGTAATAAATCACACCTTCTCAGTTTACTGTCCCCAGCACCTAGAAGAGTGTCTGACGTGTAGTAGATGCTTCATAAATACTTGCTGAATAAAGGAGTTGAATAAAGGGATGAGTGGATGAATGAATGAAGGTTACAATGGAAGGAGGGGCGAGATTCCCTTTCTGGCTCTCGGGGGTTGGGAGATCAAGTGAGAGATCCGTCCTAAATAGGCTGACCAGCCTTCTGGGGTTCCCCGGGAATGAGGGTTTCCCCACAGTTCCAGCGCTCAAACCTGAGCGGTCCTGGGCAAACTGCAGGCGGGTGTTGGTCACCCTATGTAAACACAGTAACAATTCCAACTGCAATAGCAATGGCCAAGGACCTCTAGGGTCTTATTGACCAGGCAGAGTTCTTTACCTGGCGGGGAAAGTGGCACAGGAGGGAGGGAGGAGTCTAAGGAAGAACATCCCACACGACAACGTGTGCCAATGGCCCTGGGCCCAAGGTCACACCTGACCAGGGCTTGCTTTTTTTTTTTCTAATTTACTTTTTCCCACATGGATATGCAATTGTCCTAATGCCATTTATTGAAAACTCCTTAATTTCCCCACTTTCTGTCATATCAAGTTCTCATATATCTGTTTCTGGACCTTTATTCTATACCATAGAGCTATATGTCCCATCCTAGCACCACTAGGGCTGTTTCATCACTATAACTTTATTTTTTATTCATTTATTTTTTTGGCCGTGCTGTGCGGCATGTGGGATTTTATTTCCCTGCCCAGGGATCAAAACTGCGCCCCCTGCAGTGGAAACTCGGAGTCTTAATCGCTGGACCTCCAGGGAAGTCCCCAGGGCTTGCTTTGACATCCATCGAATGGTGGTGGGTGGACACAGGGAGCAGCTGTCTGTGAGCCATCCTGTGTAGAAATGCAGGGTGGAGGGCAGGCCAGCTGGAGCGGGAGGGGAAGAGGCGGAGGAGGTGGGGAGGGAGGGTGGGCGAGAGACAGAGAGTTTCCGGAGACAACAGCTCTGGCCCTGTCCTAGGGCATGAAAGCTGAGCTCCTAGTGCCAGGAGTCTTGGAGCCGCAGCCTGTGAGCCAGGGTGACTGGCTCTCCTCCCTGGTGTGTGTGTGTGGGGGGTGGCTCTAGGCTTTTCAAGCTGGGAATGGGGTGCACGGAGCAGGGACGGAGTAGGGACCCTTCTCTCTGGGACCTCGCGGGCCATCCTTAGCTCACAAAGCTGAGCCACTCCTGGCGCTAAGGGTGGGGGTCTTATCCTCCCTGTCCCCTGGACTGCACCCTCTCACACACAACTTCCCCGTGTGTGCTCCCAGCAGCCAAGAGAATCTGTTTTTAAAAGATTTGGGGGAGGGGGGTAAACATACAAACAAGAGCAGAATGGATACTTTTTCAGAATGGGAATGGCTCTGTGTAACCCCACCCCCGGGGTAACCACAGTCCTGACCTCTAACACCCCTGACGAGTCAGCCTTGGTCTGGGCTTGCAGACCCACGGAAGCTTCCTCATCCCCTCCTTCAGACCCAGTCTCTCCCTCGGCGTCTTTGTGAGAAGCACCCGGGGAAGTGGGACTGCTAGGCTGTACTGCTGCTAGAACTCCACCTGGGCTCCACCAGGCTCCAGCCCCCCGCGCTGTGCACCTCTCTGACCCTGAGGCACCTCAACTGGTAGGAGCGGCATCACCTTCCCTCCCGGGACTTGTGACACTTAAGGCAGACACCGAAAAGACAAGTGTTTGGCTCCCTGGCTGGCAAAGGGCAGGTGCTCAATTGTCATAAGTGTCCGTATCAGTAAGGGTTCTCCAGACAAACAGAATCCATAGGGTTTATGTGTGTATATATACACACACACGTACATATGTACATGCATACAAAAATATACAGCTGTGTATATAGGCAGTATGCATACAGACATATACACATATAGTATATACAATACACACACATATACACACATAAAATGCACAGTTTGTATATATACAGTATGTATACACACATATACACATATACAATACACACATACATATACACTATACATACACACATAAAATGCATAGTTTATATATATACAGTATGTACACATACGTATAACATGCAATAGACACCTAGGTACATGTATATCATACATATATACACACATACAAAGATATTTAGGTGTGTGTATATATATAGTATGCATACATATATAAT
Organism: Mesoplodon bidens; assembly: GCF_964165515.1. Taxonomy (NCBI): domain Eukaryota; kingdom Metazoa; phylum Chordata; class Mammalia; order Artiodactyla; family Ziphiidae; genus Mesoplodon; species Mesoplodon bidens. The sequence goes on from NW_027672415.1 coordinate 199,234, forward strand.
ATATGCAATACATACACGTACATATAGACACACATATACACCTACATATAAAAGCATGTAGCATAAAAATATATATGTACTGTATATATAAATTCATCATATATATACATATATATATAAGATATATACACATACATATACACAACGTATACACACACATACACACCTATATGTACATATGTGCATGTAAATACACATATAAATACATACACAAGTGTGTCTATATATAGTATATACATATATACATATAATACCTATACAACGTATACACATACAGGTATACAACATATATACACACCTATATATAAATATACACTGTATACATACATACATACAGTGTACCTATACTGTATATATACACACACCCATATATCAATATATGGGTGTGTGTATATATACAGCATGTTCACATTTATAATATGTATACTATATATATACACATACATACATGCATACAATATATACACACACATATAGGCTTGTAAGTATACTGTATATAGTACTTACACATATACTACAAACGCACGCACATATAAACGTGTATACATATATAATATGTAGACACACATATACAAATTAATAGGCTTGTGTATATTCAGTATTTTTACATATATAGTTTTGTTTTAAGGAGTTGACTCGTGACCGTGAGGCAGGCAAGTCAGGGCAGGACTCTGGGCTGGAGACACAGGGAAGAGCTGATGTCCCAAGGCCATTGGAGGAACAGTTCCCTCTTTCTAGGGAACCTCATTTTTCTCTCCAGTCCTTCAACTGATGGACGAGGTCCACCCACGCCACGGCATTGACAATCTCCTTTACGCAAAATGGACCAATTTCAGTGTTAATCTCTTCCGAAAAATACCTTCCTGGCCACATCTGGAATAATGTTTGTGGTTGCCGGGGCCCCACGCAGTGCGCACGTGAGATTAACCATCCCCGTGGCGATGATGACACTTTATTTTCTCCCTTGACCATTGTCACTACTATTCCAATTAAAATGGCAGTGCCATGAGGGCAGGGCATTTCCTTTTTTGCCAGTACTGAGCGTCCGTGGTCTGGTGCCTAGCATAGGCTACATACACGGCATTTTTGTGAACAGAAGCCGGGATGCCGGCTGTCATATTTAATGAGGAATTATAGTCTTCTTATTGGGGGGGAGGGGTGTGTGTGTGTGTGTGTGTGTGTCACGGTACGTCAAGGGCGGGAGTCGAACCCGCCACCCCAGGCCCCGAGGGCTCTCCTCGGGTCCCCACTTCGGGCCGGTGGGGGTGGCCGGGGTCAGCCGAAGACGTGCGTGCGTGCGTCGTGAGAGCGGGCGAGTCCACGGGGTGGGCCGCGCGTGCCGTGAGTGGTTCGCCCCGGCCCCCGGCTCACTGTGCTCGCCTCACGCCGGCCCGAGTTCGCAGCAGCGCTGGAGGCCCCAGGCCTGTGACCACAAAGAGGGAACCGGGGGCCGGACGGGAGCGCGGCGGCGGCGGCGGCTGAGGCCCAGGCCAGGCGCCCTCCCCTCAGCCGCCCGCCTACCCGTGTGCCCCGCCCCCGCCGGCGGCGCCGCGCCCCTCCCCCAAGCGCCAGACTAGCACGGTGCGGGGGCCGCGCGCGAAGACATGGGGGAGAAGCTGGAGCTGAGGCTGGAGTCGCTCGTGGGGGCCGAGCCCGCCGTCTGCCTGTGGCCGCTGCAGGTCTACGTAAGTGCCACCCGTCCCCTCCTCCCGGACCCCCGCCCCTCTTCCCCCACGGCGCGCGCTGAGCCCACCGAGAAACGGAGCGACTCGAGTCGCCAGACCTTCTTTGGAGCCCCCCTTTCCCCCGCGCCGTGGTTCTCCGCGGCCGTTTCCAGCCCCCGCGCGCAGGGTGGGCAGAGGGGAGCCGGCGCCGGCCGGGGGCGCAGACTCGGCCGCGGGGACCCCGCGCTTCCGAGGGGCGCCCGAGCCGGTCTGCGGTTGGCTCTGCAGGGCTGGGGACCCCGGTCCCCCCGGGCCTGGACTGCCGGCGGGCTTGCCCTTCTGTACTTTAGGATCTGACATGTAGGGATTCTGTTTCCTGGTAGTTTATTCTTAGCGCTGTCAACGTGCTTAGGTTTTTTTTTTATTTTTGAGGGCACCCTTTCCTCCCTCTCTCCAGTTTTTTGTGTTTCTGTTTTGTTTTGTTTTAGTTAGGCATTTTGTCCCTCTGATCTTGAGTGGGTGGGCTGGCAGGACACTTGGAGAGGAGGCGTTCCGTCCCCTGATCTTGAGTGGCCTTTGGAAAATGACACGCCAAAGGGAAATTTACACAGAAGTCCGGTGATTCCAGAAATGCAGGGTGTCCGGCCAGGTGGGCGCCCGGCCTCTCGTCCCCTGTGGCGGCGTGGTGTGCGTGTACCTTGTCTCAGGGTTTACGCTTGGGCCCCGCAGCCCACCTTCCGGAGGGAAAGCGCAGCGGGCGCCGTGGGCCGGCGCCTTTGGGGCGCCCTTTCGTGCGCTCAGCTTGCGGGGGACCGGCCTCCAGGCGACCCGGCGGGGAAGCCCGCGCGACCCGCCCCTCGCGCGGGCTCCGTGTGTGTCAGTTTTGTGGAAACTGTGTCGCGACCGGGGTCGGGGTTGGGACGCTGGGACCGCCTGGGAGCCGATGTTGACTCCGAGGCCCGGTTCTCCGCAGTTATCTGAGGTCCGAGGGTTTCCAGCCCTCCACCGCGCACTGGCGCTTTCTATTTTTGCCCTTCCTGTGCCTGGAGGCGTGGCTGAGCCTGGGCTCTGGCTTTTCCGGTTGGGTAACTCCGGGTGTCCCGGGTGGGCGACCTGAGCAGCAGTGGGCCGGGCGGGGAGACATGCCAGGGGAGGGAAACTGAAAGTGGGGAGAACCTTCAGAACTCCAGCTGATCCACTTGCCTCGCCTCCCCGCCCTTCTTACTGCACTTGTCATGCACGGGATGGCTGGCCGGCGCATTTTTCAAAATGTAATAATTTGTGTGTCCTTAGTAGCCGTGAAGCATAGTTCACTTGTAGTGCACAGTTGTAGGAGTTTTGATCGCCATCAGGCGGCAGAGCGATCCTGTCATCCCATTTGCTGCCCTTTGGCGCCAGGGTGCCTCTAGCCTCTTGGCCACTAATCTCCTCTCTGTCCCTAAGGTTTTGGCTTTTCCAGAAAGTCAGATAAACGGAACAACAGCATGTAGCTTTTTGATTCTGGCTGCGTTGGCTCAGCAAAACCTATGCGAGATTCCTCCCGGGTTTGTTTTGTTGTTGTTGTTGTTTTAAATATTTATTTAGTTAGTTATTTACTTGGCTGTGCTGGGTCTTAGTTGCGGCACATGGGCTCTTCATTACCGCGTGCAGTATGTTTTAGTTGCGGCGTGGGGGATCTAGTTCCCTGAGCAGGGATGGACCCCGGGCCCCCTGCATTGGGAGCGTGGAGTCTTAATCACTGGACCACCAGGGAAGTCCGTCATCCCTGTTGTTGCGGGTATGAGAAGCCACTCCTTTTTCTGGCTGTGTTGTATTCCATTTTCCGTTTGTCCATTCGCCTGCGGGTGGCAGGACTTGTGGGATGTTTCCACTTTTGAGGGGATCGGGAATAAAGCTGCTGTAAACATCCCAGGGCAGTTTTCCATGTGAACTTGGGTTTTTACGTCACTTGAGAAAATACTCAGGAGTGGGACTGGGGTCTGTGCTAAGTGTATGTTTAACAACCCTCCTGCATCTTAGAAATGGATATTTTTGAATATTGGAAGAGTTGAGAAATCCACTGTGACCCAGCACCCAGGCACTTGAAACGAAGTTGGAAGTTCATCTGGAGATGGTCACGTTGTCCCCGTCACTGTCTTTTATTCGAGGCAGAGCAAGGCCACAGATGTGTAACCCTTGTAAGGAAGGCCTCGTGTGTCCAGGCCCTGGCAGGACCTGGCTTTCTAGTGGTGGGCGGTTCTGCAGTGGAGAGCGTCTTTCCCTTGCTGGACGGACCTCACTTGGCAGGGTGCGGGGTGTGCTGCCTGCGTGGCCGGGCGCTCTTTCTGCCGGTCAGCAGCCGTTCCTGGTGTGTCTGTCCTACTACCAGGCAGGCAGTCAGGGGCCCTAGTGAAGTGCTCAGCGAGCCGCAGCCTTCCTAAAGTTTGCGCGTAATGTCTGCTACCCTCCCATTTCCCTGCTGAGGAATTTTGCTCTCTCATGGGAGGTGAGGGGGCAGTGCTTTATAAGAGTTCATGTTTTGTGATGACTCGATGCTGAGTACATTAAGAAAATGGGCTCCTTCCAGAAGCTTAACTTCTCAGAAGGTCAGATTACGCATGTGACTGCACGTTTGAAATGAGTGAGCTTGTTTGTTCATTGATTCATTCATTCTGCAGGCACCTCCTGGGTATTTACAGTGAGTGTTCCAGGGGGCGTGGAGGACAGTAGACAGTATTCTTCTTTCTTTTGATTTTTGAATTTTACTTTATTTTTTTATACAGCATGTTCTTATTAGTCATCAATTTTATACACATCAGTGTATACATGTCAATCCGACTCGCCCAGCTCAGCACACCACCATCCCCACCCCCCCGCGGCTTTCCTCCCTTGGTGTCCATACGTTTGTTCTCTACATCAGTGTCTCAACTTCTGCCCTGCAAACTGGTTCATCTGTTTGAGACAGCTTTGTACTTCCCGCTTCCAGGGGCTCTCATGTGGGTGCTGCGAAGCGGGGTTTTAGATGGTGCAAGGTGGAGGGTGGGCACTAGAACCGGAGCCCAGTGCCCGGGTGTGTGTGCGCTGGATGGGGCGTACGGCCTAGGACTCCTGCCGGCTCGGTGACCCCGGCCGAGTGCCTTAAGGCTTCTAGGTCTCAGTGTTCTCATCTGTAGCATGGGCTGAACAGGACTCACTCTCTCTGGAGGTTACAAGGTCGCACTGTGTTCATGTTTGTAGACCCTACAATGTAGAACACTTAGGACAGTTTGGAGCATCGTTAATTGTTCCACAGATGTTACCTGGTCTGTTGAACGACTTTGCCTGGTACACGCCAAAGCGATTAGGAAATGGATATATCCCAGCTTCATTTCCTTTCCATTAAAACAGGGTTCAGGAAAAAAAATCTGTTTTTCAGTAGTCGTATCATATAGTGGAAGGAGCACTGGTGTGAAGGCAGCTTAGGGTTTGAATTCCAGGGCTTACGCTGTCTGTGGCCTGGGCAGGTTACTTTTGAACTGCAATCCCCACACTTGTAAAATGACATTAAAAACCACTCTTTCTGTGGGTTCTTAGAATGAATTAAGCAGGTTATGTGTGTAAAGTAGCCTGGCACTTGAATGAGTTGTCAGAACCAAGGGCTGCTGGAGACGATGCTTCTGCCCTAGGTAATCTCCCCTTCTACTGGGCGGCAGGTAAACACAAGCGCAGTAGTCAGTGCTCTGGAAGAAGTGAGTTCTGGTGCTACAGAGCACAGAATCTTTTTTTAAAATTTAATTATTATTTTATATTGGAGGTTAGTTGATGTACAATATTGTGTTAGTTTCAGGTGTACAGCAAAGTGGTTTAGTTATTCATATATCCATTCTTTTTCAGATTCTTTTCCCGTACAGTTTGTTACAGGATATGGTGTAGAGTTCCCTGTGCTATGCAGTAGGTTCTTGTGGATTATCTGTTTTATATAGAGTCGTGTGTCTATGTTAATGCCAAACTCCTAATGTATCCCTCCCCCCCCCACCTTTCCCCTTTACAGAGCACAGAATCTTGGAAGGGAAAGTTCAGGGTAGGCTTCTTGGAGGAGGTGCCATCCTTTCTAAGGATATGTAGAAGCTCCTGGGGTGGCAGGAGGGAGCAGTGTGTGTCGAAGTTTGAGAAATATAAGAAAATATGGCAAAACTAAGGTATAGGACTGGAACTCAGGGTTTGGGAAAGAAATGAGAGTTGATACTGGAAAGTTAGTGGGGCCCAAGAGAAGGGGGCCTTGTTTGTCCTGTCAGAAGTTTAGATGTTTATCCTGCAGGCTGTGGGAAACCCTAAAGAACAGTGAGATGGACTTGTGGTTTAGAGACTCACTCGGACCTCCATGTGCAAGGCACTTGATTGGGTGCAGGGTGAATTGTAATCTAAGGTTCCCACTTAAGTTATAAAAGGTTGGACTGGATTTTGCAGATCTGAGAGAGAATGGGTGGGGCCTGGTGACCAGTTAGAAAAGGGAGGGCAGCAAGCGTGGGTGACAGTTTACAGCTGCATCTTTTTGAGAGAGACAGAGCACAGTAGGAAGGGATTGGGGGTGGGGAGAGGATCTTACTTCATCTTCAGTGCTTTAGAGGGGCCTGGTAGACAGGTCTGGGCCCAAGGTTCATATCTGGGCTTCTGGGGAGGAGAGGTGTTTGAAGGCATGGGAGAGACTTAGGTTACCCACAACAAGATACAAAGAATCATAGGTCTGAGGGCTTTTTAAGTGGGTATATTGAGGAAGTTTATAAGCTGAAAGAAAGCAACCAGCAGATAAAGGGTGTGAAGATGTAGAAGAGGAAATGATTGTTCATTTGTTTTCAAAAAGCTGAATACTTATCGTGTGCCTGGCCCTTTTCTAGGATCTGGGGTTCTCACCATGTGTTACCTCTTCTGCAAGGACAGTTCCACACATCCCCTGGTGAAGAGAAGTCAGATTATTCTTTGCATCCCATTCAGGTGTAGGAACTGTTCTGTACCTCTGAAGGGACTTTACTTAACCAGAGTAATAAGTTAGAAATCAAAAGAAATTAGAGCTGGAAGGGACCTTAAAGGCCACTGTACTTAATTTTGCCTAATATTTTACATTGATTGTCAGAAAAATGCAAAGCCCATTCTCTTCAGAATTCCTTCCCTGAACTTTCTTTATGTCTTGCATCCAGTGGGTCTAGCTTGTAAATTTTGGCCTCCTCCTAAATTTGCTTCTTCATCCACATTACATTTTGCCCCGACTATGGTAGAAACTCCTGGGTGGTTTCGTGGCCCCTGGTCTCAGTGCCTCTAAGTTCATCTGCCTACTCGGGTTGAGTGATCTTCTAACATGACAAGATATGCCTAAAATAATGCTGCTAATGGCTTGCCCACACAGAGTTAGTGCATACTAGCCGCCCAGCATGTGCTCTGCACAGAGGCCTGTAATCTGAACTGTGCTTTGCCAAGCCTCCTGGGGCTCTTTGGCCCTGAGGAAGGGGAGCTTTTTGTGATCACTCCCTTTGTCTAATTGGTCCTTCAGAAGCGGGGAGCCTTTTTCTAATCAGCGGAGGCACCCTTACTCAGCCAGTGGTAGCCCCAGGCCTCATCACCTGTGGGATACAAGCCATGCTCTCTCCCAGGCTTGCTTGGGCCAACATGTCTATTTTTATTTCTGTCTCTTCTCACACTTGGACTCCTGGTCTTTAGTCATCCCCACCTGCAGTATTTACAGTGCCCAGCAGGTGTCAGGCTCGAGTGTCTTTTCACAGATGTTTCCTCTGCAGTTAATGCACCTCCTACTCCAACTCTGCATAGCCTCATCTTTCTAGACTGTACTTCAGGGTTATCATGAAGCCGTCACTTAGCTATAACTTTTGGCCTCCATAGGCACTTCTGTGCTTAAAGGTTATGGTTCTTTATCTCATGTGATTGAAATTTTGAGTTTATAGATCTTCGTCCTTAATGAGGCTGTAAGGACAGGAATCATTTCTAATCCTTAGCACAGAGCAGATGCTTTTTAACGGTGATAAAATGTATGGTTTAAATGACTCATTTTACAATAATTTTGCTTTAGCTTCTGATAGAAATAAAGTTTCCAGATGTTGTGTTCCTGCAATAAGAAATAAAGATGTGACCTTCCAGTTGCGTAAAGCTCATCAATGCTGTGTAAGTGCGTCGGGTGTGCTAAGGAACGTGGATCCAAGTGGGCTAGTTGTGAGAGAGAGAGACTTAACTATGTTAACAAAGGTAAGCCTTCATTGTGTCCTGCCAACATCTGATAGTTGCTTCTGGGCAAACTAAATTTATAAAATTTTAAACTGTTCCTCACCATTAAAGGGATTGAATATTGGGCCACTTTGGTGCACCTGTGTCTTGCGAATTGTCCTGTTGGAGATGGAGGTTTAGAAAGTGAGTTTCAGTCTTGTTTAAGTCTCTTCCCATCAGACTGGTCTTGTGATTTCCTACACACCATGTTACTTCCTGTCTACCTTTCCTTGGTGTTGTTCATGCCTGGATTGTCTCCTGTACCTGCTCAAACCTTGGTCCACTCTCATTTGTACCATGGAAGTTTGTCATGCCGGATACTGTCAGAATTAATTTTACTTAAGTTTGTGTTAAGGTGCAAAGCACACGTTTTGTATATTATCTGTTTTTTGTGTTTGTTTATATTTTTATGGTTTCTCTTCAAGAAATATTAGGAGTAGGAAATAACAAGATGTAAAGAGAAAAAAGTCATCATTCTCTTTCAAGTTGTTAGAACATCTACCTGCAATCATAATGCACTGTGGTATGTGTTAAAATAGGAAATATATGTCATGTCCCGTAGGAGCAGGAAAGTCAGTGGTGTTAGGGTGTGTCATGGAAGTAATCACAAAGCAGGTGACTGCTGGTTGGGGTCCTGAAACATTAGTGTGTGTTCCTTGTGTCCAGTAGTGGTCTGGAGGGGTCAGGAAGCGTGCCTTTCAATTTGAGGGAACAGAGGGTTTGAGGTCCTCTCTGTTCTATTGCTCTAGTATAGTATACTGCATAGCAGCTCATAAAATACTGTGTTTATAGTTGATATTTAAATCGCTGATTGATCATCAAGATTGGGATGTATCATTGGAAATGAAAATAGGAAGAGTCTTATGCTTTTTAGGTTTTTCCTTTTTTTCCGATGTCTCAGAAGGCTCTTTGACGGGGGACTTTATATTCTCCCATACAATTCCATGAATACTTATACCCTGGCACTTATTTTAATGGCATTTTCAATTTATAAATGTCTCTGAAACACGTACTGTAAACTATTTGAGGGTAATGACCATGGCCATGGATGACACATCTTAAATGTGCATCGTGTTAATGTTTGAGTGTCAAGTGGTCTACCATCAGTGCTTCCTTCTTTCACCCAGTTTTCTTCCTCATTTCCTTCTCCAAATTTGTCTCATTTTTCTACTCTCCCTTTTGCTTCTCTATTCTTGCTTTCTCTTTCCCATTGCGTGTGTCATTCTTCTTCTTCTTCTTCTCCTTCTGACTTCATTATTATGGCCAACTAAAACCTTTTCTAGGATTGTCTCTATCTTCCTTTCCTCTTCATTGCCATCCACAAACTCTTAGAGAATATTGTTGCTTGAGTCCCTTACTTCCTAGCATACCCGTGTACTTCCTGATCACTTTAGAACATTGAAAAGGGTTGGAATTTTTAAAAATAGGTAATTATAATCAGTCTTCTTTCCCCTCTGGCATAAGACTCTTCTTCCTCAATCTGACCATTCTGAAATCTAGAAGTACTCCAGCTCATTGGTCTCCCTTACCCCCATGTTTAGGCCAAAGAACTTGTGAAACCTTAGCCCTGTTTAATACTTGAATTTATCAAAACATAAGAGGGCTAATTCTGCCTAAGGGCACCAAAGAAGAATAAAGATGCCACAGATAAACGTTTAGTCCAGATTTATAATGGACTCTTAAGTGCCTAGTTGAGTGCTAACTGTTAACTCACTTGAACAACAGGGAGGTCATGACACAAACTAACATGTTAATTGTATAGACACTTCACTTCACCATTCCTCAATGTAGCTGATAAACTGCATCCAGTTAGCTTAAATACATGAATGATGAATTTCCCTGCGTATATAAATCGGGAGTTCCTAAAGTTTTCTTTTTCCCTTTGTACAACTACTGACTGCCACCTTGCTTGGTCAGTGAAATAGAAAATGATGACTAAGAAACACATTGTCTCAATATCAGTGGACATAATGTCCTAGTAGTCTATAAAAATCTCAAAATTCTTAATCTAAAAGGTAGTTCTGCCAATCTTATAACCTTTTCCTTTGTTAATATAAATATCCAATCTATGAAGGTCTCAGTTTCCTTACTTAGAATATGAGGTGGATAGATTTGCTAATATCTAGGGACCTTTCCAATTTTAATATTCCCTAGTTATAAGGGCTGAGCCAAATACAATGGCTCCCTTAATCATTAACCTCGCTCATGATGAAAGTTATCAGCAAGTTCTACTTGTAAGAGATTAAACATTCATATCCATGTATATTGTAGCACATTGACTTTTACAGAACTCAAAGTAACACAACATAGTTACATTCATAGACTTAAGGTCACTGTGGTATACTTTACAATTTTTCTTCTCCCTAGGAAGGAAATGTAGATCCCTAGGAAGGGATTTCTTTCTCTGCCTTTCAGTAATGTAAGCCTTTTATTATCTCTTGGATCCTAAAAATGGGTAGGGTTTTGGCAGGTGGAGCTTAGGACAGACATTCCAGGTGACAGGGACAACACAAGAAAGGGCAGAAGGAAGAATGGATTTTCAGAAAGACTTGATATCTTACATGATGAGAGCAGCGTTTCACAATCTCTGTCCTGCAGAACACTGGTTTTAGATGATGTTAATGTAGTTAGAAGACAGAAGCATTTGGGAAGAGCCGTACTCTACATCCCGACATGAAATTCAAGTTTCACTTTGTTACATTACATACTCTGAAAAGTTTTGGAGGAAGGAATTGATTTATTTTTGTTTAATTCAGTCTTACTTACAGTTACTTGACAAACCTATATTCAGCTGATGGGACTGTATTTTGTGAAAGGCCAATCGGAGAAATGGTGAGATGGAGCTTAGGATATTTCTCTGTTGGGACAGGCATGTGATTATTTTTCTTATAATTCTTTACTGTTTGTCCTAACAATTGTTACTTTGCAGGAGTCAGTTTTTTTTGTTTTTTTACATCTTTATTGGAGTATAATTGCTTTACAGTGTTGTGTTAGTTTCTGCTGTATAACAAAGTGAATCAGCTATGTGCATACATATATCCCCAGGATTCAGTTTTAAGCCTTCTGTTTTTACCTGAGTTATTGGGACTCTTAGAAAGCTCAACAATCCTGGAGTCTTCATCTCTGATGTAGTTTCCAGAAGCTCCTGGCACTTACCACTATTTCCTCTTGATTCCTTTCCTCCGACTTCAGACTTCTTACGATTATGAGCTGATGGTTTTCTCAGCCTTTAGTGTCAAAACCAGCTACCTCACTCATCTTCATTGTCTCAGTTACAAGGTGCAATATTTCCCATGTTTATATGTGTCAAAATATAAGTCAGGAATTGATAAATAGCATATGCGTAATAAAAATTGTATTTCTTTTTTTTCTTTGTTCAAAGGTATCCAAACACTGGCCAAGTTCTTAAATTGAAAGTAGAGTGATCTAACTTATTCAGCTCATCCAACCATCAATATTCAATACTTGTCTTTTTTCTTACACATATTTCTTGTATTCCAATTGTGACATTCTAGAGCACAGTGAGTACATTTATAACTTATTACTGCATTACTACCTTGGCTATTCCTTGACCAAAATTTACTTCATACAACTGACAGCCTAATTAACCTACTAGAGTTTTTTTTAATGTACGCATACATTAAAAAAACTCTAGTAGGTTAACTACATTGCTAATAACTGAATTTTTACATCTCTATGCACCCATGTATCCAACACCAGATCAAGATATTATAAAATATTTCTAACAGCCTACACGGTTCTCTGTTACTTCTTTCTGTTCCATACTCTCCCAGGGCAACACCTAAGCTGACCTCTATCTATCACCATATATGACATACGTGGAAACACACAGTGTGTATTCTTTGGTATCTGGCCTCTGATTACATATCATTATATCGGTAGTTTATTCTTTTATTGTGTTTTCCTGATTTTTTAAACCTAGACATTCATACAGTGTCAAAGTACCACTGAGTTCTTCATATTATTATGCTGACCTCCATCTTCAGGGGCTTTCCACAGTCTTCCACGTGTCTTTCCACCTACTTTCTCTTCCGTCTAATTATGTTTCATTTAACCAACCTCAGCCAGCCTTCCCCCATATTCCCCAACACGTAGCACTCCTGTGTTCAGCCAGTTTTGTCCCGTATTCCATAAGGCCTTTGTGCCATTCCTGACACTGTGCCTGTTCCCTGCCCGGAAGGCCTGTTCCCTACCCTCTATATACTTGTTCAAGACTCAGTTTAAATGCTACCTGTCCTGAGAAGTCTTCTCAGAAGAAGCCAGTACTTTTTGGAATCCTTCTTTAATGAAATCCCATAGCAAGTGTAATCTGTCCTCCCTGATCTGGTAATTACTTATCCATTGTTCCTATCATATAGTGTTTGTTTTCCTTGTGTGCTGTTATTATTTATTGAAGCAGATTGCAGTGACTTGAACCAGGAACTGGGTCATTTTCCTCTTCATTTTAGTGCAAGTTTCTGTGATATGAAGTTAAACTCTTTTTCCCTCACTTCCCATTCACCCTCAGCAGTTGTTAAACATGAAGTACAAGTGAAACTTATTGGTTCACAGGTTTTTGTGGTCCTTGGTTCTGGTCCCTAGGTCTAAGCTGCACTTCTGTAGTGCTAATTTGACTGATTTCTTATTGTCACGTAACTCAGGAATTAACTAAATCATTACAAATTTAGATACATATAAGATAGTATAAAAAAACCCAGTGGATATCAAAAGTTTTGGCCTGGAGGAGAGTGTTGTATGAGTCCTAATTTGGTGGGGCTCACACTTAATGAGCGAGCCTTCCAATATTCCACTGTAAGTAAGAAAGAGGTATTCAAATATATGGTTAATATTTAACAGTGTTGATAAAAAAGAGAAGAGAGAAAGGGACGACAGATATTTTGAGGGCCTTTTGGAATTCATGAACAATTATGATTGGATGGGGAAAAAGAAGAACCGAGGGCTAACCTCCCACAAGTGAAGTCAGGAAAGAGAGAAGGGCTCATCTGGTATGCAGGTAGAGAGGTTTGACCTACAGAATCTTAGAAAACCTCAACAATCTGAGCAGCGTTTGCAAGAGGCAAACTAAAGGGCTAACAAAAGTCTGCAAAAGTGTCACACAAAGAACTCTGGCATGGTGTTCATCATCTAGCTAATCCTAACATGCAGACATTGTTGAGAGTAAAGTCAGGTCTTTACCAGAGTGGGTTTCTTATTTGGGCAACTGGGTCAAATGAAGAAAGGCAGGTGTAGGCTGCCAGAGTAATAAATAAGGAGAGGAAAAAACAAAAAGAACGAGACATATCATTCATCAGTGATTTCCCCCCAGTATTCTTAGCCTCCACCTTATCTCCATCTTGCTGCTAACACAGGAACTAGACTGAACAGTGAGGTAAAAGGTCTCTACAGAAACTGAGGTAATATAGAAAATGAAAAAATAAAACATAAAATTGTAAATTTTCTTCCTGGGGTAATTGAGATGATAGTTGAATAATAACATAAGATCAGGCGAAGTCTAAAGGAATTTTAGACAAGCTGGATCGAGTAGGAAAACTTCTGTTCGCTGGCATCTGAATGTTGGAGAGACACCAAGACATGTGGGCCAAGTTGTGGAGAGAAGGGAAACACAGACGCAAGCTGGACACTTGGTGCAGCTTTTGTCCTTGGGGCATTTGCTGATTCAGCTCATACAGCCTAGGAGCTGAAAAGCCAAAGAGTTCAAAAGACTTTAACCACAGAAGCCAATGGGCAACAGCTCAAGCTAAAGGCAACAACTAATGGAATGACAAGCTAAGTGTATCTTTAGTCTCACAGGGCTGCGGGAACCATTACATTTAAAGCCTAACAAATACAAGGGTAGTTGGGAATAGGGAGAATCCAAACATTCACATGGTAATCCCAAAGGGCAACACCCATAGAGGAAGGACAAGACAGAAATAGACCAACCTTCACACAGACTGAAAAACGGCTTTGAATGAGCTCAAACTGAGAATGGACTAAGGTTACCAGTCCCTATAGTAACTGTCTGCCATGGGCCAAAGTAAATCTTTTCAAGAGAAAGATAACAACATCCAGAATGTGGAGGTATCTTTATAGTTTCCTAAAATAAGTTAAGCCCAATTTTAGTATAAAAAATAATAGGACATAACCAGGAAAAAGACTAAATGATCAAATGTTCAAAAAAAGAAGAAAGAAAGAAAAAAGACAACATAAATAGACACAGGAGGACAAGAGTTAGCAGGCCTTGGTTTAAAAAAAACAACAAAACTACTATGGTTAAACAAAGAAAATAGACACATGGCAAATAAGCATATGAAAAGATGCTGCACATTCCATGTCATCAGTGAATTTTGAATTAGAACAATAATGAGATACCACTACACACCTATTTAAATGGCTAAAATCCCAAAACTGAAATACCGAAGTTGGTGATAATGCAGAACAATTGGAAATCTCATTTGTGGCTAGCGGGATACTTGGCAGTTGCTTACAAAATAAACGTACTTTTACCATACAGTGATCTAGTAATCATGCTCTTTGGTATTTACCCATAGGAACTGAAAAGTTATGAAAAGTTATGAAAGTAAGAGCCTTTACAGTGAGAAAATTCTATGATTCTATGGTTTTTCAACTCATTAATTTGTGTAGTTCATCCACTTTACTCATTGTATACACTTAAGTATATTGTTCCTTGAAATGGCCATTCAAAGTTGTTTCCTGTGCCACACACTATGAATGTTAGGGTTGGTCCTGTGTAAATCTTACCCCCATTGAATTAGTATTATCCCTAAACAAGCAACTTTCTTCCATAAGGAACAAAAAAGAGGTTCAGAAATGTCCAAACTAAGTTTTTATAAAACTGTGTTATCAAATCTTATTTATCAAAAAACTTCAAACATAGCAGTATGAGTTCCCATATACCCTTTACTCAGCTTCCCCAAATGTTAACATTTTATATTACTAGAGTATAATTATTGAAAGCAGAAAGTTTACATTGTCACAATGCTACTAACGATTTATAGACGCGTATTCAAATATTGCCTATTGTCTTGTGGTCCAGATTCAAATCTAGGACCCCTTATTGCATTTGCTTGTCATATCTCCCCATTCTTCTCTAATCTAGGATAGTTCCTCAGTCTTTTTTTGTCTGTTATGACCTTGAACTAATGGAAAATCTTATCCAGTCATTTTGTAGAATTTTTCTCAAATAGGGTTTGTTTGATATTTTCTCATGGTTAGACTGAGGATATGAATTTCTTGACATGAACACATCAGGAGAGATATTATGCCATTTTCAGTACATATTAGAGGTACAAACAAATCTGTATGTCTCACTACTGGGGATGCTAACTTTGATGACTTAGTTATAATGATAGCTGCAAAATCACTATTTTTCCCTTTGTAATTATTTGAAATTGTTCAAATATTCTGCTTCTTGTTTAATTTTCCCATACTAATTTTAGCATCCATCAATAATTTTTGACTCCACCAGTTACTGTGGTGTTTGATGATTGTTCATTTTCTATTCCCATCATTCCCTCTACATTTATTAACTATAATTTGAGTATAAGAAAGAGCTGTTCTTCTCGTTCATTTATGTATTTATCTGGTTATTTGTTCATATATATACATACATCAGTGTGAACTTGTGGATATTTATTTTATTCTACGGGTTAAAATTTATTACTATCATTAATAGTTTTGTTTCTCAAAGTGTTCCATATTTGGTCACTGGTACTCCTTCCAGCTGTCTCCTATATTTTTCCTACATGACCATACAATTTTTGGAGTAATATCTTACTTTCTGACACCACAAAATGCTCCAGACCCATCTTTTACTTTCCTCTGTCTCAGCCTTGAATCAGTCATTTCTCCGTGAAGTTCTTGTTCCTTGCATTAATAATGGTATTCAGAAACCAGAATCTTGGTATGAGGTGGATTTATCACTATCCAAGCTACCTCATTGTGTTTTCAGCAGAGAGAGCTGAAAAAATATATACGAATACATAAAAATATACAAGTATCTCTATTTTCATATTATCTATCTGGGTGTGTGTGTATACACACACACGTGTGCACACACACACCTTATCTATCATCTGTCTACCTACATATATATATAACTTCAAATTGATACATGAATTCAAATTGATACCTTGATTCCAATCCAACACCACAGGGTTTATTCTAGCCTCCCTTACCCTTTCCTTATTTGTCACTCTTTAACAATTAGAAACCTGATTCTCATTATTTGCAGTCTATTTAGTCATTTGCTCAATTCTGGAATACACATAAAATATTTAAAAATCATTAACCTGTACACGTGTGAAAAATAAATTTACTAACAAGTTCAATATTTGTGTACATTTCTTTTTGTCTTTAGCTTTTCAGTATATATTCTGCATGGTTAATTACAGTATATTAAAATACTGTTTTCCAAAGTTACTTAGGTTAGCTCTTTCCCACCTCCTTCAGTGTGTTTTTTTTCTTCTGCAGTGTGAGAAAATCCAGTACTTTGTGTTCAACTCAGACTACCAAACCAGAAGTTCTAGCAGAAAAGGTGATAATCCATATGTGCAATAAGATCCCCAGGTGATTCTTTTCATTGGAGAAATATGAGGAACGCTGCTTGACGTCTCTACAACTAAGATGTCTAAAATGAAACTTCAATTATTCCTTCTTCCAAACTGTCCCATCCTGCAAATCTTTTCTTCCTCAGTGAATGGTGCCATGATTCACACAAAAACTAACTCAGTGCAAAAACCTGGGAATGGTCCTCAATTCCTTCCTTTTCTTCACTTTCTGCATAGACTGCATCATTAGGTCCTCTGGAATCTCATCTCTCTCTCTCTCTCTCTCTCTCTCTCTCTCTCATCACATACATAATGTTTCTCTTCATCTTCGTTGCCACCATCTTAGCCACTACCATTTCTCCTTTGCTCTACTTGAACAGCCTAGTGTCTACACAACTATCTTTTCATTTAATTGCTTTCTCTTGCATCTAAGATAAAGTCGAAATCCTTAGCCTTATAGATTCTGGCCTTGCCTTTTCTTGTAAGATGTATTTTCATACTTATAAGTACAGGCACACTCACACGCACACACATATAGTTGGTATTGTTAGTTTAGGCTTGGTTTGCCCTCCCATCCTAGCATGAGAAAATTAAGAAACAAAGTCAAACCAAAAAAAAACTTTAAAAATAAATTTGAATAATATCCTTTCCCTCCAGAACATTTCTCTAAAGCAGTATTATCATTAATGGCAGTACAGACCAGAATTTTTTCCCTTAGACATAAAGGCATGGTGAAGAAGTCACATTAAAAACTGGAATCTAAGCTTTCAATGTCAAATTCTGTCTCTAATCTTCTGCAGTAAGCCATAATGATTAAAGTATAGGAATCTGAATCAGAGGTCTGGTTTAGTATAATCTTTTTTGTAATAAGCTTTGTACCTTAGACAAGTCATTTATATCTCCATTCCTTAATTTCTTCATTTATAAACGGAGACGTTAAGAGTATTGATATTCAAGGCTAATGAAAAGAGAATGCATCTAAGTACTGTATCAAACACTTTAAAAAGTAACGAGTTCAGGTTCTCTGCCGATTTTTAAATTGGAATATCTGGGGGGTTTTGATATTAAATTGTATGATTTCTTTAGATAATTTGGATATTAACTCCTTATCAGATATATCATTTGAAAAAATCTTTCATTCAGTAAGTTACCTTTTCATTTTGTGATGGTTTTCTCCTCTCTGCAAAAGGTTTTCAGTTTGATATAATCACACTTGTTTAATTTTACTTCTGTTGGCCATGCCTGAGGAGATAGACCCCCAAAAAATATTGCTAAGATCGATGTCAATGTATTTTTCCTAGGGGTTTTATGGTTTCAGGTCTTAAATGTGAGTCTTCAATCCATTTTAAATTTATGTTTATGTATAGTGTAAGGAAATAATTCAGTTTCACTCTTTTGCAAGTAGTTGTCCAATTTTCCTAACACCATTTATTGTCTTTATTTCATTGTATGTTCTTGCCTCCTTTGTTGTAGATTAATTGATCCCATAACTGTGGGTTCATTTCTGGGCTCTCTATTCTATTCCACTGACCTATGTGTCTGTTGTTATGCTAATACCATACTGTTTTGATTACTATAGCTTTGTAGTATAGTCTGAGATCAGTGCATGTCATACCACCAGCTTTGTTTTTCTTTCTCAATATAGCTTTGGTTATTGGAGGTTTTTTGTTTGTTTGTTTGGATGATTCTATACAAATTTTAGGATTATTTGTTCTAATTCTGTGAAAAATACCATTGGTATTTTGATCAGGGTTACATTGCTTTGGGAATACATACAAATGACCAAAAGACACATGAAAAGATGCTCAATATCACTAATCATCTGGGAAATGCAAATCCAAACCACAGTGGGATATCACCTTACACCTGTCCGAATGGCCATCATCAAAAAGGGAACCCTTGTGCACTGTTAGTGGGAATGTAAATTGGTGCAGCCACTATGGAAAACAGTACAGAGGTTCCCCCAAATGTTAAAAATAGAATTACCATATGATGCAACAATTCAACTTCTGAGTATCTATCCAAAGAAAACAAAAACACTAATAAGAAAGGATGTATGCACCCCTCTGTTCATTGGAGCATTACTTATAATAGCCAAGATATGGAAGAAACTAGTGTCCATAAATAGATGAATGGATAAAGAAGATGTGGTGTATATATACACATATATATAATGAAATATTACTTAGTCCTAAAAAAGAATGAAATATCTTCACTTGCAACAACATGGATTGACCTAGAGTACTAGGTGTGCTAAGTGAAATAAGTCAGACAGAGAAGAACAAATGCTGTATGATTTCACTTATATGTGAAATCTAAAAAAATAAAGCAAAGAAAAGAAAACAGAAACAAACTTGTAGATACAGAGAACAAACTGGTGATTACTAGAGGGGAAGGGGGATGGGGACTGAGAGAAATAGGTGAAGGGGATTAAGTGGTAGAAATCTCCAGTTATAAAATAAATGTCTTGGGGATGCAATCTACCGCATGAGGAATATAGTCAATAATACTGTAATAATTTTGTATGGTGATATATGGTTACTAGACTTATCATGGTGACCAATTCAAATGTATTTAGATGTTGGATCACTATGTTGAACACTTGAAGCTAACATAATATTGTATGTCAACTCTACTTCAATAAAAAAGTGACCAGTTAACATTAATTGGTATTATAATTACATTTTCTCTGCATAAAGGCACATTTTATTGATTTTTTCATTATAAAGTATAAAAGTACCTTTTACTTTCAAGATGAGTTCTAAGATTACTTGTTAATGTTAATATGGTAACTTAAAAGACCTCTAGATATAATTTAATTTTAATTGCCTAACACAAATATGTCTGATATTCACCAGTATGAATTCAAACCTATTAGTAAAGACGTCAAATGAGTCACCAAAACATTTTTGTTTATTGCCTCTCATTGAACCCTAAATGCTAACAAGACTTTTTGTTGGAATGAGGGATCAAAATTTTATACTCTTTAAGAACTAATGCCATAGCTGTTTTATTTTTATAAATAAAGCTCTTTCTGTTTACTTTGTAGTGTACAATTTTTGAATGGCCTGGAAAGAGAAAAATTATTCTTTGGGCTGACAAAAATGATAAAGAGGCTCATTGCTGATGAAGGGAAGAAGACAAAGAAGAATAGAGAAAGAAGGATTCGTTCCTCTTTCAAAAGGGGGGCAAGATACTAGAGCTTTCTGCAGGGAAACTGAAGCACACCTTTCTTTCTGAGATTTGAAAGGAAGAGATGCCCTATGTTGAAATATCTAGAGTATATCTTCCATTTAAAAATGAACCTAGCTAATCATCCAGTGAGGAAGAAAAGAGTAAAATAGCCTTTGATCAAGTCCTTTCTGTGGTGTTAAATGCAACTAATTATAATGAATATCACATATCTAATGAGTTCAAGAATTCCCCTTGGAAGAATCGGTCTGTCCTTTACAAAAAAGAGAGTTCAAGTGAGTTATTTGCATTTGGTAGGGAAGCTCTACTGTCTAAATCATACTCATTTAAAGGTGAAGTTCAGGGCTTCCCTGGTGGCACAGTGGTTGAGAGTCCGCCTGCCGATGCAGAGGACACGGGTTCGTGCCCCGGTTTGGGAAGATCCCACATGCCGCGGAGCGGCTAGGCCCATGAGCCATGGCCGCTGAGCCTGCATGTCCGGAGCCTGTGCTCTGCAACGGGAGAGCCCACAACACTGAGAGGCCTGCATACGGAAAAAAATAAAAGGTCCAGTTCAAAGTCTTCCATAATTTGTTATTATATATGTAATTTTTGAATGTAATATACAGTTATATATGTATATAACATCAACAAGAAAGTGACCCACTTTAGAGTCAAGAAAATATATAGGTGAAGTGTAAAAGTGTTGGAATAGATATACCATAACAGTAACAACACAACAAAACAAGACAACAACAGCAAAACTGGAGTGGCTAAGAAAATATCAGAAAAAAATATATTTTAAGATGAACATTTTTACTAGAGACAAAGATATTTTAAACTGATAAAATGATTATACCATCTAGAATGTATAATAATTATAAACTTTTATGCACCTAACAACAGAACTTCAAAATACATTGAAGCAAAATCAACACAACGGAAAAGAGAAACAGACAGTTCTACAATAATAGTTGGATACTTTAATACCTTTCTTTCAATAGCAGAACAGACAGAAAATCAACAAGAAAAAAAAAAAACTTGCACAACATTATCAATCAACTAGACCTAACAGCCATCTATAAAACCTTCCACCCAACAGCGTCAGAATATACATTCTTTTCCAATGCACATGGATATACTATATGCTAGGCCATAAAACAAATTTCAGTACTTTTAAAGGATATAAACAATACAAAGAGTGCTCTCAGATGACAACAGAATGCAATAAGAAATCGTTAACAGAAAGAAATTTGTTGAAAATCACAAATGGAAATTCAACAATATATTCCTAAATAATTCATGGGTCAAGTAAGAACTCATAAGGGGAATTAGAAATAATTTGAGATGAAGTAAAAGGAAAGTATAACATGTTAATATTCGATTGGTCGCACATAGTCTTTTGAAAAGCAGAGGGGTTAGACAAAGAGATCTAAATTAATTAAAAAATCATTTATTATTCTGGGAATAAAAAGAACTGGGCTTAGTCTCAGTTTTGCCTTTCTTTATCTTTGTGTCTGTTGATCATCTTGGAATAGTCATTACATAGCCAGAATACAGTTGCCATCTCAGGAATCAAATACTGTTATCTCTAGGGCTACCATAACAAGATACCACAAACTTGTTAGCTTAAAAGAACAGAAATTTATTTTATCACAGCTCTAGAGGCCAGAAGATCAAACTCAAGAGTGTTGAGAGGGCCATGTTCTTTCTGACGCCTCGAGGGGAGGATCCTTCTTTGTCTTAACCAGATTCTGGTGGTGGCCATCAATCACTGGTGTTGGCATTTTTTGATTTGCAGCTGCATCACTCTGGTCTCTTCCACTGTTGTCACATGGAATTGTCTCTGTGTGTTTCTGTCTCTGGAAACAATTTAAATAGAAATTTCTATTTTTAAAAAACAAACTGTTGATTACTATGCTCTATTTAGATAGTTCCTCTAACCCACACCCAGTTCCATTTCCCCATATGTATTTGAGAAGGAAAGAGGAACTCCTGTGAGCTATCCTATTGGAAAAAATCAATGATACAGTGCTTTACTAGAGATGCCTCCTACCTAAAATATTTGAATTAAATATAAAATCTGGGGAAATTATCACCCAGTTTCCCTCTTCTAGAGGCATGACCTGAATGATAGGCAGCAGAATATTTTTTTTTTTTTTTTTGCGGTATGCGGGCCTCTCACTGTTGTGGCCTCTCCCGTTGCGGAGCACAGGCTCCGGATGCGCAGGCCCAGCGGCCATGGCTCACGGGCCCAGCCGCTCCGCGGCATATGGGATCCTCCCAGACCGGGGCACGAACCCGTATCCCCTGCATCGGCAGGCGGACTCTCAACCACTGCGCCACCAGGGAGGCCCCGCAGAATATTTTATACCCGTGAGGTTTGCTGACATTATTGATTTGATCCAGAATCTGTATTTTCTCTCTAAAGAAAACAGTATTCTCTCTTTCCTTTCTTTAATTTATAATGTTGATGTCTTAAGATTATTGTCAGAGAGGATGCTTGTAGTTCAAATGATTTGGCTGTATTTCACCAGTATTATTACAAGATAGTCAAACAATGGCTGGGCTCCAGTATAGACCTCGGTCCCTTTGTTCCACTGGGATACGGATGTGAAAGCCACTGTTTCCTTATATTCCAAAGACCAAATAAATAAAACAAACAAATAAACACAAAAAAACAAGTAAATGAAACTATCTTAAAACCAACTCTCTTTTCTTCCTCATCCATGTTAATTCTCTTCTACCTAAAATTACTTCCTGGAAGTGATTTTTATGTTTCTTAGAGCCTCTTTATGTATATATCCACACTAATGCATATAAAACTGTTCCTTGTAGATCTTTTACTTTTTCCATTTGAATAATTATTTTCACATGTCGTATAGAGTTTATCCATTGTCCTAGATATGCATTTTTCCTGTGTATTTGAGCATCATAGGAAGATAAATTCTACTCTTGAAAATGTTAACTGGTGACTGAGACACAGAAAGCTATTCTTCTTACCATTTTTCAATAGTGAGTAGTAGATTCTGTAGGGGTGGAATTTTAAGATGTAAGTATACTGTTTTTCTACACTCCAATTACGTTCCCCTTATCATAGAAATTGACCAGTGAAGTGTGCTGCTGACTTTTCAGAATCCATGTACATACAATCCATTAAGTTATTAGATATAACGTTGGTCAGAAAAGCATACTGTGAAATGTTGCTTTTATTTAAACTCCCACTATTTTCACTCCATGGTTTCAAGATTTGACTTCTTTATTGCCCTCTGGTGGTGGGCTCTGTGAACTGCATATTTACGGGTCTGGGGCACGTATCTTCCCGGAGGTATTCAACTCCTCAGGGACAAGCTAAAGAGTAGATGATAAGAAGCATTCAGATTTATTAAAACTAATTACGAATATCAGTAGCCTGACTGTTGTTTCTAAAAATATAAAATATTTATCCTTCTGTTGTCAAACAACCATATTTCATGAAAAGAAGTATAAATCCTTTTTTGCTTGCAATAAAAGAACAATAATTGAGGGTATTCTTCATTTGGACCAAATACCTTCTCTGAAAATATAAGTGAAAATAGGAGTTGAACTTTCCAAAATATTCTTTAGTAAATAAAACTCCACATATAATTTCAAATTATCATTTAATTTTACCCTAAATTTAAATATCTGTATTGACTTAAATGCTGTCCTCTGTAATTTCGGATGATTCCCTCCTTTATATCTTCTTCCTCTCTTCAACAAATAAAATACATATGAATGCCTAACATGAGGTAGGGTATTCTCTGTGAAATAATGATGTTGGGATACTTGATTTTGACTTAGCAGAGGGGTTGAGCCTCTGTGTTGGTGAATTCTCCCCAGATGGTGCGTGTGGAGAGGGTCAGGCATATCTCTGTGCTCCTGAAGTTTTCTCTGTGAAACTGTCAACCTCCAATATCAGAAATAACTTCCTTCGTGAGAAGGGATTTTCAGACATGAAAAGTTTTCTCTTAAAGTGCAAGTATTTTTAAACTCTATAAAATATAGAGCATTATAAATTTTCTTTAGTTACTACAAGCTGAATTTTAACTGAGAAGACTGGGAAGTCCATGTATGTGTACATGCATGCATGCGTGCATGTTTGTGTGCTACACGTGTGTGTGTGTGTGTGTGTAGGTCTACTGAGGATACAGAACATATTCTGGACATGACAGAGCAGTGGTGTATCAGAAGGGAAAAGAGTATAAAGGACCAGCTTCACCTGCTTAATTTGTCCCCTGACCTGGTGTCGTCTTATTTTCCACCATCCTTTGCTGATCTGTATACTAAATACCCAGGGCTCCTGGGTACCTCCAGGTACCTCTGTAAGTTTTACAAGCCTATCAATATCCCATGTACAGTGGATGGAACCTGGACTTTTTGCCCATATAGTTTTCCTTTCCCTCAGAGTTTTCGTCTGAGCTATGTCATGGGGTAGGTACTGTTGTGAAAATTTGTGCTCACTTGTTAAATAGAAACTACTCATTGAACTGTTTAAACAAATAAACAGTATCTTGAGTCAATTGCAGGGCACCTCCAGTCTCCACAAAGCAGAGTTACTTTGGGACAGGAAGTTCGTTTAGTTTCCCCTTAAATCAAAATACAAAGTTACTGAGCAATTGTAGGACCAACCCTATAGTTGCAAACTTGGGAAGAGATCACAGGATTCTGTAATCGTCTGCTTATCCCCTTATTGGGACAGCAAATAGCTCAATAGTTCTTATACTGAAGTCAAAACGAAGAATAATACCGGAACAAAGTCTGCATTGAAAGTCTGTGTCTTATTTTTATTTTCTCTTGGCACATAGTAGGTAACTGTTAAATGTTCTCTTGATAAATGTGAAAAACACACAAGGTACTTCATCTACTAGGGGTCATAAAATTTCAACTTTTCTTTTGGTGTAGGGGTTGATGATGAAAAGTTTGGAAACTTCTGATCCATGTTAATGTTCCTGCTTTGAGAACTGCAGGGTGCAGCTTTTAGATGGAAAAAGTTGCCAAGAGGACCAGAAGTAGAATAAAGGCATTTATGTAATTCTTCCTTATAGTTTCATTTATTGGTTTTCAGCAACTAACTTTGAAAAGTTGCCTGAGGCTGCCTAGGGTCTGCAATAAGGATCACAGCTGTGCTGTCCTACCCCCTCCCCACACGTGGGAACAGAACCTACCCAGCAGTGCTAATAGAGGCCCATGGCTTTCCGCCCACCTCCGCCCACTGCTCAAGGCAGTGGCTTTTTTCTACCAGCCTCACCCTTCTCCATGTGAATCTTTTTCTTCTTTCCAGTTTTATTGAGATGTAATTGACATGTAACACTGTATAAGTTTAAGGTGTACAGCATCATAATTTGATACATGTATATATTGCAAAGTGATTACCACAATAAGGTTAGTTAACACATCCATGACCTTACACAATCAATTACCTTTTGTGTGTGTGTGTGTGTGTGTGTGTGTGATGAGAACATGTAAGATCTACTATCTCGGAAACTTTTGAGTATGCAATAGAGTGTTGTTAACTATAGTCACCATGCTGTACATCAGACTCCCAGGATTTATTCATCTTATAACTGGAAGGTTATACCCTTTGACCAACAACTCCCCATTTCCTCTACTCCCCAGCCCTTGACGGCCACCATTCTACTCGGTTTCTGTGAGAGCAGCTTAGATTACACGTAAAAGTGAGATTATGCAGTGTTTGTCTTTCTCTCTCTGACGTATTTCACTTAGCATAATGCCCTCAAGGTTCATCCAAGTTGTTGCAAATGGCAAGATTCCCTTATTTTTTAAGGCTGAATAACATTCCATTCTACATATGTGCCATATTTTCTTTATTCATTTGTCTGTCAATGGACACTATAGAAACAGAAACTCACTCAGTTCCTACAAGTGTCCAAGGTAACAATAGACAAAATATGGATGTTGGTGGGTGTAGATCCAGGCAGTAGGTTAGACTACATCCCACAGGCAGGAAGGCCGCTATTTTAGGAGGAGCTGCCTTGAATATGAATCAAATAATAATTGATTTATATATCACCAGTTCAGAACTAACTCATCTGTTTTCGACACCTCACCATAGATATGAAATGAGAATGAGTGGAAAAAGAGGCTTCTGAAGGCAAACAGTCATAAAACCCATTATTATTCTGTAAAAAGGAGACTATACAGTCTTACCTTCAGAACCTCAACTCAAACAAAGACATGTAGCAGCCTCAGTAGGATATAATCGCAACAGAAAAAATACAAGCAGAAGGCAGAGGAAAAAGAAGTGCCATTTGGTATGGGAATAAATAGCTCTGTATGTCTCAAAAGCCTCCTATAAACATGTCTGGGTGTCAATATAGTGTAATAATTAATATCCATAAACCCTGAGTCTTAAGAAAAAAGAACTGTATCTTTTGCTTTCTTTTAGAAAGGGACAGAAAGGTAACTATATTTGCTTTAATAAATACAGAGACTTAGTGCACTTAAATATTTGATCAACTAATTTAAAAAATGTTTCTTACAGTATACATCATTTTCTGATGAAACGGGTAAAATAAGGTTCTAGGGTGTGAGGAGGGCATGCGGTATTCTACACATTTTCTTTTCTGTCCTTTTGTAGCTGAATATCCTTTTCCAGGCCTAAAGAAGTAGTAAAATTATGCACCTAAGATTGAATAAAAGGTTTCATAGACATATTTTACATATATGCCATTAGATTTCCACAGAGTTATTTCAGGCTGCTAACAGGTTGCTTGCTTGAGCTGAGACCCCTCTAAACAAAGCCCAGGAAGAAGCTAACAACTGTGAAAGCCAACTTATTTATTCTGTGAGTAACTTGGCTGCAGAACAGACTAATTACCCCTTTAACCACACTGTTTGAACTCATTGTACTTATCTGGGAATCACTATTCTGCAAGTAGAGAAGGGGACTAGGGAAGTTAAAAGAGACAAAAGATCTAAATATGGTCTCTTTGCAGAATCTCAAAGGTCAGGCAACAGGCTTCTTTCTGATGGTTTTAAAAAGAGAAGATGAGCTGTGGTTTAAAGGTCCACTTTGGAATTCAAATTCTACCTCAGGTGTAGCCTGAATGCTAGTCTCCACCTTGAGTGAATCACTGAAGGATCATTTCTCAGCACATAGTCAGTGTTTGTTAAATTTTCATATTATTTTATCCCAGTGAATAATATTGCTGAGGGATTTTGAAACTATTAAATTCCGCCAAAGGACTTGATTCTGTAATGATACCAAACCTTGGAAAATAAAGGAAGTAGAGATTGGTGAATCCTTGACAAATTATTAGAGTTGTAACTGATTGTTTCATAAGGAAAGATAGGGAATGGATCACTTAGGAAACTGAATGAATACTTTGAATCTCATCTATTTCTGTTAAAACTACAGGTTAGTTGAGCTCAAAAATTGTAGGTATAAAAATTGTGTTTTTTGGTAATAAAATTTGTTTTAACCCTTCTCTCAATTATGCATTTAAATGTTGACCAATTCACAAGTAACTGTTTACAGTCGATGGATTGGCCAGTGGCTTTGGGATCATTCATTTTATAGTCTGGGATTTCCAGTGTGATCTTTATTTTCCCATTTATACTCTATTTCATACATTTTATTAGCGGTAGTAGTAGAAATAGTAGTAGTAGTATCATTATTATTTAGTTAGAGTAGAATTGTTTCTATAACTTCTTACGATCAGACATATACTAAACAACACACATTTTGAAAGCACTGGTGTTGGAGTAAATTCGATGTTGATGAGACTAGTCACTGCCCTTAAAGGAGCTTGTCTTCTAGTTGGAAAGATGTGACATATACAATAATCTGAGGCATTAAGTAAATACATGGGTCTGAGGGCAGAAGATCCTGAAGGAAGCAAGCTACAAAGAACTCATTTTGAATCCTGGCATTAATATTGGCAGATCTCCTCACACCTTTTTACGACAGTTATAGACAAAGCAAGTAAGACTGGAGAATACACTGCAATGGCCCAACTAAGATTTAACGTCATTTCAGCCTAGGGGATTCTTTCTAGGCTTTGAGTATATGATAATTTAAATGCTACCTAAATAGTAAATTTACTTTAATGCTGACAACGTAGAAAAGATACTTTGCTGCAAAAGTATACACAGTAGTAACAAGTGGATTTTGGAAGAAACTAATATTTTGTCTTATACTGGTAACTACACTATTGCCCCAGACCTAGCAGCAGCCTTTATACTCTTTGTTGTTTTCTTCTAAGACTGAAGAGCCTCTTTATTGTTTGTGCTGATTTTTTTCCCACCAACAGATCTCAGAGCAATCTGAGTGCACTGGCCAGTTGGGACAAAATTATCATTAGAATTCTTGGCTAGAGAAGAAAGCTCCTAATTTAAGAATGGCTTTTTGCCTTCTGAGAGCTCAGAAGAGCACATTGCAAGCCATCTACATTTATAAAACCTGTTTTAGTATGGAAAATTTCAAACATCTACAGAAATAAAGAGAAAGAAGTAGAAACTTTCATCCATTGTTCTCGTCAAATGTCCATTTCAGGCCAATAGATTGTCTCTGCACCCTCTCTTACTACTACCACCATCATCCCCAGCAATTTTAAAGCAAATCCCAGATTTCTTTTTCTCAGTGAAAACGTCAGTATCCATATTTCTAAAATGCAAGAACTGCCCTTTTTAAGCTCAACTATGTCATTATCACACATCCGCAAATAATAATGATTCCTTAATATCAACAAATAGCCAGTCAGTTCATGTTTCCTTGATTGTCCTCTAAATGTATTTTTATTTTAATAACCATTATTTATTTGATTGCTGATCCAAACACAATTTCTTTTAAAGTATAGGTTTAAAAGAACTCAGTTTGCTCATTTTTCTTGCAAGTATTTGTCCTTGAATTCAAAGCATTCATCCAGTAGGGTTCCCAACTGTCTGGATTATGCTGATTGCATCCCCTTTCTGCTTATATGTTTATCATGCTCCTTTGGTCCATGTATTTACTGTCAGTTGGTAGATAGATCTAGAGCACTGACATAATTCAGGTGTGATTTTTTTGGTCAAGTTTACTTCATAGATAATACTGATGAATTCCAAAAGGAACTATAAAGTGTCTGTCTTACTGTGACGTTGCAGCCATTAATGATCAATGTCTAGATCCATTAATTTATTAAGGGTACCAAATGGTGATATTCTACTAACTAGATGATTATTCATTTACTAGCTAGAACATTATTTCATCAACTACTTGGTTGCCCTGAGTTACAGTTTAATTAGGAAAGGAAGAATAAATGTTTCTTTTATTTTATTTACCAGTTTTACAAAAAAAGAAAAAACAAGAGAGAGAAAGGTTGACTCTTCCAAAGATGACTAATGAGGTATTTTCTTGCTTTGTTGTTGTTTTCAGTGAGGTTGTTATAAATATCGATGCAGAGATTGTCCCCTCTTAGGTTCACGGATCCTGTTCAAGTTGGCTCCTGAGTCCTTTCCACACAACCACAGTAGTCTTTGAAGTCTTCCCAGCTCTCTTATATGACAAGAGGTACCAGGAACATCTTGTTCGTTTCTTATGCTGGATTTGAAATCAGCTGTTTCTCCAAGGAGACATTATCCACTGTGTTTATTCAAACTTGTGTTCCTTCTAGTTTAACCTTCTCTCGAGACATGATTTTTTTTAAACAAATTACTTACTGAATTTTTCACCTTTTCAAATCTTGCTATTCTCCAATCACTTCATTTCTGAATTTTTCTAATTTCTTTTATGTTTTTCTTAAAACCAGTTTCTATTCCTTTGAAAATTTCTTTTACTTTTTCCGCAATATCAGGCAATAAATTTCATTTGTTCTGTGGACGTGTCTTTCTGTGACGTTTTCAGGATTTGCTGGAACTTTCTTTTCACCCCTCTTTTTTCTTTTTTTTTCTCACTGATTTTCTACAGGATGTGAATGGAATACTCTTCTGTCGCTCATTTTTAAATGAAATAAGTTTCCACTTTAGGAGGGAAACATAGATCAGAATATAATTTCTAGCTTCAGAACTCCAGGGCTCACTATCTTCTATTATTTTCACAACATAATTTTTTTTATTTATTTATTTTTTGCGGTACGCAGGCTTCTCACTGCTGTGGCCTCTCCCGTTGTGGAGCACAGGCTCCGGATGCGCAGGCTCAGCGGCCATGGTGCACGGACCCAGCCGCTCCGCGGCATGTGGGATCTTCCCAGACCGGGGCACGAACCTGTGTCCCGGCAGGTGGACTCTCAACCACTGCGCCACCAGGGAGGCCCCACAACATAATTTTAAAAAATGACCTTAAAATTTCTAAAATCTTCCTCCTCGGCCCTCCTATGCCCATTTACCCAGGCCTCCTCTTTCCTGTCCTTGTTGAGTATGGGGATTTGTTCTGGAATGGTGCTTTGGTTTGATAGGTGTCAAGGTTTCACAGACCCCAGAACACTTGGCATCCTCAGAACATTTCAAAGTTCTTGCACTCAGCTGCAAAGTGGAGCCTGCAACATTCACTCCCGGTTTCTGCCGCTGTTCTCAGTGAGTTTTTCAATCTCAGTGAGTTCGTGAACCATAGTAACCTTTGGCTCTCCTTAAAGAGAGAGAGAGTCCTTCCCTCGTCTTCCTCCCACACACCTTGGGATACACATATGTAGGTCTTTTTCCTGTTGTTGGTTTGTTCCTACCTGGCTGTATGTTGCAGTTAATGTGGACACCTTGTTGTAGATGTTGTCTGTGGGTTTTTGATCTTGCTATCCTAGATGCTTTTCTTTCTTCTTTGTGGGGGTGGGGGGTTGTGTATTTAGGGGAGGGGTGGCATATTCAGGGATAAAAATCTTCTCTGTAGCCACCACCATTTCCCCAGAATCCTCTGCCATTAATATTTAAAACAAAATCATGGGAATCATTATCCGGATCCTTAGGATAATCATTACACTGTATCTGTCTTTTTTCCAGGCTTCAAGCTGCCTGTGGCTCACCACGTTAGTATACTGACATGACTGGGCAATGCCTAATTTGATGGGCTCTTTCTGTACTACCTTCCTCCTAATCATGACAGTCTTGTACGCTATACATAGTCTTCTTCACTGATAGGGAATTTAGAAAATACAGGAAGCCATGGGTTTAATAGCTGGAAGTGGAATTAATGTGTTCTTTTTCTCAGGTAAAATATCATAAGACTCCTTAGGCCAAAGTTGTAAAATGAAATCGCAACTTTCCTGGAATCATTTTGCAAACGTGAATGCCCACATAAAGTACACTAGGACTTGAATCCAAGGAATAACACATTTTTAGAGCCTCCAAATGTATAAACTTAGTACAATTCTGCATTACTTCTTAAGGCAACTGAAGAAAATAATTTTGTGATCAAATAAATATTGATTTTATTAACAGTTATTTTAAAAGTTTACAAAACTTATAAAAAATGTTAAGGCTCTATCAGCCTCATCAGTTGTTATTTCTTTTCTAGAATCTTGGATTAAGGAACAGTCGTTTGAGGGGAAACATGGTATAAAATGGGAAGATAATCTAACAGTAAAGATAGTTATATCTCTTCCTGTGTGATGAACTACTCCTAAGCTTGGTGGTTTAAAACAGCAGGCACTTTATCTCCTCACAATTTGTGAATCAGCAGAATGGGCTGGGATCTCCTGGGTGGATCTATCTTGCTTTCACCTGAGGTGACTACTGAGGCTGCCATCATCTGGTTGCTGGACTGGGGCTGGTTGCTTTCACATGTCTGGCCATTGGTGCTGGCTGTGGCCTGTGCCTAGTCTCCACTAGGTTAGCCAGGCTTCCTAACATGTCAGGTTTCCATGAGGACAAGCCCTAAAGCACGAGTACTCTCCAAGCTTCAGCTCTTGATATGCCATTGGGCCAAAGCAAGTCACGTGACCAAGCCCAGGTCAAGGTGGAACAAAACTACACAGGGTGAGAAAACGGGGGGAGGGGCATTTGCACTGGGGGTCAGTAGTCTAACAAACTGCTGCAATAACTCTATAAAGAAAAACACCCCGGAGGACAACTGGTAAAAAATGAATGTGTGCGGGGTGGGGTGGGGTTTGGCATAGGGGGGCAAAGGCAGTAAACAGAGGCTACCAAAATCTGAAGATTCTGGAATTTTTGGAAAATCCACTGGGATTAAAGGAGTTACACAACCATGTTCTGACACCAGAAGAAAGGTGCCAGTTGAGCATCAGGGAAGTCTAGCGCTCTTCCTCCATCGCATCAATTTTCACGTTTCTTTGACTCAGCATATTTGTAGAATGAATCATGACTTTCTATAAATTTTTAATTCAGTTTTTCAAAGAAATAGTGACCTCGCTTCTATCTGCTGTGCCACAAAAATGCCGTAGAAAAAAATTCCTTCTGTTAAATCGCTCACTAGGTGAAACTGTATGTGTAACCTAGTACCAAAGAGGTATTAAGAATCGCCACAGCCGAGCCGGCCCTCCGCATCACGCACCCTATAGCAGCCAGTGGGTGAGCCGGGAGTCGAGGAGGTCACCGTGGGAAGGAGGGGCGCGGGCAGCGTGGCAGCCTCCTTCCGTCTCCGTGGAGCCACCTCTGGCCTCCGGTACAGGGAGTCGTCTGCAGCAGCCAGTGGTGGCCAGCCTTGCAGCGCTGTGTTCTAGGTCAGTAGCTTCCAAGACTCCAGTTGGATTCATTGGAGTAGGCAACGTGGGGAGTCCAGTGGCAAAAGAGCTCATGAAACATGGCTAGCCACTCACCATTGTTGATGTGTTCCCTGATTCATGCAAAGAGCTTCTAGATGCAGATGAACCCTGTAGTGTCTTCTGCAGGGGATGTAGCCGAAAAAGGTGACAGAATTATTACAATGCATCAATGCACTAGAAGCTTATTGTGGAGCAAATGGAATTCAAAAAAAAGTGAAGAAAGACTCACTATTAATAGATTCCAGTACTGTTGATCCTATGGTTTTCGGAGAATTGGCCAAAGAAGTTGAGAAAATGGGAGCGGTTTTCACGGATGCCCCTGTTTCTGGTAGTGTGGGAATGGCTCGATCTGGCCACCTCACACTTAGGATGGGAGGGGTTGAGCTGCTGTGGTACATGGGCTCCCATGTGGTGCATCGTGGAGCTGTTGGGACTGGCCAGGCTTCGAAGATCTGCAAAAACTTGCTGTTAGCTATTAGTAGGATTGGAACTGCTGAAGCTATGAATCTGGGACTCAGGTTAGGGCTTGACCCAAAACTCTTGGCTAAAATCCTAAATACGAGCTCAGGACAATGTTGGTCAAGTGACACTTATAATCCTGTACCTGGGGTGATGGATGGAGTTCCCTCGGCTAATTACTATCAGGGCGGATTCGGAGCAACACTAATGGCTAAGGATCTGGGATTAGCATGAGACTCTGCTACCAGCACAAAGAGCCCAGTCCTTCTGGGCAGTCAAGCCCATCAGATCTGCAGGGATGTTGTGTGTGAAGGGCTACTCAAAAAAAAAAGACTTCTCATCCGTGGTCCAGTTTTTGCAAGAGGAGGAGACATTCTGAGTTTGCCCTCTGGCTGTGAACACTGAAACATTGAAACCAAACTGTGTCTTGGAGCCCCTTATGGCTCACTCCACAGGAAAATGGGCTTAATCAAAGGTCAACTGTCTGCTTTTGAGTGTGTAGGTCAGGGGTTCCCAACCCCTTGGCCTTGGACGGGTACCAGTCCACAGCCTCTTAGGAACCGGGCTGCACAGCAGGAGGTGAGTCGCAAGCAAGCCAACTAAGCTTCATCTGCTGCTCCCTATGGCTCACATTACCGCCTGAACCTCACACACCCCGCCCCCCCTCCCTGGAAAAATTTGCTTCCAGGAAACCGGTCCCTGGTTCCAAAAAGTTTAGGCACCTCTGGTCTAGGTCACAGTAGATCCTGGGATTTTTCACCCATTCTAAACTGCTTATTCTTTTTATCTATTTAGCAAACATACCATCTGTAATTTTTTTCTCTGCAAGCCACTGATGGTAACTGCTAGCTAGCTAGCTGATTGGCCTTTTTCAAAAGTTTGATTCCTAAGCATCTTCAGCTAAAACGCTGCCTACTTCACTCAGGATATTATTTACTCCACTTTACAAATAAAACTAAAATTGTTTTCAACAGGATAAAATCTATCCTCGAGGAAAGAAAAGAAATTGGTGTGAGAAAAGATATTAGAGAAAGGGGAAGTATAGTGAGTTACTACCTGTGTCCCTCAGAAAATTTGTCCTGTTAAATAACCCAGTGGTGATATTCTTGCATTGAGATTACTGGTTTATTTTCTAGGAGTTGTTAAAGCAAGAGAACTCCTTGCTGCATGTTATGTAATTTGGACTCTGTTACATTATCTTGTTGTGCCCCTCTTGTAACAACTTCCCATACTCAGCAAACTTGTTTTTTTCATATTTTTGCTTCCTTGTCCATTTTTACTGCATATTTTTTGACTTCAAAAGAATGACATCTTTAGAACTGTTTCAGAGCCAACGATGATATGTGCTTTAGATAATTATTACACTATGCTAAATATAACCATATTCTTTTGAATTCAAATAGATTTCTATGCTGATAAAAAAAGAGAGGCACATTTCATCAATGTTTAAATAGTATCCTTCTTCCTCTAAAACTTAAAATAGGATTCAGTCTGATTGCTAAAGGGTTATTTTCTTCAACAACAAGAGCTGACTTAGGCCATTTCTTGGCAGTGGAATCTGAGCATAGAGGTCCCTGTCTGACTGCCCTTTGTTTCTCACTCACAGTATCCTGGGTGAGTGTAATGGACGGGCGTGCCCTTATGACTTAGCCCACTGCTACTGCTCCTGATGAGGGCTAATGGTGTGGGCCACTTTAAATCTTGCCCAGCAAAGTGCTGACATCTGGGGTTTCCTATCAAGTTTACCAGATATTTCACAGTAATTTCATAATTTACACAACATAAAAACACTGATTTTGAGCTTAGGAAAGCATTTCATTTAAACAGATAGAGAACACTACTCTACAAAATGGTTTAAAATTTGTGAGCAATTGCATTAAATAAACTCTAATATAAATTAATCTAATACAAGTAAACTAATAGTTGCAAAGCTACTGGTTGCTTCAGAAGCGGTGGCTACGGATAACTTCAAAGTTGTTTCCTCAATTCATTAAGAGGAGAAACTATTTGCTGTCAGCTTCTTCTTGGGGAAGCTTAGTTTGATGCTGATTCGCGTTATGAATGTATAGGAACCATTACTGGTTCTTCCTTTCCATATTCAGTGCACCATTATACTTCTATCCTCTTAAGATCTGGATATCTGTTACTGCTCCTGTTGGCTGGAGCCTGGGAGGAGGAAAGCTATCAAGAAAAAAGGTCAACAAGTGTTAAAGATTTTTAGCATACCACTGAGACTTTTTATCAACCATAATCATAAGAAATAATAATTAAAATTACTTATAGCCTGGTCAGTGAGACCTTGAGTAAATTGTGGAAGCATCCATGTTTCATACAGTTTCAGGGGATGGATATTTCCTGTTATTAACTCTATATCCTCTTCAACTGGAACAGAGAGACCTTTCTCTGTTGAAGCAGTTTGTCTTTTTCCTGGGCATTTTCAGTTTTCTCTTAGGAGAGACTTGTAAAGCTTACATATACAAACTTACACATACACGTATAAAGCAAAGAAGGGATAGGGCAGTCTTGAGAGGACACGGTTTTGTAGCAGGCGCACAAGACAGAGCTAATACTCCCTGATTGCATTTGCCTCCCTAGCCCCATCTCCTTTGTGGAAAGCATCAGCATTCTGACTGGTCTCTGCACCCCACTAACTGGACGGAACACTGCATTGGCATTCTTAGGGAGCACTGATGGTCCCTCCGGAAACTGTGGTTAGAGCTTGTGCAGCCAAAGTGCACAGGAAAGAATCAAATATACTTCAGATAACATGCTTACTCTGTTTTGCTTAATTAGCACTTACTCCCTGTAAGAGGCTGATTTCTGCTTTGACAGGGAGTAATCGAACTCGGTATTCACGCAAACCATAAAATTAAAGTTAACATACCTCAGCTTTTCATCCTACTGGAAGAAATGTATGAAATCTAAAGTTATTTTTTAATTGCTGCTGTTTAGAATGCCTGAAGCCCATTTGCTGAACTTGTTAAAGAGCAGTGTTAATGAGGGTATTTTTCGTTTCTTTCTTTTCCGACCACAGCATGAATTCTCAGCCCAAAGTGTGCCCTGTTTCCCACAATAGAGACAGGGGGAAAAGTGCGAGTCTCTCACCACAAAGCATGAGACAACTACAAATACTTCTCTCCCAGAGTTAACATTGATGAGAGTCTTTGTGGAAAAGAACTTCCTGTTTTTGCGGGAATACAGTAGAAATGCAAGATGTATTCTCCACAATTTCACTATTGGAAAAATAATTTCATAGTCTCTCTCTCTCTCTCTCTCTCTCTCTCTCTATATATATATATATATATATATATATATATATTTTTTTTTTTTTTTGCGGTACGTGGGCCTCTCACTACTGTGGCCTCTCCCGTTGTGGAGCACAGGCTCTGCACACGCAGTCTCAGCGGCCCTGGCTCACAGGCCCAGCTGCTCCGTGGCATGTGGGATCTTCCCAGACCGGGGCACGAACCCGTGTCCCCTGCATCAGCAGGCGGACTCTCAACCACTGCGCCACCAGGGAAGCCCCATAGTCCATATTTTTTATTGGTCTTCTTAAAAACATACACAGTGTTTACAATAAGGAGTAAAAGAGAAGATTTTCAATGTGATATTTCAAGGAGCATTTTGTAAAGGCAGGATCCAGTGCCAACTTTGGAAAATTAACACACACCTATGAGATCAAAGAGTCACCTGCAAAAAATTTTATTATGTTTTTCTTTCATACTAGTTTCCTAAAGGTGCATTGTTACTTCTTGGTAACGTAATAGTCAGAAAATACAGCAAATAGTTCCTCCTCTTAATGGTGGCCATTTGAGGAAGAAGTAGCTCTTACATAAGTGTCTAGTGACCTTATCTCTTTTGATACAGTACCTCTTGGTTTCAGAGGCTTGCACAGATTTCCTCTAAATGAATAAACTTAGTAAGATTTTTCTAACTATCAGTCTAAAAGTAGATTTAGAAATCTACTTCTGAAGCAGTTTTGTTAAGTAATTATTGGTCAGTTCTCTTTCTGATTGGTACTTCTTTCTGCAAAACAAATCCCTGTACTTAGAACAATTAATACCACCATCCCTGGCTCCTTGATTATTACACAGTGATGTTTCTTGAGAAAAAAGCTTACCCTTTTTGGGGGGAAACTTCAGTCCCTGAAGTAATACTTCATTAAAACTAGATCTGCTTCTAATGCCAGTGTGATGCAGATCAGTATCCCCTTTCTTTTGACTTTCCAGGATGTGTGAAGAGAATGGTATGGTTTGGTTTAGGAAGGGTTGTAGCTTAAGAGGATTGCATTATGTTTCTGTGTCACTTTGGGGGATTTTATTTCAATATTATATCCTGTTCTGTAAAAACACCCTAGTCATTCTCTTACTTATTATTAAATAATTAAACGCTGCCCTTTGTTTACTTTCCCCCTCTGATCAGAAGACTCCTCTCCACTCTAGGCCTTGATCTGAGTTCCCATTCATCAGCTTGTAGTAGCTACACTTCTGGTTTCTGAAGTCAGACAGATATGGGTCCCATTTCTGTCTTCATCAGTTATAATTTAGCCTCTGATATATGCATACCAGAGCTGGGAGTGACAAACATTTTGCTTCTCCTTATTTTCCCAGGGTTCTGTGCATTTTAATAGAGGATCACAATATTTGAAGTAGAGCTGGGATGGGGTGGAACGAAAGAGCAGGAAAACATGCTTTTAGGAAGGTCTGATATACAAATCACATGGAGGTAACTGCTTGAGGGAAAACCACCCCTACCTGAGTATTGTCAATAAAGTAGCACAGGGAGGCAAACGAATCAATTGTTCACTAAAAAATATTCTTCTTTAGAAGAATAAAATTCACAAGAAAGCCTCATTGCAAATAAAATATATTTGTTTTCCTAAAGGAAGATATTTGGAAAGTCGTAGTAAATACCTCTTTTGACCTTCTGTGTCCCTAGTGTTCTATCTCCACTAAGTTTTATGAACACTACATAGAGGAGGAGGCTGAGTCTCAAAGGCCATAAGTAAGAGATGGATTTCAGAGCCTTTGCAAGGTCCTTTATGCCCCATGACTTCCCATTGCTTGTGCTTTTCATCCAGATAGGTGCTTAGGATACCAGAATGAATACATCTCTTTCGAGAGGTTTTTAACAGACATTAGATCCTAAACAAGTACAACACCTAACAAATAGAACAGAATGCTTTATTTAAAGCAGAAACAGAATAAATGCTCACCTAGTATCATTTAAATCCCCATTAAATTATTTTTTGAATCAACATGTTTATATTTGAGGGTATTTTCTTATTTTTTTCTAGTTCCCTTTACTTGCACCTCCTTTCTTTTTCACTTTTCCCAACTGAAATGTTTATGGTTTCAAAAGTAATTACTTCTTGAAGAAAGTTTTCATGTATACTAAGTGCTACCTAATGGAAGCCATAGCATAGAGTCTGCTAGCGTTTAGAGTGGTATAATACATAGCCAGGTTGAATCAAGTGGGAGAGAAGGTTCATCATTCTTTTAAACTGGCAGTGTTGCCAGAGGTGGATTAATATGCTCTTTGAATCTCTTATGTGCTGTAAGTCTCCTTGATCACAATCACTGTGTTAATGGTTGAGGTTTTGAATTAGTGGTGTCTCCTGGGCTCAGCTGGGCCAAGTCCCTTCACCTCTCTGGCCATATTAGGTGATGGTTTTCTCATTTCAATACATGATCTCTGTTAGAGGGAGTGTTGACTATACCAGACTTTTAACGTGGGCACCCAGAAAGTGGAAGAATCTCTCTACTGGTGATGAATCATAACTCTTTTCATTGTGAATATAGTCCTTCCCTTAGGTAAGGTAGGAACACCATGAAAAATAGAAAGTTCTCGGGTGTCTGTGGAAGCTGGAGTGCTCTCGACCTGTCAGCTCACTGGCAGAGCAGGCTTCGTCCAGACACTAGAGAACAAAATGTGAAATTGGCACCAGCCAGCCTCTCCATTGCACAGGATATCCCTATTTAAATTTGACAATCGGGATATTTTATAATTTGAAATTCTTGTCATCTGGTTTTCTTTAGTTTTTTCTTTGGGTTGAAAAGACTGAGAAGCTTGTTAAAAAATCTGGAATTCTGACGGTGAGGCTTAACCAGATCTATTGAGTCATCAATCAGCAAACATTGACCAATGCTTACCATTCCCTCAGTTACTATACTAAGGACCCAGACACGTCTCAGATAGTGGCCTTGCTCATTCACTGTATTTACAGTACTTTTTTCTAAATGTAACCAGAGCTCAGGTAAAGACAAGACATTGATTTGAGTCTGAAGTAAACAAAGCTGACTGGTCTGACCCCTTCAGTTTCCAGAATTCTTTTGTTTCAGGTAGTAATTTTCCCAGACCAATAGAACAAAGTCCTATCGTCTATTTATTTAATATTTTATCACAATAGTCCTTGCCCCTTTGACCTCTAGTGAGGAAACTTGCATAAGAAACTAAAATATGCTTAGGTTCTATGGGTAAGTGCAGATAATGATATGAATGAAATTGAAAATGAAAGCAAAGGTAGAAAAGCCAGTTCTGAATAGATGAAGTAAGACAGAGGTATTTGAAAAATCAAGTAGAAAAGATACAATAA
The DNA here is from genome assembly GCF_964165515.1 of Mesoplodon bidens. Lineage (NCBI taxonomy): Eukaryota > Metazoa > Chordata > Mammalia > Artiodactyla > Ziphiidae > Mesoplodon > Mesoplodon bidens. Next base: position 238,592 of record NW_027672415.1, read on the forward strand.
GGAATGGAGAGCTTCTGGAAGTTTTCCAATAGGTGAGGGGTTGGTACATCATTTTCTTTTAATAACATGTCTGGCAGTTGTATGCCAGAGAAAGTTATAAGGGGGTTGACTATATGCATGAAGTCCAGTGAGAACACTGTTTCTGTAGGCCACTGACGGTGTTCTGAGTGTACATTCTATAGTACTAGAAATTAAGTTAGGAAACAAAGGGTAATCTGATGTCATTTTAAATGACATTTCACAAATGATTAGAGAGCTAAAAGGTGTCTTTTTTCACTCAGCCAACACGTTGAGCACGTACTATGGGGCAAGCACTGTGCTTATGGGTAAGAGATAAAAGAAAAAATAAAGGCCAGAGGAACTCAAAAGAGAGTGTGAGAGATGCATAAACAACTCATTACAATCAAATAGGGAGAGGCTATTAAATAAATAGATCATAAAAATGTAACTTTGTAAAACAGAACTTAGAGTCACTAACCCTGCTAATAGGGGATATTAAAGAGAATGCCAACAATGAGGGGGTTTGGAATTAGGTTTTGAATGTCAGTAGGAATGTTCCACGTGGAGAGAAGGTCAGGGGCATACCAGGCAGAAGGAACATCCTGGACTTGAGAACCAACACAATATGTTTAAGTGATTGTAACTGAGATTTTTTTGACTAGAGCGTAGGGTATAAGTTGCCAAATGGTAGAAAATAGAGTATAAAAGTTAGGCTGGAATAAAAGTATAAAGTGTCATAATTCTTATGATGAAAGTTAGGTGTTTTCCTACAAAATGGGTTACTTATAAATATTTTAAAAATAGAGACTGCTGTGTAAGGCTTGAAAAAACACTAAATCAGAGTTGTACAGAGCTCAGGCTTAGTGGTGAAAATTTCTGTATTTTGTTTTCCAGGTTGGATACTGTTACAATTCTTCAACATTTCTTTTTCCTAAGTAAAGGCATCTGGTGAAAATATGGGATCCATTTTATCCTGGGGAAGTTTTGTCTTAACCTTTCTTCTATGTATTTTTCCTATTTAAAATGCTTTTGCAGAATCTAATCGTACGAAGTTCGGATACTTGAAGTACCTGCTCATATTCTGTCTTGGACATAATGGGAATAATTGGGAAGTCTTCTCTAATTTTGAGACTACCATGACTACTCTCTTATGTTGGTTATTCCTGTAGATGAACCAATTTTAGGTTCATCTGAGTGATTAGTTAAACTTACTCCTCACAGATTGATTCAGCAGGTCTGAGAAGATATCTCAGAATATGTATATAGAGAGATAAACAGTAAGAAATTACAGTAAGCACAAAAACAGATAAAGATCATTCATAATTTTTCATAAGATCTTATTTTCTCTCATTTCTCTCTTATTTTTTTCATAACTTTTCTTTAATCATATGAAAAAGAAGGGAATTTACATGGAATAACAAAAGATATGCAAAACTTAAGGAAACACAATTTTCTTAAATTTCTCAAACTTATTTGTATAGGATTCAGAATGCACTTAAAATGATTAAATGACTTAAGCTAAATCTTTTTTATTGCAAACTGTTTTAACCCAATTAACCAAGCAAGAAACTGAGAGTCATTCTTTACTCTTCTCCCCACCCTTAAACTCTGGAACAATCCCCAAGAGTCGTCATAATTATACTATATATATATATATATATATATGTATGTGTATATATATATATATATATATATATATATACACACACATATATATACACACATATATGTGTGTATATATGTACACACACACACACACACACACACACACACATATGTCCATTCTTCTCTATGTCCATTGTCATATCTTTTACATTTCTTACTCGGATGTAACATCCCAGTTCACTTTTTCCCTGACTCCAGTATTATTTCTGTCTTGTTTATTCTCTGCATTGCAACCTAAATTTCACTCAACAGCTTAGAGCTCTTTGATAGCTTCTCTTTAATTTTGGGGAAAAGGCTTCAAGCACTGTGCTCTTGCCTACTAGTCCACCCTCATCTGCTTTCTCTATCCTTACTTAGCATCTCCTTCTTCCATAAATTTTCAGCAATACTCAGTAGACTTCAGGGTTAGACTTCTCTTACTGCTGAACTTTCTCCAGGTAATGTCATCAATTTGTATCATACTTTACTCATTCAATCCTTGGTTAATGCACTCTCATCATACAAGTTTCAAAATAAACATTGAATCTCTGGCTTTTCATGACTTCCATTAGAGATTAAATTCCCTTTCTACGTGTTCTTATAAAACTTGGCTGTCCAGTTACCTATGAGAGGTAAAGTTCTATTTTATAGTTCATTGCCCCTACTACATTGTAAACTGCATGTGAACAATGTCCTTATTTACCAGTGTTGTAGGTACTCAATGAATATTTATTCTGTTAAAAGATTTATTCTGTTAAAAGTTAAGAGACTGTTTATGTTCCATAAATAAGAGAAAATGTAGCTCAGAACCAAGTAGTGGCAAGAGGCTTGAATAAAAGTAGACAATATTGAGAGAGAGTAGGAATTTAGGTTAGAGAGTACTTGGTTACTGAATTAATTGTGAAGGTGAGGGATGATTATACAGCGTCCAGAGTTTTATTATTCCTTTAAATTAATTTTTATTAGAGTATAGTTGCTTTACAATGTTGTGGTAGTTTCTGCTATACAGCAAAGTGAATCAGTTATACCTATACATATATTTCCTCTTTTTAATATTTCTAACCATTTAGGTCACCAGAGAGCATTGAGTAGCGTTCCCTGTGCTGTACCATAGTTTATCATTAGTTATCTATTTTATACATACTGGTGTATATATGTCAAACCAAATCTCCAAATTGATCCCCCCCTTCCCCCCGCCTTGGTATCCATGTGTTTCTTCTCTACATCTGGGTCTCTATTTCTGCTTTGCGAATAAGTTCATCTGTACCATATTTCTAGGTTCCACATATAAGTGATATTATACGGTATTTGTTTTTTTTGATATTGATCTGCATGAGTTGCTTATATAGTTTACAAATTTATTTATGTTTATATTTTTTGGAGATGAATCCCTTGTCAGTTGCTTCGTTTGCAACTGTTTTCTCCCATTCTGAGGGTTGTCAGAGTCCAGAGTCTTCAGTGTTCCCCCAGTATCCAACTTGGACAAGTGTACAAATAGTGGTGGTCTAAATGATGTAGAGAGATGAATAGTGGAAGTAAGTATTGAAGGTAAAATTAATCGTTCAGTAACAGCACATAATTAATTTTAAGTGTCCATGTTATATTTGGGCAGAGTTGTTCAGTTGGCAATTAGTTAAGTTTGTAAGAGACTCAGGAGAGAGAGATGTGCGTTTTAGGTCAAGATCTGTGATATATATGGTGGCTGGAATCACAAGAGTAGATGAGACCATCTATCAAGGGCAGAAGAGAGCTTCTGAGAAATACACATCTCTTGGCAGAGGGCAAAGTGAGAGTGCCCAGTGAAAGAGATAAGGATGTCCAGAGGCAGGAGGAAGAAGTAGCAGGTTAAGATGCTACTGTTGTTAAGGTGAAAGATTTTTCTGAGATGACAAGTTTGATCAACAAAATCAAATATTGCTGAAAGGTGACAGAAGGACCAAACAATATTCAGTCAATTTAACCACAAATTAAATGTTGGTGAATGCAATTCCAGTGCAGATAAGTAAGAAGAAAAGAGCAAAATTGTGTGAGTCACGAGGTACATAAAGATAAGAAAATACAGACAGTGAGAATAAATACAATTTTTGATAAACTGCACTGTGAAATTAGGAAGAGAGAAAAGGTAACTAGAGAATTACTTGGCATCAAGCAAGAGTAATTTTTAATGGGAGGAGGGCAGCTTTTTAATGGGAGGGGGCCAAAATAAAATCGCTAAAGAGGAAAACCTTAACAATCCCAGTGAGGTGGGAAAATGAATGGAAGATACTGAGGAAGTGAGAATAGGTATTGATAAACTATGTCGAAAAGCTATTCATGGACGTAAAGAGAAAAAGTTAGTTTGGGGTGTTTTTGCTTTATAGTCTGTGTTTTCTCTGTGAAATAAAAGTTTGATGGGAGGTGATGTCACCTCGAGATAGTGCTCATCAAATATCCTATGTGCTTATCTACATTTTTCATCCTCCTTTGTAGTTCAACTGTTTTCTTTGATTCGTTGTGGCCAGTGGCAAAGAAGCAGAATCAAGTGTATCACTTCTGAGCTGAGGTCATTAGGAGCCAGTGTCCCTCTTGTCTGGTCCTCTGCTATTGTGACATGGGAGGTCAAATAGTCCAGATGACGTGGCTGCAAGATGGATCAGGACCATGTGATCTGTAAGGGCTTTACTCAGTAGAGAAATAACGTACTCGTATTTTCCACTGAGATTCCTGTGTTCAATAGATCTGCCTGTGAGAGCTCAGAGAGCATAGCGAAGGCTGAAATGACAAAGACAGAGGGAGAGATGTTGGTAACAGATGGAAGGCGCCTGGCAGATAATATATTAAATGGTAAACAAAGCTGCTGGAGTAAGAGAGAGAGTATATAAGAGATGAGAAGAAGGCCAACTGTCTGTAGTATCTAACGCTAAGGAGTGAGGAGAGAAACAACTGAAAAATAAAAATAAAAAGAATGATGAGAAAGAAGCTAGGTGGTATGCCAACAGAAATCATAAGATTGCTATAAAACATAAAGGAAGGTAGTTTTCAAAGAAGCACCATTTAATGGAGTCAGTTGTTTCCCAAAGGCAAAATGCTATGGGAACTGAAAATAAAGCATCTGATTGGATGACTAAACTTTTATGAACAGAAATGGAACCATTTCAGGAAAGTCATGGGAGAAGATGCTGTGTTACAGTGGGGAGAGTAATCAATACATTGTGAGGAAAGGTGCCTTCATTTGCAAGAAATGCCAATTAAGAAGTGAAGAGAGCCTTTAAAGGGAAGGGATAATGTAAGAAAATCAAAAAAAAATTTAAGGAAACTTGAATAATTCGTAGACAAAGAGGGAGGTATTAGTGAAAGACTGAAAATCAGAGAAAGCTATCTTAAGTTGTTGTTATGGACTGAATTGTGTCCCCTGAAAAATTATATGTTGAAGCCCCTCCTAATTTGACTGTAGAAGATAGGAGATAGGTCCTTTAGGGAGGTAACTGAAGTTAACTGAAGTCATAAGGGTGAGGAAATAATCTGACAGGGACTGATGATGCCTTTATAAGAAGGGGAATAGATTCCAGAGATCTCTCTCCCTCTGCTCGTAGAGGAAAGGCCGTGTGAGGACACTGCAAGAAGACAGCCATCAGCAAGCCAGGAAGATTGTTCTCACCAGGAACCAATTCTCATGGTATTCAATACCTTAATCTTGGACTTCCACCCTCCAGAACTGTGAGAAAATAAATTTCTGCTGTTTAAGTCATTCAGTCTATAGTATTTCACTATAACAGCCCAACCAGACTAATACAGACCTTCATGTACACTGCAATATACAGAAGCTAAACAATGATTGTGAGCCAGAGATTCCATCTTGAACAGAAGTGTAATGACGCTTGAGGTACTCACAACTTCACGAATTTTGTCAGAAAGATGTGAAAAAATGTCAGTCAACCAACGGTTCTGATAGTGGATATTTTCTTTATGTGTTTGACATAAAGCAGTGTCTGACAGCCTCCCTGATACCCATCAGTATCGCAGTTTTGATTCTGTGGCTCCAGTTCCACATGGCACCAAGGTGCTGTGTACTGTCCATTCTTGGGTTTTTGGGTGCTGTACCTATTGCCAATAGGTGGGTCAAACCACTGGGGCTCTTCTGAAGTCCTCCCTAAATTTGGACCCAGCTTCAGCTCCAAATCCGAGTTTTCAGAGAGCCCAGGGTGAGGCTCGCCTGCCACAGTAGACACGTTGGCTAACAGGTTGCACTGCAGCACCCGCTCAGACAAGGGCACCATCACGTTGCCACCGTTCTTCTTCTGCAGGGGTGGACCCGTGGACAGTCAGCTTGGCCCCCAGCACAGCCAGGTGCCTGTTCACTCTCTCGGCCCCTGTGAGGAAGGTGTTCAGCCCTGGCTTTGAGGTCAGAGTCGTCTCCTCTCTGGGTTTGTGTGAATGGAGGAGCCGCAGCCCTGGTCTGGGTGGTGTGTTGGCCCTGGGTTTCCGGGTTTGGAGGAGTATCTTACCACCTAGACCCCCACCTAGGGCTGAAGAGTTCAGGGGCTGTGGACCGTGGGTTTTGGGGGCAGAAGATATTTAACCTGGCGTTTGAGGAAATGGAGGGAGAAGAGGCTCAGGTTCAAGGGCTCCTGGTTTGAATGTCTTGCTTTAGGTTTGAGGGCCAGGGCAGTCTCTCACCAGAAGCTTCAGGATATCATCAGGAACATTGCGAGTGTTCTTGCACATACCCCGGGCAGCTGAGTGGGAGAAGATGACAGGTGCCTGTGACACTTGTAGGGCTCGCCGTGTCACAGCATCCGAGACATGGGCCAAGTCCACCATCATGCCCAGGCGGTTCATTTCTGCCACCACCTTCTGCCGGGACAGGATGGGGAGAGGGCATGAGGGCTGCATTTATCTTGTGTGTATTTATCTGTAGGGAACAGGCGGGGCTGTACATCCACGTGGGGCAGGGTATGGAAGCCGGGTCCTTACCTCGCCAAAGCCAGTGAGCCGACTGACATTGCTGTAGAAGGGGTGGATACCCTTTGCTGAGCTCTGTGCCCTGCAGGATGGCCAGGAGGCAGTCTAACTGGTGGCCATGACTTGGCTACAAGAGCGTAGAAAGAGGTTCTGTCGAACCGTCTACACCTGCAGCTCCCTGGTGCAAGAGGAGGGACCCAGACTGGACTGTGCTTGGCAGTAGGAGGGCCCTTCTGGGGATTCAGTCTTGTTCTGCAAACCTCCATTCCCCTCCCGACCGCAGGTTCAGGGCTGGATCCCAGGGGTAAACTTGCTTTGGGCCCAGCGTGATCTTGGGCAGATCCCTGCCTCACTGGGCCCTTACCACCTGCACTGTGCTCACCAGGGCGTGTTGCAGGTGTGGGTGAGTGTCACGTAGTGCACACCCAGCGCATAGAAGGTACGCAAGATGGAGAGGCTCCTGTCCAGTGAGTGGCCGCCCTCCACACCAATGAGGCTAGCCAACTTCCGGGTGTTGTTGAGAGCTGGGGGCAGGTAGGTCAGATGATCATTTTCAGAGGCAGGGGTAGCTAACTGAAGTCCCTAACACCTACCACCACCAGTCTCTTTACCATTTTTTTTTTGTTTTTTTGGCCGTGCCGCGCAGCATGAGGGCTCTTAGTTCCCCCACCGGGGATCAAACCCGAGGCCCCTGCAGTGGAAGCGTGGAGTCTTCACCTCTGGACTACCAGGGAAGTCCCCCGTCTACCTTTAACTGAGGTCACAAGCTCCAGCTCAGAATAGGAGGCACACATGAGGCAGATGAGGTGAACTTGCTCCAGGGTGAGGCGCACAGCATCGCGTTCGTGGGTCCGGCATGGGACGTAGGCTCACCAGAAGTGAGGGAAGGCAAGGGCTTAGTTTGGGCTTTGGAGCTCCTTGGGCTTCTCATAGCCTCCTCAGCTGGCACAACACTCACTGTGCCCAGAAGTCACATGTAATGCGTTGCTTTTTCTGTGGTACTTGGATGCCCGTCAGGTTGGCTCACTGTGACCCCTGTTCCCCCAGCATCCATGGCATGGCACTTTCTAGGTCACTATGGTAACTTAGTTCCAATGTGACTAACCTGTGGTCTCTGAGGCCCCCAAACTGCCCCACATTCCCCAGCAGCCATGGTGGCACCTTGTGTGTCCCTTTGGTACATGGGCACCCACGAGATCATTTTTTCAGCCTGTCCAAGCTGGTCTGGCCATGGCTGAAATTGCACAGATTAACATCCTGTAGCCCGTGGTGGTAAAACTGCCTCAGGACCAGGGGCATGTCGTTGTGGCTGGAGGGAGGTCAAGGCAAATAGGTGGGCTCCTTAGGTCTTGGGATCAGGCAGGACACATTGCCTGGCCTGGGCCAGCCTGTGGGTCCCCCACCTCCCACTGTCACACAGACCATACTAGGAGCAGCTGAGGCCTGGGCTGAGGGGTTCCCACCAGGGAGGGGATGACAGAGAAGGGGAAGGGCATCCATAGATGATGGAGAGGACATCCAGGGGTGGTGTGAGGGAGCCTCCCCACTAGCTCTGCATGCTCCGGACCTCCTGCCCTCCCCGGGGCCAGGCTAGGCACCCAGCGGCCCCCAGCAGCCTGCACACACTGCAGCCACCCGTCCACAAGCGGGAAGTCCCGCATCAGGGCCCGCGTGCGCTCCCGCGGACTTGGGGTGCTGGAGGTGCCCGGCGTGGTCTTCACCGGTAACCGGCCACAGCAGCAGACCCAGCAGGAGCAGCAGACACAGCAGAGGCCGCTGGCTGAGTGCGCGGGGACCATCGAGGCGGGCAGAGGCGGGTCTGAGGGGGCGGGCAGTGGGGTTCTGCCTGTCGACACAGGGCACCCAGCGGCGCGGCCTCGCGAGGGGGGCGGTTTGAGGGAGGGGATACAGAGTCACAGGACCCTGCAACCCGTGCGCAGAGAGCCGCGATCCGGGAAGCCCAGCAGCCACAGGGCGGCAGTGCCCTCCCGCCCCCTGCTCACAGGCAGCTCCTGCGGACTAAGCTGGCCTCTGCGGAGAGCCCACTCACCTCCCATCGCGGGTTCCCTCCACCCCTGCCTCTCTTCCCACTCTCACTGCTCTGAGGGGGCGCCCTAGGTTGCTCTCCCCGGCCTGTAACCTTCCTGTCCAAGCTGGGGTGCTTCTCTCAGAGGGCCACCTTCAGCCCGAGGCCTCCCGGGAGCACACCTTGTCCCCATCTGCCTGCAGCCGGCCCCGCCCACCCTGAGGGCTGCGTGCCAGTGTCTCTGTGGCCACAGGTGCTCTGGGCTCCCGGTTTCCCGGGACTGGGCCATGAGGGCTTGTGTGGGGAAAGAGAGAGTTTCTGGAAATGGGGGGGTAACCATGTGAGCTGTGGATTCAGGAAGGGGCCCTCTGCCCCCGACCTTCTCTCTCCACCTACTTGACTCCCCAACCTGCATGACCATTCTCTGGGGACTTCAACCAGCACCTGGGAACTATCAGGAACCTCCCCCACTTCTGTCAGCCAGCCTCAGGAAAGAGCGCCCTCAGGAGCCGCTACACCTCCCCAGGGCCTGAATAGAGGGACTTTGGGGATGTGAACTGAACGACCTTCTGGGGAGAGTCAGCGACCCTTTTACTCAACAGAGCAGGAACCCAGTCAGCAGGCTATTTGACTGGAAGGAAATGAAGTGATTTCCATGGCAGCAGAGCCCCCACCGCAGCAACCTTCCTCCCAGAGCTGCTGGCTGACCTTCTGGCCAGGATCCCTCCTACCTCAGCGTGGAAGGCCCGGCCTCGTGGAGAAGTATAGGTTCTGAGGAAAGACCTGGCACCTGGGTTCTGCTGCTACACTTGCCTTATCTCGTGGCCCTTGTGGCTCTAGCTTTCCCAGAAAGCTCAAGGGCTTAAGTGCCTGTGCTTACTCAGAGGCCACACGCCATTCCCCATTTCCAGCCTCAGGCCCTCCCCCTAGCTGCCTCCTCTAGAGACCCCTTCTCCTCAACACTCTCTCTCTCTCTCTCTCTCTCTCTGTCTCTGGGGATGTGCCTTCTCACAGAAGCTCAACCACAGAGATGCTTTAGGGACTGTGCCCAAACTCCTTCATCCCCAGCCTCTCAAGTTTTTGCTCTGATCCCTGGCACCCCCTGGAGCTGTTCCACCTTTGGAACCTTTCCCAGGTGGCAGGAGTGCCTAGCACAGGGGTAGTGACCTAAGTCTGAGCACTGGCGACCCTAGAAATCTGTAACACACAAACATTTTATTGAGCAGTAAGGGACCCCAGTGGGGACAGAAAGGGCTGGCAGTAAAGGAGCATGTGAACCTCGGGGCAGGGTGCATGCTGCTTGACTCTCCATCCTGTTCTTGCTTCAGGGAACAGGTCCACCATGCTCCAATCGCCGGTTTTTGGGTCTGGAGCAGCCCAGCTCTTCGTCCGAACTTTCTGAAGAGTGCTTTCGTTTGGGAGCACGTCTGGGGACTGGCTTCACTGCTTCCACCTTTGCTGGTGGGGCCAAAGGGACATCCCCGTAGGCCCGGTAGCCACCAACCAGGCAGTATGTCTCCCCATGCCAGCCCAACTGTGTTTCTCCACACCCTCGGTAGAGGACATGGTAGTGCCCGGGTGTGGGAGGAGAAACGGGAGCCACTGCTGCTGCAAAGAAAATCAGAACTGATCAGTCACTTGTGCTGTGCACAGTCTCTTGCCACAATTTCCCCCTCTCATGTCTCTCCCAGTTTCTGGCTGAAGACCTTTAATCTACTTGACATCCAAAACACAGCCTTGGCCCATCACCTCTATGAGTCCCTAGAGAAGGGACACTGGCTGCAAAAGCAATCCCTAGAGCCTACGGCTGCAGCAGATGAGGAAGTCTCTTCACCGTTTCCAGGGAAAACAGTAGAACCCGAAAGAAATTGCACTCATGATGCTCTCCATCTCTGCCTTCCACAACAGAGAAAACATTTCTTGCCGTCTGTCACTTCTGAGGCTTCAATGGAAATGTCTTTCAAGTTTTGGAAAGAAATAATCTAATACAAATCTGTTAAGAACCCCTCTCACCTTGGCAACCCCTCTTGGGCCCCAGTTATACTGCCTGTTTCAACCACACTGAACTCTAGCCCTCTGGTACTTTTATCTAGATTAGAACAAGGCTAAATACTGAGGCCGAGTGATCAGGAGACTCAGAACCGGGGTCTGGGTACCAAGTCTAGGCTCACATCAACGCAGCCTCCTGGGACACCATCTCCTCAGCCCTCCAGTCTCATTAGCACTTCATCACCCCCCCCCGCTTCATTCTTCCGGTCTTCCCATCAATATGGCACCACCCTGTCCCCGAGTACTCAGCAACTCAGTACGGGATGTGTCTGAGGGGACCGCTAGCGATGTCTGCATGACACCACAGAGGTGCCTGGGTTTGAAGGTGTGCTTCTAATTGTGGCCCCTCTTCCTCAAACGGCTCCATTTACCGTCTGCCAACAAAAATGCACTTGTCTTTTGCTGAGAGGCCACTCAGGAGAGGGTCTGAACGGAAGCATCCTGTAGCCCAAAGGGGAAGGCTACATTATAAAGCTTAGAACCGTCCTGCACACTTGTCCAGGGATGACCTTTCACTTGTCCTCAGCAGTGAGCCCTGTGGGTCCCTGAAGGTGTCCCAGGTCACTGGTATTACTTACATGTGGGAGTGTGCTCAGTTGTACATAGTTGGCAGGCCCCACAGAAACATGTGCCAGCCAGGTGAGGTGGATTGTATCCCATACCTCCTGTGGAGGTGGCCGGTCCGGGTGTACCTGCTGCACTGCCCACCCAGGGAACAGAGCACAGGGTTGAGTATCTGTAGCCTATGACGTCAGACCTGGGCTCTGACCGTCAGAGAAACTTCCCACCAGTTCTCCACCAGGTACGAATCTGCTCGGTTGTCAGCTACCATGGAATCTGTTACCATGGAATCTGTGAGAAGGCCTGCGAGGGCATCACTACCCAGTGAGGTCATATATGGAACCTGTGACTTGAGGGGCAGGCTTCAGGAGGAGGGGCAGTTTTTTGGAGGAGAACAGGGTAGAGGCAGAGGTACTCTGCCTGGCCCCTCACAGCTGGGCCTCCCCACCAATGCCCTAGTCTAGTAGACACCCCAGGTGGGGCGTGCTGGTGCTCTGGCACAGCCCCAGGGGCCACAGGAGGGCAAGAGAGACCCACATTCTGTGATTGGCTTGAGAGGCAAGATTAACGTAAGAGACAGCTAGGTTGTATGGCGCTTACCCTAAGAGGCAGAGATTTGTGTGGACTGGGGAATCAGGGAAGGCTCCTTTGCAGTGGGCCTGAAGGACAAGTGAGATTTGGACCCATGGGGAAGAGAGGGAAGACATTCCAGTTTGGAAGAATAAAAGCAAAGACACACTCTTCTCGACCTTGTCCTGCCCCCAATATAAATTCCTAGCACCCTGAAATTTTTACAACTGAGGACTTAAAAAAACCAAGAGGTTAAGGGGCCTTCGCAGTGGTACACAGGTAGTGGAGAGGTGTTCTGCTCAATGGTTAGGTTCATGTCGGGGCTCCAGGTTTACAGCTGATAGGAATGTGAGGACAAGCTCCTGCCATTTCAAACATTTCCAAGTGATACTGAGAGAGATGTTAAAGGTGCAAAATGCGGGTGCTGAATGACCTCACAGAGTGGGAATGGTGGGCCCATTTGAACATGAAATTGAAAACAAATTCATGACAAAAGGACATAATACAAAATGACAACATAATTACTACAGGCCCCTCTCCCCTAGAAGTAAAAGTCATTAGAATCCTCTCTCTCTCCACCATGAAAGAATGAGATAAAGACTCAGCAGCAGCCCCCGTGAGAAACATGGTCAACAGTGTGAAGAGGTGTTACTAAGACGATTTGGTCCACCTCAGAGAAGGAAAGAGACAACTCTGCCCTTAGCCTGATCAGGCCCACAGGAAGCAAGCACATTTGGGGCAGCCTCTGATAGTGTGGCAATGAGAGAGAACCTTCTTTAGGAGGGGACTCCCTGTTGCCGACCCTGAAAAAGCAAAGATGGGACATTCGTTTAATGGGACTGTTGCAGAGGCGTTGTTCCCAGGAGGTAGAGACTGCTTCGACTACCATTTTAGAGGTTGGGCCACCGTGGTTGAGAAGCACAGCACCTTCTCTTCCTAAACTGCTTGAATCAGCGGGTACACGTTAGGACAGACGAAGTCAGGCCTCATTGGAGCGGACTGCCTCTGGGAGTGGTAGAATGTAAGCTGTGAAGGGGCATGCTCTGGAGGAGGTTTGTCATGGCAGGTGGGCCAGCATGAGACCATTCAGATTCTCCACGGCTCCAGAGATCACTTGACTGGGAGCATCCCTGTGATGTGGCGGGGGGACTCCTACCTTAACAGGACCTGGCTGGGCATCTGGGGAAGGCGGAATAAATGGTTTTATTAATTTACGAGAGCGAGAGACTCACAAAAGCACTGAAAAAGACTTGTACCTGGATTCTTGAGCCAACCCTAAGAAAACTTATCTAGATCTGGAGTAGGGCTCTGGAGGCTGCACTTTTAAGCTTCCTGGGCAGTCCCACCACAGTGCTCCATGGATAGAGTGACCAAATTATTGTGTGTTCTCGGTTGCTTTGGGGAGTCAAAGTGGGCAATATTAAAAACTGCAGCAGGCATACGTATAAACGGAATATTCAAGGCAAACAGAGGTGTATAGTTATTCTATGCATGAATCAGGTTTGGGAAAAGCTAGCCTGGTGGTTAAAAAACACAACCCTTACGACAGGCAGACCAGATTCTGTCCTACTTGCTTGTGTGATTTTGACCCAGTTCTTTTATCTTTCTGACTGTTTCTTCATATGGAAAAGAGCTATGGCTGTACATTTAGCACAATATTCTCTTTTGGCAAAAGTTGCTCTGGGTCCATTTGTGTTCTCTGCAACTGAATCCTTTCCAGTGTGCAAGCATTTTTAAGTTGTTTGGTGAAGTATTACATTTGACTTTCAACTGTTCATTACTTTGGGCAAAGCTTATGTAGTGCTGCAGAGACTAGAACCTATGCAGAGATAGTGAGAGGATGTTATAAGCTTATTCTGCCGGTTGATACAAAAGTTTAACCTTTTCTCCTCTTCCTCCACCTGCCGCTAAGACATGAGAAAGAAGGCAGAGCCTGGAAATGCACACCAGGCAATACTTCTGTGTCAGTTTGCCTTTTATTCCTCTGCCAGTACTTCCCAGAGAGATTTCACCAAAAGTGCCTAAGCTTGCCATGGCCATTGTTGGGAAGAAAGTTTCTCTCTATTGCTAGTCACATCCCCTTTTCCTTCTTCTGGGGGCTTAATGGATGTTTGGGGGCAGGAACTAAAATTTAAACTAAACGGTAAAAAAACACAGAAACAAAAAACAAAACAAAACAAAAAACATGTGTTCTTTTTTTTAACATCTTTATTGGAGTATAATGGCTTTACAATGGTGTGTTAGTTTCTGCTTTATACCAAAGTGAATCAGTTATACATAAGTTCCCATAACTCTTCCCTCTTGCGTCTCCCTCCCTCCCACCCTCCCTATCCCACCCCTCTAGGTGGTCACAAAGCACCGAGCTGATCTCTCTGTGCTATGCGGCTGCTTCCCACTAGCTATCTATTTTACGTTTGGTAGTGTGTATATGTCCATGCCACTCTCTCACTTTGTCATGGCTTACCCTTCGCCCTCCCCATATCCTCAAGTCCATTCTCTAGTAGGTCTGTGTCTTTATTCCTGTCTTACCCCTAGGTTCTTCATGACATTTTTTTCTTAAATTCCATATATATATATATATATATATATATATGTGTGTGTGTTAGCATACGGTATTTGTCTTTGTCTTTCTGACTTCCTTCACTCTGTATGACGGACTCTAGGTCCGTCCACCTCATTACAAATAGCTCAATTTCGTTTCTTTTTATGGCTGAGTAATATTCCACTGTGTATCTGTGCCACATCTTCTTTATCCATTCATCCGACGATGGACACTGAGGTTGTTTCCATCTCCTGGCTATTGTAAATAGAGCTGCAATGAACATTTTGGTACATGACTCCTTTTGAATTACGGTTTTCTCAGGGTATAGGCCCAGTAGTGGGATTGCTGGGTCATATGGTAGTTCTATTTGTAGTTTTTTTTTTAAGGAACCTCCATACTGCTCTCCCTAGTGGCTGTACCAATTTACACTCCCACTAACAGTATAGGAGCGTTCCGTTTTCTCCACATCCTCTCCAGCATTTATTGTTTGTAGATTTTTTGATGATGGCCATTCTGACCGGTGTGAGGTGATACCTCCTTGTAGTGTTGATTTGCATTTCTCTCATAATTCGTGCTGTTGAGCATCTTTTCATGTGTTTGTTGGCCATCTTTGGAGAAATGTCTATTTAGGTCTTCTGTCCATTGTTTCATTGGGTTGTTTTTTTGATATTGATCTGCATGAGTTGCTTATCTAGTTTACAAATTTATTTATGTTTATATTTTTTGGAGATGAATCCCTTGTCAGTTGCTTCGTTTGCAACTATTTTCTCCCATTCTGAGGGTTGTCAGAGTCCAGAGTCTTCAGTGTTCCCCCAGTATCCAACTTGGACAAGTGTACAAATAGTGGTGGTCTAAATGATGTAGAGAGATGAATAGCGGAAGTAAGTATTGAAGGTAAAATTAATCGTTCAGTAACATCACATAATTAATTTTAAGTGTCCGTGTTATATTTGGGCAGAGTTGTTCAGTTGGCAATTAGTTAAGTTTGTAAGAGACTCAGGAGAGAGAGATGTACGTTTTAGGTCAAGATCTGTGATATATATGGTGGCTGGAATCACAAGAGTAGATGAGACCATCTATCAAGGGCAGAAGAGAGCTTCTGAGAAATACACATCTCTTGGCAGAGGGCAAAGTGAGAGTGCCCAATGAAAGAGATAAGGATGTCCAGAGGCAGGAGGAAGAAGTAGCAGGTTAAGATGCTACTGTTGTTAAGGTGAAAGATTTTTCTGAGATGACAAGTTTGATCAACAAAATCAAATATTGCTGAAAGGTGACAGAAGGACCAAACAATATTCACTCAATTTGATCACAAATTAAATGTTGGTGAATGCAATTCCAGTGCAGATAAGTAAGAAGAAAAGAGCAAAATTGTGTGAGTCACGAGGTACATAAAGATAAGAAAATACAGACAGTGAGAATAAATACAATTTTTGATAAACTGCACTGTGAAATTAGGAAGAGAGAAAAGGTAACTAGAGAATTACTTGGCATCAAGCAAGAGTAATTTTTAATGGGAGGGGGGCAGCTTTTTAATGGGAGGGGGCCAAAATAAAATCGCTAAAGAGGAAAACCTTAACAATCCCAATGAGGTGGGAAAATGAATGGAAGATACTGAGGAAGTGAGAATAGGTATTGATAAACTATGTCGAAAAGCTATTCTTGGACGTAAAGAGAAGAAGGTAGTTTGGGGTGTTTTTGCTTTATAGTCTGTGTTTTCTCTGTGAAATAAAAGTTTGATGGGAGGTGATGTCACCTCGAGATAGCACTCATCAAATATCCTATGTGCTTATCTACATTTTTCATCCTCCTTTGTAGTTCAACTGTTTTCCTTTGATTCGTTGTGGCCAGTGGCAAAGAAGCAGAATCAAGTGTATCACTTCTGAGCTGAGGTCATTAGGAGCCAGTGTCCCTCTTGTCTGGTCCTCTGCTATTGTGACATGGGAGGTCAGATAGTCCAGATGACGTGGCTGCAAGATGGATCAGGACCATGTGATCTGTAAGGGCTTTACTCAGTAGAGAAATAACGTACTCGTATTTTCCACTGAGATTCCTGTGTTCAATAGATCTGCCTGTGAGAGCTCAGAGAGCATAGTGAAGGCTGAAATGACAAAGACAGAGGGAGAGATGTTGGTAACAGATGGAAGGCGCCTGGCAGATAATATATTAAATGGTAAACAAAGCTGCTGGAGTAAGAGAGAGAGTATATAAGAGATGAGAAGAAGGCCAACTGTCTGTAGTATCTAACGCTAAGGAGTGAGGAGAGAAACAACTGAAAAATAAAAATAAAAAGAATGATGAGAAAGAAGCTAGGTGGTATGCCAACAGAAATCATAAGATTGCTATAAAACATAAAGGAAGGTCGTTTTCAAAGAAGCACCATTTAACGGAGTCAGTTGTTTCCCAAAGGCAAAATGCTATGGGAACTGAAAATAAAGCATCTGATTGGATGGCTAAACTTTTATGAACAAAAGTGGAACCATTTCAGGAAAGTCATGGGAGAAGATGCTGTGTTACAGTGGGGAGAGTAATCAATGTATTGTGAGGAAAGTTGCCTTCATTTGCAAGAAATGCCAATTAAGAAGTGAAGAGAGCCTTTAAAGGGAAGGGATAATGTAAGAAAATCAAAAAAAAATTTAAGGAAACTTGAATAATTCGTAGACAAAGAGGGAGGTATTAGTGAAAGACTGAAAATCAGAGAAAGCTATCTTAAGTTGTTGTTATGGACTGAATTGTGTCCCCCGAAAAATTATATGTTGAAGCCCCTCCTAATTTGACTGTAGAAGATAGGAGATAGGTCCTTTAGGGAGGTAACTGAAGTTAACTGAAGTCATAAGGGTGAGGTAATAATCTGACAGGGACTGATGGTGTCCTTATAAGAAGGGGAATAGATTCCAGAGATCTCTCTCCCTCTGCTCGTAGAGGAAAGGCCGTGTGAGGACACTGCAAGAAGACAGCCGTCAGCACGCCAGGAAGATTGTTCTCACCAGAAACCAATTCTTATGGTATTCAATACCTTAATCTTGGACTTCCACCCTCCAGAACTGTGAGAAAATAAATTTCTGCTGTTTAAGTCATTCAGTCTATAGTATTTCACTATAACAGCCCAACCAGACTAATACAGACCTTCATGTACACTGCAATATACAGAAGCTAAACAATGATTGTGAGCCTGAGATTCCATCTTGAACAGAAGTGTAATGACGCTTGTGGTACTCACAACTTCTCGAATTTTGTCAGAAAGATGTGAAAAAAGTCAGTCAACCAACGGTTCTGATAGTGGATATTTTCTTTATGTGTTTGACATAAAGCAGTGTCTGACAGCCTCCCTGATACCCATCAGTATCGCAGTTTTGATTCTGTGGCTCCAGTTCCACATGGCACCAAGGTGCTGTGTACTGTCCATTCTTGGGTTTTTGGGTGCTGTACCTATTGCCAATAGGTGGGTCAAACCACTGGGGCTCTTCTGAAGTCCTCCCTAAATTTGGACCCAGCTTCAGCTCCAAATCCGAGTCTTCAGAGAGCCCAGGGTGAGGCTCGCCTGCCACAGTAGACACATTGGCTAATGGGTTGCACTGCAGCACCCACTCGGACAAGGGCACCATCAGGATGCCACCGTTCTTCTTCTGCAGGGGTGGACCCGTGGACAGTCAGCTTGGCCCCCAGCACAACCAGCTGCCTGTTCACTCTCTCGGCCCCTGTGAGGAAGGTGTTCAGCCCTGGCTTTGAGGTCAGAGTCATGTCCTCTCTGGGTTTGTGTGAATGGAGGAGCCGCAGCCCTGGTCTGGGTGGTGTGTTGGCCCTGGGTTTCCGGGTTTGGAGGAGTATCTTACCACCTAGACCCCCACCTAGGGCTGAAGAGTTCAGGGGCTGTGGACCGTGGGTTTTGGGGGCAGAAGATATTTAACCTGGCGTTTGAGGAAATGGAGGGAAAAGAGGCTCAGGTTCAAGGGCTCCTGGTTTGAATCTCTTGCTTTAGGTTTGAGGGCCAGGGCAGTCTCTCACCAGAAGCTGCAGGATATCATCAGGAACATTGCGAGTGTTCTTGCACATACCCCGGGCAGCTGAGTGGGAGAAGATGACCGGTGCCTGTGACACTTGTAGGGCTCGCCGTGTCACAGCATCCGAGACATGGGCCAAGTCCACCATCATGCCCAGGCGGTTCATTTCTGCCACCACCTTCTGCCGGGACAGGATGGGGAGAGGGCATGAGGGCTGCATTTATCTTGTGTGTATTTATCTGTAGGGAACAGGCGGGGCTGTACATCCATGTGGGGCAGGGTATGGAAGCCGGGTCCTTACCTCGCCAAAGCCGGTGAGCCGACTGACATTGCTGTAGAAGGGGTGGATACCCTTTGCTGAGCTCTGTGCCCTGCAGGATGGCCAGGAGGCAGTCTAACTGGTGGCCATGACTTGGCTACAAGAGCGTAGAAAGAGGTTCTGTCGAACCGTCTACACCTGCAGCTCCCTGGTGCAAGAGGAGGGACCCAGACTGGACTGTGCCTGGCAGTAGGAGGGCCCTTCTGGGGATTCAGTCTTGTTCTGCAAACCTCCATTCCCCTCCCGACCCCAGGTTCAGGGCTGGATCCCAGGGGTAAACTTGCTTTGGGCCCAGCGTGATCTTGGGCAGACCCCTGCCTCACTGGGCCCTTACCACCTGCACTGTGCTCACCAGGGCGTGTTGCAGGTGTGGGTGAGTGTCACGTAGTGCACACCCAGCGCATAGAAGGTACGCAAGATGGAGAGGCTCCTGTCCAGTGAGTGGCCGCCCTCCACACCAATGAGGCTAGCCAACTTCCGGGTGTTGTTGAGAGCTGGGGGCAGGTAGGTCAGATGATCATTTTCAGAGGCAGGGGTAGCTAACTGAAGTCCCTAACACCTACCACCACCAGTCTCTTTACCATTTTTTGTTTGTTTTTTTGGCCGTGCCGCGCAGCATGAGGGCTCTTAGTTCCCCCACCGGGGATCAAACCCGAGGCCCCTGCAGTGGAAGCGTGGAGTCTTCACCTCTGGACTACCAGGGAAGTCCCCCGTCTGCCTTTAACTGAGGTCACAAGCTCCAGCTCAGAATAGGAGGCACACATGAGGCAGATGAGGTGAACTTGCTCCAGGGTGAGGCGCACAGCATCGCGTTCGTGGGTCCGGCATGGGACGTAGGCTCACCAGAAGTGAGGGAAGGCAAGGGCTTAGTTTGGGCTTTGGAGCTCCTTGGGCTTCTCATAGCCTCCTCAGCTGGCACAACACTCACTGTGCCCAGAAGTCACATGTAATGCGTTGCTTTTTCTGTGGTACTTGGATGCCCGTCAGGTTGGCTCACTGTGACCCCTGTTCCCCCAGCATCCATGGCATGGCACTTTCTAGGTCACTATGGTAACTTAGTTCCAATGTGACTAACCTGTGGTCTCTGAGGCCCCCAAACTGCCCCACATTCCCCAGCAGCCATGGTGGCACCTTGTGTGTCCCTTTGGTACATGGGCACCCACGAGATCATTTTTTCAGCCTGTCCAAGCTGGTCTGGCCATGGCTGAAATTGCACAGATTAACATCCTGTAGCCCGTGGTGGTAAAACTGCCTCAGGACCAGGGGCATGTCGTTGTGGCTGGAGGGAGGTCAAGGCAAATAGGTGGGCTCCTTAGGTCTTGGGATCAGGCAGGACACATTGCCTGGCCTGGGCCAGCCTGTGGGTCCCCCACCTCCCACTGTCACACAGACCATACTAGGAGCAGCTGAGGCCTGGGCTGAGGGGTTCCCACCAGGGAGGGGATGACAGAGAAGGGGAAGGGCATCCATAGATGATGGAGAGGACATCCAGGGGTGGTGTGAGGGAGCCTCCCCACTAGCTCTGCATGCTCCGGACCTCCTGCCCTCCCCGGGGCCAGGCTAGGCACCCAGCGGCCCCCAGCAGCCTGCACACACTGCAGCCACCCGTCCACAAGCGGGAAGTCCCGCATCAGGGCCCGCGTGCGCTCCCGCGGACTTGGGGTGCTGGAGGTGCCCGGCGTGGTCTTCACCGGTAACCGGCCGCAGCAGCAGACCCAGCAGGAGCAGCAGACACAGCAGAGGCCGCTGGCTGAGTGCGCGGGGACCATCGAGGCGGGCAGAGGCGGGTCTGAGGGGGCGGGCAGTGGGGTTCTGCCTGTCGACACAGGGCACCCAGCGGCGCGGCCTCGCGAGGGGGGCGGTTTGAGGGAGGGGATACAGAGTCACAGGACCCTGCAACCCGTGCGCAGAGAGCCGCGATCCGGGAAGCCCAGCAGCCACAGGGCGGCAGTGCCCTCCCGCCCCCTGCTCACAGGCAGCTCCTGCGGGCTAAGCTGGCCTCTGCGGAGAGCCCACTCACCTCCCATCGCGGGTTCCCTCCACCCCTGCCTCTCTTCCCACTCTCACTGCTCTGAGGGGGCGCCCTAGGTTGCTCTCCCCGGCCTGTAACCTTCCTGTCCAAGCTGGGGTGCTTCTCTCAGAGGGCCACCTTCAGCCCGAGGCCTCCCGGGAGCACACCTTGTCCCCATCTGCCTGCAGCCGGCCCCGCCCGCCCTGAGGGCTGCGTGCCAGTGTCTCTGTGGCCACAGGTGCTCTGGGCTCCCGGTTTCCCGGGACTGGGCCATGAGGGCTTGTGTGGGGAAAGAGAGAGTTTCTGGAAATGGGGGGGTAACCATGTGAGCTGTGGATTCAGGAAGGGGCCCTCTGCCCCCGACCTTCTCTCTCCACCTACTTGACTCCCCAACCTGCATGACCATTCTCTGGGGACTTCAACCAGCACCTGGGAACTATCAGGAACCTCCCCCACTTCTGTCAGCCAGCCTCAGGAAAGAGCGCCCTCAGGAGCCGCTACACCTCCCCAGGGCCTGAATAGAGGGACTTTGGGGATGTGAACTGAACGACCTTCTGGGGAGAGTCAGCGACCCTTTTACTCAACAGAGCAGGAACCCAGTCAGCAGGCTATTTGACTGGAAGGAAATGAAGTGATTTCCATGGCAGCAGAGCCCCCACCGCAGCAACCTTCCTCCCAGAGCTGCTGGCTGACCTTCTGGCCAGGATCCCTCCTACCTCAGTGTGGAAGTCTCGGCCTCGTGGAGAAGTATAGGTTCTGAGGAAAGACCTGGCACCTGGGTTCTGCTGCTACACTTGCCTTATCTCGTGGCCCTTGTGGCTCTAGCTTTCCCAGAAAGCTCAAGGGCTTAAGTGCCTGTACTTACTCAGAGGCCACACGCCATTCCCCATTTCCAGCCTCAGGCCCTCCCCCTAGCTGCCTCCTCTAGAGACCCCTTCTCCTCAACACTCTCTCTCTCTCTCTCTCTCTCTGTCTCTGGGGATGTGCCTTCTCACAGAAGCTCAACCACAGAGATGCTTTAGGGACTGTGCCCAAACTCCTTCATCCCCAGCCTCTCAAGTTTTTGCTCTGATCCCTGGCACCCCCTGGAGCTGTTCCACCTTTGGAACCTTTCCCAGGTGGCAGGAGTGCCTAGCACAGGGGTAGTGACCTAAGTCTGAGCACTGGCGACCCTAGAAATCTGTAACACACAAACATTTTATTGAGCAGTAAGGGACCCCAGTGGGGACAGAAAGGGCTGGCAGTAAAGGAGCATGTGAACCTCGGGGCAGGGTGCATGCTGCTTGACTCTCCATCCTGTTCTTGCTTCAGGGAGCAGGTCCACCATGCTCCAATCGCCGGTTTTTGGGTCTGGAGCAGCCCAGCTCTTCGTCCGAACTTTCTGAAGAGTGCTTTCGTTTGGGAGCACGTCTGGGGACTGGCTTCACTGCTTCCACCTTTGCTGGTGGGGCCAAAGGGACATCCCCGTAGGCCCGGTAGCCACCAACCAGGCAGTATGTCTCCCCATGCCAGCCCAACTGCGTTTCTCCACACCCTCGGTAGAGGACATGGTAGTGCCCGGGTGTGGGAGGAGAAACGGGAGCCACTGCTGCTGCAAAGAAAATCAGAACTGATCAGTCACTTGTGCTGTGCACAGTCTCCTGCCACAGTTTCCCCCTCTCATGTCTCTCCCAGTTTCTGGCTGA
Source organism: Mesoplodon bidens (assembly GCF_964165515.1). Taxonomy (NCBI): domain Eukaryota; kingdom Metazoa; phylum Chordata; class Mammalia; order Artiodactyla; family Ziphiidae; genus Mesoplodon; species Mesoplodon bidens. Next base: position 260,938 of record NW_027672415.1, read on the forward strand.
AGACCTTTAATCTACTTGACATCCAAAACAGCCTTGGCCCATCACCTCTATGAGTCCCTAGAGAAGGGACACTGGCTGCAAAAGCAATCCCTAGAGCCTACGGCTGCAGCAGATGAGGAAGTCTCTTCACCGTTTCCAGGGAAAACAGTAGAACCCGAAAGAAATTGCACTCATGATGCTCTCCATCTCTGCCTTCCACAACAGAGAAAACATTTCTTGCCGTCTGTCACTTCTGAGGCTTTAATGGAAATGTCTTTCAAGTTTTGGAAAGAAATAATCTAATACAAATCTGTTAAGAACCCCTCTCACCTTGGCAACCCCTCTTGGGCCCCAGTTATACTGCCTGTTTCAACCACACTGAACTCTAGCCCTCTGGTACTTTTATCTAGATTAGAACAAGGCTAAATAGTGAGGCAGAGTGATCAGGAGACTCAGAACCGGGGTCTGGGTACCAAGTCTAGGCTCACATCAACGCAGCCTCCTGGGACACCATCTCCTCAGCCCTCCAGTCTCATTAGCACTTCACCACCACCCCCTTCATTCTTCCGGTCTTCCCATCAATATGGCACCACCCTGTCCCCGAGTACTCAGCAACTCAGTACGGGATGTGTCTGAGGGGACCGCTAGAGATGTCTGCATGACACCACAGAGGTGCCTGGGTTTGAAGGTGTGCTTCTAATTGTGGCCCCTCTTCCTCAAACTGCTCCATTTACCGTCTGCCAACAAAAATGCACTTGTCTTTTGCTGAGAGGCCACTCAGGAGAGGGTCTGAACGGAAGCATCCTGTAGCCCAAAGGGGAAGGCTACATTATAAAGCTTAGAACCGTCCTGCACACTTGTCCAGGGATGACCTTTCACTTGTCCTCAGCAGTGAGCCCTGTGGGTCCCTGAAGGTGTCCCAGGTCACTGGTATTACTTACATGTGGGAGTGTGCTCAGTTGTACATAGTTGGCAGGCCCCACAGAAACATGTGCCAGCCAGGTGAGGTGGATTGTATCCCACACCTCCTGTGGAGGTGGCCGGTCCGGGTGTACCTGCTGCACTGCCCACCCAGGGAACAGAGCACAGGGTTGAGTATCTGTAGCCTATGACGTCAGACCTGGGCTCTGACCGTCAGAGAAACTTCCCACCAGTTCTCCACCAGGTACGAATCTGCTCGGTTGTCAGCTACCATGGAATCTGTTACCACGGAATCTGTGAGAAGGCCTGCGAGGGCATCACTACCCAGTGAGGTCATATATGGAACCTGTGACTTGAGGGGCAGGCTTCAGGAGGAGGGGCAGTTTTTTGGAGGAGAACAGGGTAGAGGCAGAGGTACTCTGCCTGGCCCCTCACAGCTGGGCCTCCCCACCAATGCCCTAGTCTAGTAGACACCCCAGGTGGGGCGTGCTGGTGCTCTGGCACAGCCCCAGGGGCCACAGGAGGGCAAGAGAGACCCACATTCTGTGATTGGCTTGAGAGGCAAGATTAACGTAAGAGACAGCTAGGTTGTATGGCGCTTACCCTAAGAGGCAGAGATTTGTGTGGACTGGGGAATCAGGGAAGGCTCCTTTGCAGTGGGCCTGAAGGACAAGTGAGATTTGGACCCATGGGGAAGAGAGGGAAGACATTCCAGTTTGGAAGAATAAAAGCAAAGACACACTCTTCTCGACCTTGTCCTGCCCCCAATATAAATTCCTAGCACCCTGAAATTTTTACAACTGAGGACTTAAAAAAACCAAGAGGTTAAGGGGCCTTCGCAGTGGTACACAGGTAGTGGAGAGGTGTTCTGCTCAATGGTTAGGTTCATGTCGGGGCTCCAGGTTTACAGCTGATAGGAATGTGAGGACAAGCTCCTGCCATTTCAAACATTTCCAAGTGATACTGAAAGAGATGTTAAAGGTGCAAAATGCGGGTGCTGAATGACCTCACAGAGTGGGAATGGTGGGCCCATTTGAACATGAAATTGAAAACAAATTCATGACAAAAGGACATAATACAAAATGACAACATAATTACTACAGGCCCCTCCCCCCTAGAAGTAAAAGTCATTAGAATCCTCTCTCTCTCCACCATGAAAGAATGAGATAAAGACTCAGCAGCAGCCCCCGTGAGAAACATGGTCAACAGTGTGAAGAGGTGTTACTAAGACGATTTGGTCCACCTCAGAGAAGGAAAGAGACAACTCTGCCCTTAGCCTGATCAGGCCCACAGGAAGCAAGCACATTTGGGGCAGCCTCTGATAGTGTGGCAATGAGAGAGAACCTTCTTTAGGAGGGGACTCCCTGTTGCCGACCCTGAAAAAGCAAAGATGGGACATTCGTTTAATGGGACTGTTGCAGAGGCGTTGTTCCCAGGAGGTAGAGACTGCTTCGACTACCATTTTAGAGGTTGGGCCACCGTGGTTGAGAAGCACAGCACCTTCTCTTCCTAAACTGCTTGAATCAGCGGGTACACGTTAGGACAGACGAAGTCAGGCCTCATTGGAGCGGACTGCCTCTGGGAGTGGTAGAATGTAAGCTGTGAAGGGGCATGCTCTGGAGGAGGTTTGTCATGGCAGGTGGGCCAGCATGAGACCATTCAGATTCTCCACGGCTCCAGAGATCACTTGACTGGGAGCATCCCTGTGATGTGGCGGGGGGACTCCTACCTTAACAGGACCTGGCTGGGCATCTGGGGAAGGCGGAATAAATGGTTTTATTAATTTACGAGAGCGAGAGACTCACAAAAGCACTGAAAAAGACTTGTACCTGGATTCTTGAGCCAACCCTAAGAAAACTTATCTAGATCTGGAGTAGGGCTCTGGAGGCTGCACTTTTAAGCTTCCTGGGCAGTCCCACCACAGTGCTCCATGGATAGAGTGACCAAATTATTGTGTGTTCTCGGTTGCTTTGGGGAGTCAAAGTGGGCAATATTAAAAACTGCAGCAGGCATACGTATAAACGGAATATTCAAGGCAAACAGAGGTGTATAGTTATTCTATGCATGAATCAGGTTTGGGAAAAGCTAGCCTGGTGGTTAAAAAACACAACCCTTACGACAGGCAGACCAGATTCTGTCCTACTTGCTTGTGTGATTTTGACCCAGTTCTTTTATCTTTCTGACTGTTTCTTCATATGGAAAAGAGCTATGGCTGTACATTTAGCACAATATTCTCTTTTGGCAAAAGTTGCTCTGGGTCCATTTGTGTTCTCTGCAACTGAATCCTTTCCAGTGTGCAAGCATTTTTAAGTTGTTTGGTGAAGTATTACATTTGACTTTCAACTGTTCATTACTTTGGGCAAAGCTTATGTAGTGCTGCAGAGACTAGAACCTATGCAGAGATAGTGAGAGGATGTTATAAGCTTATTCTGCCGGTTGATACAAAAGTTTAACCTTTTCTCCTCTTCCTCCACCTGCCGCTAAGACATGAGAAAGAAGGCAGAGCCTGGAAATGCACACCAGGCAATACTTCTGTGTCAGTTTGCCTTTTATTCCTCTGCCAGTACTTCCCAGAGAGATTTCACCAAAAGTGCCTAAGCTTGCCATGGCCATTGTTGGGAAGAAAGTTTCTCTCTATTGCTAGTCACATCCCCTTTTCCTTCTTCTGGGGGCTTAATGGATGTTTGGGGGCAGGAACTAAAATTTAAACTAAACGGTAAAAAAACAAAGAAACAAAAAACAAAACAAAACAAAAAACATGTGTTCTTTTTTTAACATCTTTATTGGAGTATAATGGCTTTATAATGGTGTGTTAGTTTCTGCTTTATACCAAAGTGAATCAGTTATACATAAGTTCCCATAACTCTTCCCTCTTGCGTCTCCCTCCCTCCCACCCTCCCTATCCCACCCCTCTAGGTGGTCACAAAGCACCGAGCTGATCTCTCTGTGCTATGCGGCTGCTTCCCACTAGCTATCTATTTTACGTTTGGTAGTGTGTATATGTCCATGCCACTCTCTCACTTTGTCATGGCTTACCCTTCGCCCTCCCCATATCCTCAAGTCCATTCTCTAGTAGGTCTGTGTCTTTATTCCTGTCTTACCCCTAGGTTCTTCATGACATTTTTTTCTTAAATTCCATATATATATATGTGTGTTAGCATACGGTATTTGTCTTTGTCTTTCTGACTTCCTTCACTCTGTATGACGGACTCTAGGTCCATCCACCTCATTACAAATAGCTCAATTTCGTTTCTTTTTATGGCTGAGTAATATTCCACTGTGTATCTGTGCCACATCTTCTTTATCCATTCATCCGACGATGGACACTGAGGTTGTTTCCATCTCCTGGCTATTGTAAATAGAGCTGCAATGAACATTTTGGTACATGACTCCTTTTGAATTACGGTTTTCTCAGCGTATAGGCCCAGTAGTGGGATTGCTGGGTCATATGGTAGTTCTATTTGTAGTTTTTTTTTAAGGAACCTCCATACTGCTCTCCCTAGTGGCTGTACCAATTTACACTCCCACTAACAGTATAGGAGCGTTCCGTTTTCTCCACATCCTCTCCAGCATTTATTGTTTGTAGATTTTTTGATGATGGCCATTCTGACCGGTGTGAGGTGATACCTCCTTGTAGTGTTGATTTGCATTTCTCTCATAATTTGTGCTGTTGAGCATCTTTTCATGTGTTTGTTGGCCATCTTTGGAGAAATGTCTATTTAGGTCTTCTGTCCATTGTTTCATTGGGTTGTTTTTTTTGATATTGATCTGCATGAGTTGCTTATCTAGTTTACAAATTTATTTATGTTTATATTTTTTGGAGATGAATCCCTTGTCAGTTGCTTCGTTTGCAACTATTTTCTCCCATTCTGAGGGTTGTCAGAGTCCAGAGTCTTCAGTGTTCCCCCAGTATCCAACTTGGACAAGTGTACAAATAGTGGTGGTCTAAATGATGTAGAGAGATGAATAGCGGAAGTAAGTATTGAAGGTAAAATTAATCGTTCAGTAACATCACATAATTAATTTTAAGTGTCCGTGTTATATTTGGGCAGAGTTGTTCAGTTGGCAATTAGTTAAGTTTGTAAGAGACTCAGGAGAGAGAGATGTACGTTTTAGGTCAAGATCTGTGATATATATGGTGGCTGGAATCACAAGAGTAGATGAGACCATCTATCAAGGGCAGAAGAGAGCTTCTGAGAAATACACATCTCTTGGCAGAGGGCAAAGTGAGAGTGCCCAATGAAAGAGATAAGGATGTCCAGAGGCAGGAGGAAGAAGTAGCAGGTTAAGATGCTACTGTTGTTAAGGTGAAAGATTTTTCTGAGATGACAAGTTTGATCAACAAAATCAAATATTGCTGAAAGGTGACAGAAGGACCAAACAATATTCACTCAATTTAATCACAAATTAAATGTTGGTGAATGCAATTCCAGTGCAGATAAGTAAGAAGAAAAGAGCAAAATTGTGTGAGTCACTAGGTACATAAAGATAAGAAAATACAGACAGTGAGAATAAATACAATTTTTGATAAACTGCACTGTGAAATTAGGAAGAGAGAAAAGGTAACTAGAGAATTACTTGGCATCAAGCAAGAGTAATTTTTAATGGGAGGGGGGCAGCTTTTTAATGGGAGGGGGCCAAAATAAAATCGCTAAAGAGGAAAACCTTAAGAATCCCAATGAGGTGGGAAAATGAATGGAAGATACTGAGGAAGTGAGAATAGGTATTTATAAACTATGTCGAAAAGCTATTCTTGGACGTAAAGAGAAGAAGTTAGTTTGGGGTGTTTTTGCTTTATAGTCTGTGTTTTTTCTGTGAAATAAAAGTTTGATGGGAGGTGATGTCACCTCGAGATAGCGCTCATCAAATATCCTATGTGCTTATCTACATTTTTCATCCTCCTTTGTAGTTCAACTGTTTTCCTTTGATTCGTTGTGGCCAGTGGCAAAGAAGCAGAATCAAGTGTATCACTTCTGAGCTGAGGTCATTAGGAGCCAGTGTCCCTCTTGTCTGGTCCTCTGCTATTGTGACATGGGAGGTCAGATAGTCCAGATGACGTGGCTGCAAGATGGATCAGGACCATGTGATCTGTAAGGGCTTTACTCAGTAGAGAAATAACGTACTCGTATTTTCCACTGAGATTCCTGTGTTCAATAGATCTGCCTGTGAGAGCTCAGAGAGCATAGCGAAGGCTGAAATGACAAAGACAGAGGGAGAGATGTTGGTAACAGATGGAAGGCGCCTGGCAGATAATATATTAAATGGTAAACAAAGCTGCTGGAGTAAGAGAGAGAGTATATAAGAGATGAGAAGAAGGCCAACTGTCTGTAGTATCTAACGCTAAGGAGTGAGGAGAGAAACAACTGAAAAATAAAAATAAAAAGAATGATGAGAAAGGAGCTAGGTGGTATGCCAACAGAAATCATAAGATTGCTATAAAACATAAAGGAAGGTAGTTTTCAAAGAAGCACCATTTAACGGAGTCAGTTGTTTCCCAAAGGCAAAATGCTATGGGAACTGAAAATAAAGCATCTGATTGGATGGCTAAACTTTTATGAACAAAAGTGGAACCATTTCAGGAAAGTCATGGGAGAAGATGCTGTGTTACAGTGGGGAGAGTAATCAATGTATTGTGAGGAAAGTTGCCTTCATTTGCAAGAAATGCCAATTAAGAAGTGAAGAGAGCATTTAAAGGGAAGGGATAATGTAAGAAAATTAAAAAAAAATTAAGGAAACTTGAATAATTGGTAGACAAAGAGGGAGGTATTAGTGAAAGACTGAAAATCAGAGAAAGCTATCTTAAGTTGTTGTTATGGACTGAATTGTGTCCCCCGAAAAATTATATGTTGAAGCCCCTCCTAATTTGACTGTAGAAGATAGGAGATAGGTCCTTTAGGGAGGTAACTGAAGTTAACTGAAGTCATAAGGGTGAGGTAATAATCTGACAGGGACTGATGGTGTCCTTATAAGAAGGGGAATAGATTCCAGAGATCTCTCTCCCTCTGCTCGTAGAGGAAAGGCCGTGTGAGGACACTGCAAGAAGACAGCCGTCAGCACGCCAGGAAGATTGTTCTCACCAGAAACCAATTCTTATGGTATTCAATACCTTAATCTTGGACTTCCACCCTCCAGAACTGTGAGAAAATAAATTTCTGCTGTTTAAGTCATTCAGTCTATAGTATTTCACTATAACAGCCCAACCAGACTAATACAGACCTTTATGTACACTGCAATATACAGAAGCTAAACAATGATTGTGAGCCTGAGATTCCATCTTGAACAGAAGTGTAATGACGCTTGTGGTACTCACAACTTCTCGAATTTTGTCAGAAAGATGTGAAAAAAGTCAGTCAACCAACGGTTCTGATAGTGGATATTTTCTTTATGTGTTTGACATAAAGCAGTGTCTGACAGCCTCCCTGATACCCATCAGTATCACAGTTTTGATTCTGTGGCTCCAGTTCCACATGGCACCAAGGTGCTGTGTACTGTCCATTCTTGGGTTTTTGGGTGCTGTACCTATTGCCAATAGGTGGGTCAAACCACTGGGGCTCTTCTGAAGTCCTCCCTAAATTTGGACCCAGCTTCAGCTCCAAATCCGAGTCTTCAGAGAGCCCAGGCTGAGGCTCGCCTGCCACAGTAGACACATTGGCTAATGGGTTGCACTGCAGCACCCACTCGGACAAGGGCACCATCAGGATGCCACCGTTCTTCTTCTGCAGGGGTGGACCCGTGGACAGTCAGCTTGGCCCCCAGCACAACCAGCTGCCTGTTCACTCTCTCGGCCCCTGTGAGGAAGGTGTTCAGCCCTGGCTTTGAGGTCAGAGTCATGTCCTCTCTGGGTTTGTGTGAATGGAGGAGCCGCAGCCCTGGTCTGGGTGGTGTGTTGGCCCTGGGTTTCCGGGTTTGGAGGAGTCTCTTACCACCTAGACCCCCACCTAGGGCTGAAGAGTTCAGGGGCTGTGGACCGTGGGTTTTGGGGGCAGAGGATATTTAACCTGGCGTTTGAGGAAATGGAGGGAGAAGAGGCTCAGGTTCAAGGGCTCCTGGTTTGAATCTCTTGCTTTAGGTTTGAGGGCCAGGGCAGTCTCTCACCAGAAGCTTCAGGATATCATCAGGAACATTGCGAGTGTTCTTGCACATACCCCGGGCAGCTGAGTGGGAGAAGATGACAGGTGCCTGTGACACTTGTAGGGCTCGCCGTGTCACAGCATCCGAGACATGGGCCAAGTCCACCATCATGCCCAGGCGGTTCATTTCTGCCACCACCTTCTGCCGGGACAGGATGGGGAGAGGGCATGAGGGCTGCTGCATTTATCTTGTGTGTATTTATCTGTAGGGAACAGGCGGGGCTGTACATCCATGTGGGGCAGGGTATGGAAGCCGGGTCCTTACCTCGCCAAAGCCGGTGAGCCGACTGACATTGCTGTAGAAGGGGTGGATACCTTTACTGAGCTCTGTGCCCTGCAGGATAGCCAGGATGCAGTCTGACTGGTGGCCATGACTTGGCTACAAGAGCCTAGAAAGTGGTTCTGTCGAACCGTCTACACCTGCAGCCGTCTACACCTACCACCCGCCCTGGTGGCCAGCAGGCCCGGGGAAGCGGCCCCGGCCCCCGCTCCCACTCCCGCCCCCGGCCATGGCGAAACGGCGGAGGGGGGCCTTCATCCGGAGGGAGCTGTGGAGAGCCACACCGGCGGACAGGTGGCGGCGCCGGGGCAGGGAGCCGGAGGGGGCGGCCAGGTGCAGGTCGAGGGGCTCGCGGGCCGCACGGACGGCACCCGGGCCCGCGGCGGAGTCTGGGTCCGGGTCAGCCACCCCGGGAGCGTCTGGGGTGCGGCCGCCTTTCAGGGCCGCCTTCTGGCCGCATAGAGCGCCCCCTCTGGCGCGCTGTGGTGGGAGGGGCCGGAGGAGGTGGGGCCTGCAGCGGTGCCCGTCGGGGGGGCGGAGCTGGCGGCCACCGCCACGGGCGACTAAAGGAGAAGGCGGAGCCGCAGCGGGAGGCAAAATGCCTATGGCACCCGGTGTTCCCAGGCGGTCTCCCATCCAAGTACTAACCGGGCCCGACCCTGCTTAGCTTCCGAGATCAGACGAGATCGGGCGCGTTCAGGGTGGTATGGCCGTAGACGGGGGCGGGGGATCATTTGAAGGGGGTCTTGAAAGGTAAGAGTTCCACAGTGGCGACAGGGCATTCTGTGCAGAGGAAACAAGACAGACAAAGATCTCTATCCATTGACCTTGCTCTATTTTCTTCCAGCATTTAGCACCATCTGAAATTATATTTTTGTCTAGCTTCTCGTTGTTTATTTTCTGTCTCCCCCATGCACTCTAATTCTCCGAGTGCAGGAAGCAGGTCTATCCTATGTGCCCAAAAGAATTCCTGGCACATGGTGGGTGCACAGTACATATTTGTAGCATGGATGAATCAGTAGGCAGTCCAAGCAAAAGGGAGAGAACGGGATTTGATGAGATCTATAAGTACTTATGTGGTTTCATTTCAACCTCACAATTCTCCTTCCTAAGAAAGATGTCATTATCTCCGTCTTACAAATAAGGAAACTGAGGTAAGACAAAGGCAAGCAACTTGACAAAGGTCACACACCCAGTAAAAGGTAAAGCTGGCATTGAAGCCTAAGCTAGCAGGTTCCAAAGTCTGGACTGTACCACAGGAAGAGGCTAACAAAGGCCTGAACTAAGTAAAGCCGTGGGAAGGGAGTCAGAGAGAAGAGTTCATGCTTAAGAGTTGCTGGGCTTAATAAAATGGACCAGACGTGGCCACAGACTGAAAGAATCCCCTGCAGATTCATCTCCATCTGAGCCGCTAGTCCTGACCTCCTTCTCAATCTCATGGGGATGACAGAAAAAACATGCAGCATTGGCCGCTAACTAGCTGTTTATCTTTGGAAGCCTTAGATATCTAATTTCTCCAAGCATGTTTCCCCCACATGAAAAAAATGGTGACAGATACTAGGTTTACGGTTGTTATGAGATGATGCAGATGAAGCACCCAGGACAGTTCCTGGCCCATAGTAGGTGTTCAATAAATATTAACTTACTTCTCTTTCCCCATGGCCTCCTGCTATCTTTTGGTCTGGGAAATACTATTCCCAAGAGGAGGACCAAAGAGGGAGGAAGTGTTAGGAGGGCATCTGCTCTGGGGCAGGTATGGAAATGGATAGTCTCAAGAAGGTAGTGAGTGACAAGCCAGGCCTGGAAGAGGTGGGTGGATAAGAGGCTAGGAAAGTACCCAGCAGTTTTCTCTATGAGGAAAACTCTGACCCCCCCCCCCTATAATGAAGGTTCAGACAAGCAACCAGAATTCCAAGTCATGTGCCCAGTCTTTTCTCTGCACAAAAGGTGTAGCCAGAGCTTGGTGAAGGGGAAGCAGGGGACCATTTGACTTGGGCCTCATACGTACAAATTTGGTTGGATTCCCAAAGGAAGTTATTCATCAAGTTATTATAATTTGGGGTGTTTAAAATGTTAATTTTTAACAGTTATCTGTGAGTTTAATTATGGATTGCACCTAGTAGTGATTTTCCATTTCTTAAAACATAATGTACACTGCTCTATACAAACTGTTTCCTGAAATAAACATGTTATTTGTGGACTCATTTTTAAAAGGGGTTAACTTATAAACAATTAAATTATACCACAAGTTTTTGTAACTGTCTTTGAATTTTCACATTTCCTATGTGTTGGAATTGTTTCAAAAAGAAGAAGAAGAGAAAAAGAGGCTTGGGTTTCTGGGTCTCTTCAGCTCAAGAGGGCACAGGGCAGTGGCAGCCCAGAGGCAGCCAGAGGGGAGGTGAAGAGCCTGTTACTGAGCTTGTTTACAGCACCACCTGGTGTTTATAACTCATTAAAATGTCACACTTCCTTGTCCTTAAGCCCTGGAATTTGCTGAGTAAAATCCCCACAGCTATTTTCTGAAGCCCTCTCTCTCAAAATTTCTTTTTCACTCACTTAAAAAGAATAAGGCTTATAGACAAGAATAACCCAAAACAGAAGTTGATGCCCCACGACTTTCCTTTGTTTTCTTTTAGCTTTGTGCTGTGGGACGGAAGGTCTGTATGTAATACTAGTTCAGACTGACTGAGCAGTGACTATGTGCCAAGCAGTTCTAAGTACCCTGCATGGATTAAGTAACTTAATTATTATAACAACTCTAGAGACAGGTATTACTATTACCATAAGCCCATTTTACAGATGTGGCTGCTGAGACACAGAGAGTTAAAGGAATTTCATAAAAATCACTAGAAAGTAGCAAAGCAAAGATTTGAACCCAGGCCTGAAGCCTTGCTTCAGTGTCCATGATTTTAAACACTGTTATGCTGCTTTTCCGTGTAGGTGCATGTTTCAAGAAAAGGTATCTTCTTAATTTTTATTTGGCCTGATATTAAGAATTTAATTTCCCTGGGTAAAGCTCGATGGACCAAGGATAAACAGAGAGCAAACAAGTTAAAAATATGCCTTCAATAATCATCTGCTATATGAGGCATTAAGCTTCTCAGAAGCCTAGACCGCCCTTTAGAATGTCATACAATCCAGAAGGATGGCATACAAAACAACTTAGTGTTTGTTTATAACAAGGCTACCACCACCAAGAAAGCATTATAATCCTCTGTCTTTTTAAGAGTTCAACAATTTCAGATCTCTCCTTTTAAAGGGGTAGTAATAATAATAGCTACAATCTATTGAGTGCTTTTTTGTTTTTGTTTTAGAGAAGCATCAACTAGTGAAAAACAATGTGGGTTTGGGGGAATCATACTACCTGGGTTCAGATCCTGTTATTTTTTTTAATGAATTTTTATTGGCATATAGTTGCTTTACAATGTTGTGTTAGTATCTGCTGTACAGTAAAGTGAATCGGCTATACATGTACATATATCTCCTTTTTTGGATTTTCTTCCCATTTAGGTCACCACACAGCAATGAGTAGAGTTCCTTGTGCTATACAGTATGTTCTCATTAGTTATCTATTTTATACATAGTATTAATAGTGTATATATGTCCAATGGAATATTACTCAGCCATAAAAAGAAACGAAACTGAGTTATTTGTAGTGAGGTGGATGGACCTAGAGACTCATACAGAGTGAAGTAAGTCAGAAAGAGTAAAACAAATACCGTATGCTAACACATATATATGGAATCTAGAAAAAAAAATTTTTTAAATGGTTCTGAAGAACCTAGGGGCAGGACAGGAATAAAGACACAGGCATAGAGAATGGACTTGAGGACATGGGGAGGGGGAAGGGTAAGCTGGGATGAAGTGAGAGAGTGGCATGGACATATATACACTACCAAGTGTAAAACAGATAGCTAGTGGGAAGCAGCCGCATAGCACAGGGACATCAGCTCGGTGCTTCGAGACCACCTAGAGGGGTGGGATAGGGAGGGTGGGAGGGAGACGCAAGAGGGAGGAGCTATGGGGATATATGTATACATACAGCTGATTCACTTTGTTATACAGCAGAAACTAACACACCATTGTAAAGCAATTATACTCCAATAAAGATGTTTAAAAAAGTATTAAAAAAATAGTGTATATATGTCAATGCCAATCTCCCAATTCATCCCACCACCACCCCTTCTCCCTTGGAACCATACATTTGTTCTCTACATCCGTGTCTCTATTTCTGCTTTGCACATAAGATCATCTATACCATTTTTCTAGATTCCACATATGTTAATATATATTTGTTTTTCTCTTTCTGACTTACTTCACTCTGTATGATAGTCCTGTTTTTATTTTTAACATCTTTATTGGAGTACAATTGCTTTACAATGTTGTGTTAGTTTCTGCTGTATGACAAAGTGAATTAGCTATTCATATACATATATCCCCATATCCCCTCCCTCTTGCTTCTCCCTCCCACCCCTCTAGGTGGTCACGACGCACTGAGCTGATCTCCCTCTCAGAGACAACCTATAGGCGACTCAGGGGTCAAGCAGCAGATTGGACCACAAGACCTCTAAGTTGCTGCCAAACTGGGGATCTGGACCCATTTCCTAGTTTTGCTTTGAAATACACCTGAAGAAATGAAAAACAGGTGGTCGCCAACTTTCAGAGAATTGAAGTCTGTTTTCTTGCCAGTTATTTTTCTGCCACCATCAGTTTCCATAAACCCTATGAGGAGACATATGTCCTCCCTCATTCTTACAGATCCAGTTGGGTTGGAGATGACGGAAGTGATGGCACAAAGCCAGACACGTCTTAGCGCTCACTCCGCACTGTCACCAAATGGCCAGGCGTCAACCTTGAAGCACAGTCTCTATGCTGGTTCCTGCAGAGACAAGAAGAAAGAAGAAAGAATAGGCAGAGCCTTTGGACTTCAGGACTTGTGATCCCATTTTTGTCCTCTGTAGCCGTTAGGACTTGGCAATACAGCCTGAGGCCAACAATACTGCCTGGCCTCAGTGGCTGAAACAAATGAGGGATTTAGGTTTTCACAGAAAAGTGTGAAGAGAGACCATGCAGAGCTGGGATGCAGCTTCAGGATATGACCTGAGAGCCAGGCTCCTTCTGCCCTTTGGCTCCACCATCACTTCTGTGTTGCAGGCAGGAAAAAGGGAAGAACAAGAGGAAAAAGTGGTGTTCCTACCAGTTTCAAAGAGCTCTCCTAAGAGTCTGCCCCAAGGTTAGTGCTCTTTTCCCTGGCCACACCCTACCGCAAGGGGGACTGGGCACTTTGTCACCCAATAAAATCCAGGGTCCTCTTACTAGGGAAGTAGGAGGCGAGTACAGGGCAAACAACAGCAGTCTCTTCTACTTTCTCTCATGTCCCTCTGTCAGGATAGTGGAGATTGTACCCCGCTTTCTAAAGATGAGAAAGCTGAGAGGTGGCCAGGAGGACCTGCACAGAGCCACAGTGGGTTGGTGGTAATGTTGGTGTCAGCACCCAGCTCAGGGCCGGTTTTGAAAAATGATGAACACAAAAGGCAGAAATCCATGAACATCTGTGGGCAAACAGCAGCTGTGAGCCCAGGGCCATCTCTGTGGGGAGTCAAACTGACAGATGAGAGGGGCTGCAGGGTGCAGTGAGAATGAGGGCTGCAGGACACAGGGCTCCATGTCATTCCCTGGGTTGGCAAGAGCTAGACAGCTTTGGCCTTGGCTCAGTTGGGAGAACAGATGGGCAGGAATTCGGCACAGCTTCCAAATCAGCCAAGCAGCAAAGACTGCCTTCTTTGCCCTTGTCAGCTGAGGCTACAGCTCCCACCAGTCCCAGCCAGCTGCAGAGGCCCAAGCCTGAAGACCATGACAACTTGGCCCGGCCTGTGCCATGCCCCGCCCACTGTGGGAGCCAGGAGGACAAGCAAGTGCAGGTGTTCCGCCCAGCAGTGAGGGTGACACCTAGGTGGAGCTGCCCACCAGGTTCAGATTTCTCTGTGCAGGGCGAGCAAGCCTTGTAGCAATCCAGTCTCAGCCCTGACTCCTTTGGCGCATAGGACTCTTAACTATTGAGACAGCCAGCCCGTTTGATTGACGTCCAGACCTCTGTTCTTTCTCATGCTCTCACCTCCCACAGGAATGATGGCAACGTGGCCAGAGGTGAAAGGCAAATCCAGGAATTATACCGAAATGCAAGCAATGCAGAGAGAACTCCTTCCCACATCTGAAGAAAGGAGGGTCCTCACAGAAACAAGGCAATCGATGAGGGGATAGGAACGCGTGTTCAGCTCAGAAACAGGACATAAAATACATAGAATTTTACTGCAGCTCTGGCTAGAGCATATGGTATAAGAGGAAGAAATACAAGTCTTTAGAAAGAAATGCACCTTGTGCTGTCAGCTAGACGTGGTAGGTTCATTCTCTCTTTCTCCCTCCAAAGACTACATGAATCTTGGATTATCTGTGTATCTACTCCCAATTCACTGACTCTGGTATTAAAAGCAGACTGAAATTTGTTTAGAATTCTACTTAGCTAGAAAAGTTCTTTTTTTGAATGAGACTGAAATTTGTTTAGAATTGTTTAGCTAGAAAAGCCAGAAAAGCTTTTTGTGAATGGTGCAAGGATGACTACCATGACTCCTTTAAAGAGAGAAGCTGGGAAAGAGATGGGAAGGAGAGGCCGGGCCGGCTGTGAGGGCCCCACCCCCAGGAGGATGCTCCCTGAAAGCAGCAGTCTGTGCAGTGCCCACCACACCCCTCCTCCGTGAGGCTCTGGCGCCCTGCAGCCACCTGCAGGTTACACGATGAGGCTCTTCCAATGAGTATAAAGAACCCCCAACCCTGCTCCCTTACCCCAGGACTTCTATAATCTTGAGACCCTAGACTCATCAAAGCTACACTCTGCAGCCTGAAGATCTGTCCACACAGCCAAGGGAAGGCTGGGCAGGAGGCAGCCAGCAGGCTCTCACACCACCTGCCTCCCCTCCTTCCTCAGTGGCTCCCACGAGGGCACAATCAGGGCTGGGAGGCTTCATGAGCCCCCCTTGGCCCTCTGGGATGTGAGGAGTCAGCAGGGATTCATACCCATCCTGCCGGGACCATCTGCACTCAATTATAAGCCCTTTGGAAGCCAGCAGAGGGCTGTTAAGCTGCCGCTGGTTCTCTATGATTAGCTAGTTCTTGTCTTTTGAATACTGCATATGGTGCAGCCAGCTGCAGAAAGCATTCATGACTCAAAGCTTTTTTCCCCTCAAAGAGAAAAGTGCTAAGTTGTTATTACTATGGGAAGAAAAAAAAAAGTTTAAAACTCTTACTTTCTGGTTAAGTTCCTCTTCCTACCTTAAAATTCTACCTCTTCCCAGGATTGGGACCATTCCTTTGTCTGTTTTCTACCAGCACTATATAGGTACTTGCTTGCTGAAGATGAGCCTTGCTAAGAAATATCAAGATTGTGTATAATTCCAGCTCAGGTGTTGTTATCCGTGGTCCAGTAGACCCTCTTCTCTCCCTTATTTTGTGTGAGAGACCTGACGTTAAGGCATGCTTTTGATGAAACCACTCCAAAAAGTCAACTCTTTGCAATCAACTCAGGAGCCAGCGCCACTGCTGAGGCTTACCTTCTTTCCCAGGTGCTGAGCCAGGAACAGAAGCAATACTGCTTGGTTCGCACTTGAAACCCTCAGTGTTCTCTGTAGGCGAGAAGCAGTTAGCTGGCTACAAGCTAGCATTAAAATCAGTAGGGATGCTTAAAAAAAAGACATGTATTTCTGGGGCTATACATAGACTTGAAATCCAGGCTCACATGTGAGTGGAGGTCCAGAGAAGATGGAGATTTGAGAGTCTTGTGAATAGTGATAATGAAAGCCATGAATTAGCTACAATTCACAGGGAAAAGAATATGGAAATAGAAGATGGGGGTAATCAGAGTCCCTTCTTCCTCATATCTCTGAACTAGGCAAATAACTCGTTTCTTTTCTCATAATACACAGGCTCTATGGTAAACACAGCACAAATATGCCAATAACCACAGGGCACTCTATGGATAAGACAATTCTTTGTAGAGTGGATACATGTATAACTGATTTGCTTTGCTGTACACCTGAAACTAATGCAACATTGTAAATCAACTGTACTCCATTTTAAAAATATATATTTAAGAAAATGTTCTTTGTACCATGAGTTTGGCTGGCTTAAGCCTATAAATTTGCAAAACTTTAGGAACCCATCTATATATGGAATGAATAGTTCTACTCTCCATGTTGAGAGACAAATAAAAATGCCTATTTAAATATCTAGCAGGAAAAGTACCCCAAAAGTGATTTCACTTTTTTTTTTGATGAGCAATTTTAAGCATGTCCAAGAGGAAGAAAATCTGTACCAATATGGGTTGTTCCACTGAGCCTAATGGGAGCCACATGTCTATCTGACAAGGGAGTTACAAGTTTGGAAAGGGAGAAAACAAAAGGAACCCTGTGTTGTTAGTCTGAAATTGGAGGTAAGGTATAAATTCATGGTTTTCAATATATGGATACAGAAATAAATTTAGATGTCATGGGCACATAGGTATGTGTATACATATACACACATGCAGATATTCCCAAACTCTGACCACTGAGATGGCCTGGGACCAGTGGCTCCACAACAGTACTGGGTACACTTAGCACTCAAATCTTCGCTTTAAGATAATTTTCCACTAAAGCAAGCAGGGCTGGAATAGGGAAAGTACAAGACAAACTTGGAATGTCTTATAGTGTCAGAAAATAAAGAAATGCCCAAGTTAAAGGGGGATGTGTCAAGACGACACAGGAGCCAGCTTGAAGGTGTTCCTGCTGGCCACATCAGAGACCATTTAAGCATCTAAAGGAATAACGATAATAACCAATTACAACCCACTGAATACAAACTGAAGAATCCATACTTGTAATATTAATATAAATTAATAAAGGGGGAATAAGTGATTCTATAGTGGAAAAGTCTGGCAAGCACCACCTTAAACAAGTGGTCAGTTAGTGTCATAATGATGGGACAGGTGGAAATCATGCACCGCTTGAAGAGATGCAGCGAGGAAGACGCAGCATTGCTTCTATGCTGCTCCTGCCAAAGATGCATAAACTAAACCTAACCTAACCTAATCTGACAGGAAACACCACCCAAAGTAACTGGCCTGTAATCTTCTAAAGTGTCAACGTCCATTACTCAGCCATGAAAAGAAATGAAATTGAATTATTTGTAGTGAGGTGGATGGACATAGAGACTGTCATACAGAGTGAAGTAAGTCAGAGAACTATTGGAACTAGGACAACACACCATTTCTCTGGCCTTCAGTGTCCTCCTCTGTCAATGGCATGATTGGATTCAGTTATCTCATTTCATTTCGTAAACAGTAACTAAGAAAGCCAACGTGGAATACAATTCTAAATTTGAATGCCCAAGTAAAATCCCTCTCTGTGACCCCCAGGGATCCAATGGGACAGGGGAGGGTACCTGGCATCAATCACTGAAGCTAGGTTTTCAGGTTCCATCCTCGGGAAGACATGTGGGAGCTGCACCAGGACATGACTGATGCAGCCTGTCATCGGGACGTTCCTCACAGCCACCTGCCAGGTGTCAGTGAGAACATTAGGAAGTGAGCTATCCCCATTGTTGACCAAATGCTGTCCTCTCCTTCTGCCTCATGACCCAAACAATACACAATACTTCATGAAAATTCAGAGAAAGAAGGAGAGAACCCACCTGGCCTTGCACATTGACGCAGTACTTGTTGAACACAGAGTTGATCTGGGCATCCTGCAGGGCCCCAAACAGCAGCGTCTGACGATAGTACTTGGACCGATTATTGAGGTTCCACATGCGCACTCGAGAAAAGTCCACCCCATGTGAGTCCAAGGGCAGTAGGTTCATGTGGCTCATCAACTGCTTTGAGCAGAAGTAATACTCCATTAATACTTATTGAACACTTACCTGCTGGGCGTTGCTAACCTCTCTATAAGCCCATCATCTTATTTAACCCCATGAAGTAGATACTATCATCTCCCAAATTACAGCAAGAAAACAGGCTCAGATGGGTGAGTGACTTGCCCAGAGTCAAGCGAACAAGAAGAAAAGCTCAAACTGGCCACCTTGTGGATCTCTCAAAAAGGATCAAGATGCGACCTATACAGAATATTTCTTTTCAAGGAAATTCTGAAATGCCACTCTGGTCACTCTGTAAGCAACTCAGTTCCGGACTTGGACAAGAAGGGAAATGACACGGAAAACAGAGCTGCTGTCCTTCCATGACTTGGTTCCCAAAACGTTAGAAAATTCCCTGAGTGACTACATGTGCCTTTTGCTCAAAATAAAGATGACTCAACCATCGACATGCCTGTTCTATTTTAATCATATTTTTACCTTGTAATGTATATTGAAGGGTCACAAGTACCATAAGTTTATTCCCTACTTTATAAATAAGGACTCCCCTTTATCTGTCCCAAACTTACTCCAAGTCCTGGGGTTGTAGAAAAGGTAAATGCTCACATGCCTTATAAAAATAAACCTATAGTTCTGTGATGAGGATTGTTCCAAAGCACAATCCTAAACCCCAAAACATTGCAGAGTATGTTGAGAGGGAGAAAAAAATTATACTACAAATTACAGTAGGGGGACAAAAACATCTTACGTTTCTCTGTAAAACATCACAAATTAAGAAATCATGAGCAATGTTTTCCCATCTCCACTGAAGACCAAACAAAAGAGAACGAGCATAAATAGGAGGAACTATTTTAGATAAAAACATTCCTGGTGAGGAGGGATTTCAATCAGTCAACCAACCAACCAACCAACCAACCAACCAACCAACCACACTAAACTGGTCTATTACTAGAAGCAACTTTTAAGGGGAAGAAATCTTTTCTGGAGATTTGAAAATGTTGACAAGAATTTTAATCTTTCTGGATACTTTACTGACCAACTTGTGGGTAGAAGAGGGGACAACATTTCCCGTTTTCAAATTGGAAAATGTGGAATATTTCCATTTCCAAGCTGAGTTTTAATCTGGACTTTAATAACCATTTCAGACTCAAACCACTGAGCTTCTTGTCTCTAAATGTTAATGACCAGCATTACCAAGACATGCTCCCAGTTCTGCATCAGGTAAATGTCAGCTTGATCAATGATGAGAAGCTCAATACAAGACAGAAAGTCAAAATCTCTCTTCTTCTCTCCTTCTCCACCAATGATGGTCCTCAAGCCCAGGGGGGAGGCAATGAGGATGTCTGACGAATAGAAGGGGGCATAAAGTCAGATGCTTCTCTGCAGTATTGCCACCCCTATACACAAAACAGCCAAGCACACATCAGTTCATGAGTCACCACCAAGCCATTAGCTTCCACCCTCTCCAACTGCAGCCTCCCCTTGTACCTTCCACATCTTCCCCTTTGCATGTAATTGTGCTCAAACTGCTTTAATTATTAAAATCATCATCGTCATCATCATCATCCCTCCTTTGCATCTACGGTCCCTTCTAGCTCCCACCCTCTTCTTTTCCTTCACTGGCAAACCTTCCAAAAAATTATCTCTACTTTAAAATCTCCCACTGACTCCTTAATGTACTGCAATCTGCCTCTGAGTCTCAGGACACCACTGAAATGACTCTTGCCAAGGTCACCAACAGCTCTCAGTTACCAATTCAATGGCACTTTAGTGTTTCTTGTCACGAATGCATAAGCACACCCTCCTTGAAATGTTCTTTTCCTTACTGGTGGTTTCTATCACTTTAACACTTACTTCTATTACTGACCTGGTTCTTATCTATTTTTCCATATTCAAAGAGCTCTTCAACAAATCCCTGGATTCACCCACAAGTTCTCTTTCACTCTACATAAAGCTTTGGATAAATATATTCACTAATTATGGCTTTAACATTATCATCACAAAAATTTATATTTCCTGCCCACATCTCTTTCCTAAGCAACAAGTAGCAGTCTGTAAAGAGCCCAGATCATATGTGAAGGAGATTCACTTGCTAATCTTAAAGCATCTACCAGAGGGGCAGAAGTTGGCTGGGACTCTCTCTGGGGACAGAATGCTGGCAGATGCCATTTTTACAAATTCCCTCTACCTTGATGGCACTGGTGGGTGCCACTTTTTTGCACTCTCACTCTAAGTTGCTAACAGTGGTGGTGGGTGAGTACCCCCTACCCCACGGCCCTGCACTGCCTGTGTGCAGCACTGACAAACATGGACAACGAGCAGCCACGCCTACCCCATCTCATGCCACTCGCGGGACATGACCTGAGGCAACAATCGCATGTAGCCCACACAGGGGACACTCCTTGAGCACCAGGCTCAGGCAGATGGGGGTGGGACTGCATTTCTAGACTCCATGGGAGTGAAACAAACAGAGAGAGTTTATAAGATGACCAAGAACTAGGAAAAAGTTAAAAATACAGTTCATCTCCCACACAGGGCCACTCCTTCAAGACGGGGCAGTAACTGTTTTGCATAATACACAGAAACAAAGACAGAGAGTCAAGCAAAATGAGGAAGCAGAGGAACATGTTCCAAATGAAGGAACAAGATAAAACCCCAGAAAAAATATTTAATGAAACAGATGTAAGTGATTTATCCGATAAAGAATTCAAAGTCATAGTCCTAAAGATGCTCACCAAACTTGGAAGATGAATGAACGAACACAGTGAGAAACTCAAGAAAGAGACAGAATATAAGCAAGTTCTAAACAGAACTCACACAGCTGAAGATTATAATAATTGAACTGAAAAATACACTAGAGGGAATCAACAGCAGACTAGATGGTAGAAAAGAACAGATCAGTGACCTGGCAGACAAGGTAGCAGAAATCACCCCAACAGAACAGCAAAGAGAAAAAATATTTTTAAAATATGAGGACAGTTTAAGGGAACTGTGGGACAACATCAAGTGTACTATCATCGGTGTTAAGGGGTCGCAGAAGAAGAGAGAGAAAGGGGCACTAACACCCACATTATAGGGGTCCCAGAAGGAGGACAGAGAAAGAAAGGGGCAGAAAACTTATCTGAAGAAATAATGGCTAAAAATGTCCCTAACCTGGTGAAGGAAACAGACATTCAGGTCCAGCAAGAACCAAGAGTCCCAAACAAAATGAACCCAAGGAGATTCATACCAAGACACATTATAATTAATACGTTAAAAGTCAAAGGTAAAGAGGGAATCTTAAGCAGCAAGAGAAAAACAACTAATTACAGACAAGGGAATCCCCATAAGAATATCAGCTGATTTTTCATCAGAAACTTTGTGGTCCAGAAGGAGATGGCATGATATGTTCAAATATGCTGAAAGGAAAAAACTTCCAACAAAGAAGGAAGGAAATAATAGAAGTCAGATGAGAAATACTGAATAAATGAAATGGAGACAAAAAAAAGATCAATGAAACTAAGAGCTGGTTCTGTGAAAAGATAAACAAAATTAACAAACCTTTAGTCAGACTCAATAAGAAAAAAAGAGAAGGGGCCCAAATAAAATCAGAAATGAAAGAGAACCTATAACTGACACTACAGAAATACAAAGTATCATAAGAGACTACTACGAACAATTATACACCAACAAGTCAGATAACCTAGAAGAAATACATAAATTCCGAGAAACACACAATCTTCTAAAACTGAATCATGAAGAAAAAATGTGAATAGATCAATTACTAGTAATGTGATTGAATCAGTAATCAAAAAGCTCCCCAAAAACAAAAGACCAGGACCAGAGAGCTTCATGGTGAATTCTACGAAATACTTAAAGAAGATTTAATACCTATCCTTCTCAAACATATTTCAAAAAACTGAAGAGGCGGAAACACTTCCAAACTCATTTTATGAGGCCAACATAACCCTGATACTGAAACACCACAAAAAAAGAAATGTACAGGCTACTATGCCTGATAAACACAGATGCAAAAATCCTTGACAAATTATTAGCAAACTGAATCCAACAATACATTAAAAGGACCATACACTATAATCAAGTAGAATTTATTCCAGGGATGCAAGGATGGGTTGACAAAGTGGGTATAGAGGGAACGTATCTCAACCTAGCAAAGGCATATACGATAAACCCACAGCTAACATCATATTCAGTGGTGAAAAGCTGAAAGCATTTCCTCTAAAATCAGGAAGAAGACAAGGATGCACACTTCTGCCACTTTTATTCAACATATTATTGGAAATCCTAGCCACAGCAACTAGGCAAGAAAAAGAAATAAAGGATACCCAAATTGGAAAGGAGGAAGCAAAACTGACTATTTGCAGATGACATGATACTTTATGGAGAAAACCCTAAAGACTCCACCAAAAAACTGTCAGAACTAATAAATAAATTTAGTAATGTTGCAGGATACAAAATTAACAAAAATCTGTTGTGTTTATATACATTAATAATGAACTATTAGAAATTAAGAAAACAATCCATTTACAATAGCATCAAAAAGAATAAACTACCTAGAAAAAATCTAACCAAGAAGGTAAAAAACTTGTACTTGGAAAACTACAAGGTATTGATGAAAGAAATTAAAGATGACAGAAACATGAAAAAATACACCATGCTCATAGATGGGAAGACTTAGTACTGTTAAAATGTCCATACTGGACACCAAGGGGGGAAAGTGGGGGTGGGGGTGGGGGTGTGATGAATTGGGAGATTGGGACTGACATGTATATACTAATATGTATTAAATGGATAACTAATAAGAACCTGCTGTATAAAGAAATAAATAAAATTCAAAAACAAAGTCCATACTACCCAAAGAAATCTACAGATTTAATGCAATCCTTATCAAAATACCCATGACATTTTTCATAAAACTAGAATAATCCTAAAATTTGTACAGAGGATCCTGGGGATTTGTGCAAAGGATCCTGAATAGCCAAACTGATTATGAGAAAGAAGAACAAAGCTGAAGGTATAACACTCCCTGATTTTAAACTACACTACAAGTCTACAGTAATCAAAATTGTACGGTAATAGCACAAAAACAGACACAGATCAACAGAACAGAGAGCCCAGAAATAAATCCATATTTATATGGTCACTTAATCTATGACAAAGGAGACAAGAATATACAATGCAGAAAAGACAGTCTCATCAACAAATGGTGATGGGAAAACTAGACAGCTACATGCAAAAGAATGAAACTGGACCACTAGCTTACACCATCTACAAAAATCAACTCAAAATGGATTAAAGACTTGAACATAAGACCTGAAAACCACAGAACTCCCAGAAGAAAACATAGGCAGTAACTTCCCTGACAACAGTCTCAGCAATATTTTTTTGGATCTGACTCCACAGGCAAGGGCAATGAAACCAAAAATAAACAAATGGGACTACATCAAACTAAAAAGCTTGTGCACAGCGATGGAAACCATCAATGAAACAAAAAGGCAATCTACTGAATGGGAGAGGATATTTGCAAATCTAGTAAGGGGTTAAGATCCAAAACATATAAAGAACTCATGTAACTCATTATCAAAAAACCCCAAACAGGGCTTCCCTGGTGGCACAGTGGTTGAGAGTCCGCCTGCCGATGCAGGGGATATGGGTTCGTGCCCTGGTCCGGAAAGATCCCACGTGCCGCGGAGCCGCTAGGCCCGTGAATGGCCTGGGGAGGGAGACACGATAAAACACATTTGGTCAATCAGTCTTACTGAACAGAAGTCCAGTTTTTCGTCTCACTGACACCCAATGATCCTGTATCCCCAGATAACTCATTTTTCTGAAGTCAACACATTCTCCATTGCTCGTGGAGATCGCCCTGCCCCTAGCCCTGTGCCAGGAGCTCCTGACTTACAGGAGTTCCTGTCTGGCCTGCGCCTTGCTGCCCTCAAGGACTTGACTGAGGCCTGGAGAGAATGATTTACAGGAGGAAACAAAAAGCCGATAATAGCAGTGAGAAGCCCTCCCATCCACACAGCACTTGTCCAATTTCAGAGAGCTTTCATATCCACGATCTCATATCATAGCCATAGATAATCAAAGGATAGGTAGTTTGGTGCTGACCAAAGTCAAAATCAGGACACTGCTCTGTCCCAACAGGGAAACATGTTTGAAATCAGGACTATGAACCCTCATGCTCATGGTACTTGTAACTTCTTGTTTGTCTCTTTTATCTGCAGGTCCAGTGACAACTTTCTTTGCCAGGGGAGATGGAAGTGGGCTGTTAGATTGGTGCTGAAGGGAAGAAGTTTGGAGGGAGGGCCCCAGGTGGGCAGCGTACTTCCAAGGGAGTTACTGAG
This sequence comes from Mesoplodon bidens, assembly GCF_964165515.1. Lineage (NCBI taxonomy): Eukaryota > Metazoa > Chordata > Mammalia > Artiodactyla > Ziphiidae > Mesoplodon > Mesoplodon bidens. Next base: position 285,492 of record NW_027672415.1, read on the forward strand.
CCTTCTTTTTCCTCCTCCTCCTCTTATACAGATCCAAGTTTGGAATAAAGAAAGCTGCTTCTCTGAGAACACTTACCAGTGCTCAGCTTGGTCCAAGGATAAGAAGAGAGTCAGAAACAAGTAATTCTGAACATGTTAGTGGAGAATTCTCCTAAAGTCCCAAGCCAAAGTCTGTTTCATTGTCTGGGTTGGAAAGTGAGATAGATTCATTTATGGATTTCTGCCAGCACTCTCAGGAAGAGGCTGGATGGCTTTGGGGTGTATACAGACATGTATGCATACATGTGGTGGAGGAGACTGTCTGATTTGAGGCATCTAGGAGGAGACAGATGTGTGGGTGCACACACACCTTCCCCAGAATCTTCCCAAATCAGTAGCTGAGGTGTCGGAGCTTTCATAATTAGAGAGTCATACCTTTGGATTATTTATGGCTCCCTGTCAACATATCTGGAATACATGTGCCCTTGTTACCACGTATATTATCACATAAATTTCAAAACTCAAACTTCCCCAGCATCTGATCTGTATCCTCAAATTGTGCTCCTTCCCCACCTTCCCATTCCTGCTCTGTTGAGAATCTCAGATAGACTCCCGTTTACTTTCTGTGGTTTGTATTAGGACATAGTTTGTCTTTTCAAATACATCACTATATGTCAAATAAGCTCTTTCCAATCATGTACACCATAATATTTGCAAGGGATTAAAACACATCAATTTGTGTAATTCCATGAGTTCATAATGATACTAAAAATTTAAAAAAAGTTGATTGGTCAACATTAGAAGATCCAGTGAATTGACTCCTTGTGTTGAAAATTAGTAAATGAAGGGAGAGAATCAAGCATTTCTTCTGCTTTTCCTATACAAACAGTACCACTGGGTAAGCAAAATTTAGGGGAAGGAAAAGCTTGCTTTCATAGAAATAGTCCAGCAAGTAAGTGAAGAAGAAATGATAGAATTAGAATATCACCTCATGATAGAATTAGAATGTGACCTCTAATGAATTAACGAATTTAGACATTGACTACCAATGACTGGTAACATCACAAAATGAAAGGCAACCAGATGGTATACGCCTCTTGATGGAAGTATAAAATATCAGCTATCATGAAATCTGATCAAAGTTCTAAATCCCACAATGTATTCGCGAGAAACACAGAGAATAGCAGAACATGTTCAACTAACAGTGTAAAAAAAAAAGACGACATTTATGAGACAATCAGAAATCTGAATACTGACTGGTTACATGATGATATTAAATAATTGTTATCATCTTTTTTTAGGTGAAATAGTGCCATTGTAGCTATGTTAAAGAAAGAACCCTTATCTTTTAGATATTTAGAAATAAATATTTACAGATAAAATAATACAATGTCTGGGATTTGCTTCAAAAATAATACAGGGGCGGGAGTTAGGGGTAGTGGGTGGGCATATAAATGAAACAAGATGGCCTTGCATTGAAGCCAAGGGATGGGAACATGGGAGTGCATTATACTCTTTTGTCTACTTTTGTATATACTTGAAATTTTCCAAAGAAAAAGTTTTTAATAAAGAAAAACTAACACTTTTCTGAATATTCTGACCATCTTGTCTTAAGGGACAGCCACCGCCCTCCCACCCCTTGAGATCGTTATCCTAGGGAGTCTCCCCGAATTGAAATACCCAAGTAACATTAATTCATCAGCCTCTCTTTACAAACTAGTATAAAAGATTATTTCCTGGATTGTTTTTACCCCTGAAAATACTGAGTCCCTGAGGGCAAAGGGCAAAGAAAACCCTGCAGGATGGAAAAGGAAGGGCTGAGCATGGGAAGAAGAAAGGGAAGAACAAATTTTGCCTTTATTACAATTTTCCCAGGGCCTTCACTAGTTGGCACATGCATCTTCTTTGTGTGGGTTTTACTAAGAGAACTTTCACTGGAGGCATGAAAAATATGTTTAAATTGCGAAGTCTCAGGTTAAAATTTCACAAAGCATCCCCTTTTATGTTGTCAAAGGCTAATATAAATATTTTCAGAAGCGGGCTCAGTGAGCCAATGATGAGACCACTTGGGTGGAGCTAGGGCACAGTTGTGTCTGAACCTGGGAACAGTCTAGACCTGTCCATAGGACTACAATGACATGGAAAGCAGGAGAGAGTAAAGAGTCACATCAAGTGCTCATGAGTATAGCTTTTTATAGCAGATCTCTGGAAGAACACCAAGAAACTGGTTGCCTCTGGGGAGGGAAGCTGGGGCACTTGGAATAGGGTGGGAGGAGAAAAAACATTGTAGGACTTTATCGTCATAGCCAGGTTATACTGTGGTTAGTGCCTTAGTATGTATGATGAGATTTGCAAGCAGCCTTTTGTTTACGTAAGTGACTGTACTTTTTATGTTGAAATGAGACAGGAGACAGATGTGTGTTTGTTTCTGGGTTCCTTGGCTGGGCCATCAGCTGGCACTACCTGCTGTTTGCATATTTTCTTGATCCTCCCTCCCCCTTGCCTCCCTGCCCCACCCTAAGCTCCCAGAATCTAATTAGGAGTAGATGGTCCCCAGAAGGAGAAAACTAGGATTTGAATAGTTGTAGTGTGACTTGTATAGGTGTGACATGGTATTGGACAAAGGTCCAGTTCTCTCACAGTCGTCTAATAGCAGAGGCAGTGAACACTATCTTTGATGGCTCCTATTTTACCTTAAATATTCAGGTGAATTCTGTGGTTTATGATTGACATTGTAAGTTACTATTAGAAACAAAGTGCCTCTGTGTTTATGCTGTGGTTTTTGTTTTGTTTTGTTTTTTCGGTACGCGGGCCTCTCACTGTTGTGGCCTCTCCAGTTGCGGAGCCTTGCGGAGCCCAGGCTCCGGACGCACAGGCTCAGCGGCTATGGCTCACGGGCTTAGCCGCTCCGCGGCATGTGGGATCTTCCCAGACCTGGGGCACGAACCCGGGTCCCCTGCATCGGCAGGCGGACTCTCAACCACTGCGCCACCAGGGAAGCCCTATCCTGTGGTTTTTAAGTATCCCTGCACACTCTGCCTGTCTCTAGAGTATTAAGTCCAGTTGCGCTGTTTTTTCCCTCTTTGTTTATTGAGGTTATTATTTACTTGCATTAAAATGTACCAATTTTAAAGGTACAGTTTGATTAATTTCGGTAATTGTATACAAGGTGTAACCACCACCACGACCCAGATATAGAAAAGTTACTTACCCTTTAAAAGTTTTCCATCCCAATTTGCCCCAATTCAGTTTTGAGACACTTTATTGAGTTTTACTGCTTTCTGTAACATCGACTCTCCGGGTGATTTAGGAAAGTCACTTTACCTCTCTGGATGTGTTTTTGCTTTTATAACATGAAAAGTGCCAGAACAAATTTGTTACCAAGGGCCCTTGCAATCCTTTCAGAAAATGAGGGGGTAGGGTAAAGGGCGGGAATCTCAGCCTTGCGTCCTCATTCTTCACATGGCACACGCATGTGGCAGATCCTAGTGGGAAAAGCCTGTGCTCGCATCAGAGAGAATTAGGTTTCCATCTCCTCTCTTGCTAGTGTGTATGTAACCTTTTGTAAGCATCAGCTTTCTCATCTCCAATATCAGGCTTATTAACAAGGCCTATTTGTTTACTGTTGTTGTGAGGATGAACTGAGATGCACCGGCAGCCTTAAATGTTAGTTGGTATTTGTATTATGGCATAATATAAAGGCACTGCATTCAACCATCTCAGTCACTACACGTTTATGCAGGCTGATTCTCACAGCCAAAACAGACGCACAAAGTACACCCACCCATTTACCCACCTGGGGAAGCCCGAAGCCTCCCTGCCTGCCTTCCTTACGGGGCTCAGAGAAAAGCTGCGCATGCGTGCACGTGCTTCCAAAGAGCCTCGCTAGGGGGCGGAATGGGAAACAGGAAGTTCTAACGCCTGTCGTACAAGCGCGACGTAAAGCGGGTCTGCTTTATGGCACCCTGCTTCCGCCGTAAAGCGCCGTTGGCAAGCCCGCGTGAGTGGGTTGACGAGACTACTTCCGGGTGCAAAACGCGATTCTTGGAGGTTGGCTGAATTGCCGTCTTCCCCATGGGCAAACGCGGGAGCCGGAGCCGGAGCCAGAGCCAGCTGCTCAGCTCCCTAACTAAAAAGCAGAAGAAGCAGAAATCCCTTAGATAAGGGATTTCGGCGAGGAGCATCCCTTCTATGACACGTATGGAGAGGCAAGGCTGGGACCGGCGCTGCCGGCGTCCTTTCCCGGTGGGAGCCCGCGTGTCCCCGCGTTTGGTCCGCCGGTGCCCCGGGGGTAGTGACAGGGCAGCTCCCGCCGCGTCCCACGCTGCCCCGGCGCCGGCCTAGCTCGCCCGGGGATCCTGACGGCTTCCCGCCTGAGATGGGGTTCTTCACCGGACTTCCTACCCTTTGTTGAGCCTGTAGTTTTATGCTAGACGGCACGCCTCCCGTGTGGCGACTGGGCGGAGATTTTATAAGCTTGTTTTCGTTTTATATGCTTTTAAAGAATTGCTTGGGGGCTTCCCTGGTGGCGCAGTGGTTAAGAATCCGCCTGGCAATGGAGGGGACAGGGGTTCGAGCCCTGGTCCAGGAAGATCCCACATGCCGCGGTGCAAGTAAGCCCGTGCGCCACAACTATTGAGCCTGCACTCTAGAGCCCGCGAGCCACAGCAGCTGAGCCAGGGTGGTGCAACTACTGATGCCCGCGAGCCTAGAGCCCCTGCTTTGCAACAAGAGAAGCCACCGCTCGCCGCAACTAGAGAAAGCCCGGGCGCAGCAACGAAGAGCCATAGCAGGCAAAAATAAATAAATTAAATAAGTTAAAAAAAATAGAATTGCTTGGGACCCTCGACATCACCTATGTATTCAGTGACCATGAGGAAACTAATGTTTGGGTAGTTGTGGGTTCCTCTATAAGTGTCCAGACTCTCAGTTATGATCTTAGTGCTCATCCCACCCCTTTGGGCTGCTTTATCAACAGTTAGAGGGATAATCTACTTAAGGAATTTGCTAGAAAAGGTGAACCCCGAGGGCTTGTATTTGCCAAAATTTCCCATCTTTTGGATGAGAGCCTGTTACTGTGTGACTGTAGTATTTGTCATGTGGTCTTGTTAGACCTTTTCATTCATCTATTATTATCTATTTGGCATATCCTTACAAAACCTGTCCAAATGCATATGGAGTTTTTAACTTGACAATAGATATAATGTATTTATAACGGTATAGTCTGTCATGTTCATTTAAAGTTGTATCATTAGGCTTTTCCTAATTGCTACATACTAGCAGTTAAAGTTTAACATTGCCTGTTTCTTCTCAGGGTTTCCAGAAAGGAAGCAAAACCACAGACTTGTCAACTGGTAATGCTTTATACCTTCTTTATGATAGTAGATTCTGGACGGTTACTTTTAAGATTATATATGGTAATAATGTTTGGCTACATTTCCACTCTTTCTGATTTTAGATGTAAGCTATATTTTAGTAATATTGCTTAGTTTTAAGTGCAGATGTCTGTTAAGATGCCATTGTGATAACTAATATAGTATAGAGTAGGAAACTGTCCTGAGAGAGTAGCCTGTTAGAACCTGTTAAGGAGGCTTACCAGAGGGCTCTTGGTGAATCCTAAAAGGGAATGTTATGTTTGCTTAACATAAAATAGAGTGCAAAATCATCAAAGGTCTTATTTCATTACCACGGACTCAGAAATAAAGTACACTTTTTTGTTGTAAGTTTTCCTGTTGCTCCTTTAAAGGTGCCAAGTGGCTGACACATAGGTTAGATCGCCTTATAACCTAAAGCTCCATGTGTTTAGTTTGCTGTCTTCCCACGTAGAACATTAGCAGTTCAAAGAAGAGGAAGAGCTTCTAGAATCATAGCTAGATTAGCTGTTTTAAACAAATTTGGTGCTAGGTTTGGTTGAATAGATAGGATTGCATATTTGCAGAAAAGCTGGTTTTTATTTAGAAAAGTCTGAACTTGGTTCCACTGTGGGCCTGATGATAGTCGTGGGGTAGCAACAAGAACAATATAATTTTTGTTTTTAAAATCCCCATTTTCCTTTTAGTCAGAGGGTTTAGATACTTCCAAGTTCTGAAAGTGAAGCATAGAGTGAACCAGAACAAGTTTCTGGTTACAACAGACTACTTGCCACGTTAAAGGATGTTTCCAAGGAAGATGAGGAGGAGGAAGAGGAAGAAGACAGTGTTATAGATGAGACAGAAATGAATCTTGAAGACGGCGATAGTGACATTGTTGTGGAGGAAGAGACGGCAGTAGAGTCTACTGACATGCGGAAGAGTAAGTGTCTTTGATGTGGGTTTATCATCTTTGCAGGGACCACAGACAGATTGCCCCAGGGGCAGGGTGCCTTGTACCATAGAGCTGGGTGAAAGCACATGGATTCAAAGCAGAGATTCTTAACATTGTTGGGCTCTGTGATATCTTCAAGAATCTGATGAAAACACAGGACCCTCTGGCCATAAAAATGCAGAAATGACGTTTTTGCTTATGATTTCCAGGATTTCATCAATCCTACTTCAAATTCCCCTGATTGAGAGGAAAGGGAACATAATTCTGTTTTTGTAATGGTCTCAATTTATGAAAGAGATGATTGTTCCTGCCTTAGAGGAACCAAGTTTAGTGGAAGATAGACATAAAATATACAAAACTTTTCAAGCATCAAATCTGAATGGAACCGATAAATATAAGGTGTTAAAGAGGTGCAAAGTGGTCACATGCTGCCAGGGTACATGAGGGGAGGCTTCAGAGAAGAGCTGGGATTGAAAGCTTAAAGGAACTCTGTCTCACTCGAACATCTAGGTGACTATTTTTTTAAAAATTATTATTAATTTATTTATTTTTGGCTGCATTGTGTCTTTGTTGCGGTGCGCCGGCTTCTCACTGTGGTGGCTTCTCTTGTTGTGGCGCACGAGCTTAGTTGCTCTGCGGCATGTGGGATCTTCCCAGACTAGGGCTTGAAACCACGTCCCCTGCATTAGCAGGCGAATTCTTAACCACTGTGCCACCAGGGAAGTCCCCATAGGTGACTTTTTAATTTAACTTTAAAATCAACTTTATTGAAGTATGAATTACATTCAACAAGGTGTACCCATTTTAAGTATGTAATTTGATGAGTTTTGACAGATGTGTCTGTCTATATTGTCATCGCCAAAGTCAAGATACAGAACACTTCCAATACCTGCAAAAAGTTCCTTCTTGTCCTTTTACAGCCAGTTTCCCAGGCCTGGCATCAGGCAACCACTGACATGCTTTCTTTCACTATGTATTAGTGTTTTCTATTCTAGAAATTCATTTGAATGGAAGCACACAATAAGTACCCTTTTGCATGTGGCTTCTTTGGCTCCTCATGTTGTTGTGACTCATCCGTGTAGTTCATATTAGTAATTCATTTCTTTTTATTACTGGAATAGTAGTCCATTGTCTGAATATATCTGGGTAACTTTTTATATTCTGTTATCTTAATGCCTATTTGCCTTACTGTATTTTTGTCTCTACTTTAAGGTGTCACACACCATTCTTAGTATTTTCATTCATCACTTGTACTCGGATAAAAAAATCATTGCCTCAGACTTAGGGACTTTTTAAATTTTGTTGGTTTTCCATTTTTCTATCATGTTTTAGGTTTTTAAAAATGAAAAGTTTGGTTTTTTAAATTATAAAAGTAATATATATTTACTGTAAAAATTTAAGAGGGTAATATAGTTAACGTATATCTCCTCCACCCTGGGATGAACACCTTTAACATTTTATAGAACCTTCCAGGCTACTTTTTTATGGATATATGAGTGAATATATATTTGTGTGTATGTGCATAATGGCCTCATACATTTCTGTAAGTTACTTTTTTCTTTAATGATATAACGTGTGTAACTGTGGGTTCACATTAGCTTAATCACATAGTATATTCCATTGTAAATAATATGTGGTAATTTAATTAGTACCCCTTCGATAGAAATGACGAAATCATTTTTTCTAGTTATTTGTTATATCAACGCTGATTTGAACATCTTTACATGTACTAGGTCAGCAGTCAAGCTCGGTTTTGAAACTTATGTCTTCTACCTGAATTTGCTTAAAAGTAAATGATAGCCTAAGGAATTAGATTTCATTTGTCAACAGAAGTGTAATTATATTTATGAGTAGTAAATAATTTTACAAAATGTTTTATCAAAACTGCAGATGCGGCCTTACCTGCTGACCCTAAGGGAAAAGATGGGCACGGGCCACCTGGCACAGCAGAGGAATCCCCAGAGGAGTTTACAGATGCAAAACATGAGTCACTCTTTAGCCTAGAAACCAAGTTTCTCGAAGAGGAAAGAGGAGGCAACTGTTCTCTGAAAGCATCACAAGGTCAGAGCACAGCTCATGTTGTTTGAATTCAGCTGGTGCTTAGTATGGGTGGTTGTGGTCTAATACCTGTTAAATCTCTTGTTATTGGAATGAGCAGTAATAGAAACAGATAGTTTAGCAGCTAGATGTAGAGCTGGAAAGAAATGCTTCTCCGAGATCTTTTGTGTTTTTCAGGGTTAGGCAGTGTTGCGAGTGGGCGTGGCTGTTCATGAGGACAAACAGTTGAACAATGATAGCAGGGAAGGCCAGTTCCTCAAAGCTCACGATCCACAGCTGGGGTCAGGGGAAGACTTCTGATTTTCTTCCCCAAGCAGGGAAGGGAGAGAAAGAGGAGAAAAGTACTTTGCATTTTTCTGTCTATCCTTCACTTGCTCTTCCTTACTGGAGCAGTAATTTTACAGATTTGTGAGACCTGGCAGTGGCTAATCTGATTGGTCCTTATTACTAGGAAGCACCTCAGAAGCCAGAAAGCTCCACCCTGTCTCCCCAGTCTCTCTCTTTATTTTTGGCTGCATTGGGTCTTTGTGGCAGTGTGTGGGCTTCTCACGGTGGTGGCTTCTCTTGTTGTGGAGTGCAGGCTCTAGGCACGCGGGCTTCAGCAGTTGTGACACGCAGGCTCAGCAGTTGTGACACATGGGCTCAGTAGTTGTGGCTCACTGGCTCTAGAGCTCAGGCTCTGTAGTTGTGGTGCATGGGCTTAGTTGCTCCACGGCATTGGCAGGCGGATTCTTTTTTTTTTTTTTTTTTTTTGCGGTACGCGGGCCTCCCACTGTTGTGGCCTCTTCCGTTGTGGAGCACAGGCTCTGGACACGCAGGCTCAGTGGCCATGGCTCACAGGCCCAGCCGCTCTGCGGCATGTGGGATCTTCCCGGACCGGGGCACGAACCCGTGTCCCCTGCATCGGCAGGCGGACTCTCAACCACTGCACCACCAGGGAAGCCCGGCAGGCGGATTCTTAACCACTGTGCCACTGGGGAAGTCCCCATAGGCGACTGTTTAATTTAACTTTAAAATCAACTTTATTGAGGTATGAATTACATTCAACAAGGTGTACCCATTTTAAGTATATAATTCGATAAGTTTTGACAAATGTGTATATTTATATTGTCATCGCCAAAGTCAAGATACAGAACACTGGGCCATGCCTCTGTCCCCATGACTGTTACTTAGACAAGCCTGTGGTAGGCTGAGGCAGGGCTTTGCTGTCTCTCAGGTCCTGTGTCTTAGCCTGTGCCTGGGTGGGCACGTCAGGTTGGTCTCATTCTGGGTCCTGACTGCCTTTTTTGGTCCCAGTGCCATTCTTCAACCAGCGGTGCCACTGAAGTTGAAATTTTAATCCTCATTTGGTTCTGTTAGCTATTCTAGACAAGAGGAAGAAGTAGCAGGTAGAATTTGGGCAAAAACCGCGTTCTGAACTCAAAAAAAGTTAAAAAAAAAAACCCTGGAGGAAACATTAGGAGGCTTGACTATCCTAAAGTTTCTCTGGTTGTTTGGTCTGTACTGATATATTATCACCTAGAATTCTTATTTCCTATTGTTCACCTTTATCTTAGGTCTTAATATAAGGTGCACTGCATTTGAAGTTTTACTACCTGGGTCCCTGAATGGGTCATTTAACTTTGCTTCTTACATGAGTGGGGCTGGAAGAGAAGGTTGGGTGGCCAGTGCAGAGCACTGACCCTGCCATTTTGATCATTTGTTCACCTCAGTTGAGTGTTGAGCATTTACATTTGTCTTCCAGTGCAGGTTAAATCAGACGTGGTACCTGCCCTCAGGGATCTTGCAGTCTAGTTAGGTGAGGTAGGACATGCACATATATGTGTTGGTGTGGATAACTGAGGGCAGGGTGGGGCGCTTGAGAGAAAGTGATGACTGTCTATAGGGGACCAGAGATGGCTTCTTTGGAGCCAGAACTGTGCCTGACACAGTAGGCTCTTGGGAAATAGTTATTTATTGTGAGTCAGGGGGTAACATTCAACAGATACTATTTGGATATATAGAAATGCGGTGAACAAGAGGATAGAATTTTCAGTTAAAGGAAGGAAAGCCACAGTGGCAGAAGAATTTGAGAGCCATGTAATTCAAAAATTACATTAGAGAGGTAGGTTAGAGGTGTATGTTGAATTTCAGTCCAAGAAGTTTCTTCAAAGGTTTTTGAGGTGGGGAATAATGTGATTAAAGAAATGCTTTAGGGAGATGAACCTGTCAGAAACTTTTAAGCTCTGGACTGGGATAAATGATGGGGAAAGTTGATGGGGAAAAAGATGAGTTAACATCATGAAAACAGGATGTCATTCACAGGGGAAGACTGGAAAATCCCTGTCATTTGCCCTAAGTGTTCTAATATTCTTTATTTCTGAATTAGATCCATTTGCACAACATGTAAACAAAGAACTGAAAGAAAAAGAAATCCAGGCTGTTGCCACAAATCCCAAAACTACCCACCAGCTAAAAGTAAGCAGTGGTCTTGGGTTTTAGTGGTCTCCCTGAATGTATGATACACACCCGTGGCAGATGGCTTGATAGGGAGCAAGATAGAGGAAGACTGGAAGAGCCCAGTAAGGCACAGGCATAGCTAGAAAAGGCACTGGGAAGCTGGAAGGTGGGGACCAATAAGATAAGAATGCTTTGGAGACAGGTACACCAGGGTTTAGACCAACGTCTGCAAGGGGCTATCTCATGACCTAAGGCAAGTTAATCTACCTTTTTAATCTTCACTGTTCTCATCTGTTAGAGGGGGACAGTAATGCCTGCATCAAAATAAAGTAATTTAGTTTACTGGAAGACATGTACAAAGTGTTCAGTCAGACAGTAGCTACTGCTGTTCATTTGTTTGAAATATCTGAGATAAGTTCACACCTAAATTATTCAGTATGGAGCAGTTTTTGCTTCTTTTTTCGGTGATTTTTTTTTTCACCACTGATGCTATTCATAAGAATTGGTCATCCTTGTTTCATTGAAATTTTTATTGAGGTAATAATTATAGATGCAGTTGTAAGAAATAATACAAGGGTATCCCATGTGCCCTTTGCCCGCTTTCCCCCAATGGTACCATCTTACAAAACTGTAGTACAATATCACAAGTAGGAAATTTCCACTGATACAACCTACCTGTCTTATTCAGATTTCCTCACTTTTGCTCCTGCTCCTTTGTGTTATTTAGTTCTATACTGTTTTATCACGTGTAGGTTGCCCTGGCCACCACCACAGTCAACATACAGAGCATTTCCAGCACCATCAAGATCCCTCCTCTTCCCTGGTGCCATTTTATAACCACACCCACCTCCCTTCCCCCATTCCTAACCCTTGGTAACCGCTAATCTGTTCTCCATTTCTATAATTTTGTTATTTCAAAAGCGTTATATAAATAAAATCATACAGGTTGGCTTTTTTTCACGCAGCATAATTCCTTGGAGATTCATCCCAGTTGTTGGCATATATCAATAGTTAATTCTTTTTTATTGCAGAGGTCATCCTTTCTTTATTGCTAAGATCAGCAGTTTTGTGACAGTGCAAAAATTCCCAAACTGGTATTCCACAAAATACTATTCTTTTCAATTCTAATATATGTCTCCCCCCAAAAAAAAAAATCCAAAACAACAACAAAAACCTTGTTCCACGTCCAAGTAAATTTGGAAAACTCTGGGTCAAACGAAGTGGAACGGAGTCCTTGTTACAGGACTCAGCAGAACCTTTAGTGTCCGATCTGCATGTGACTCTCCCTGAGGGGGATTAGGTTTTGTGGTGGTTACCGAAGTTATTTGACCGTTGGGCCCCCTTTTCTTTTGTCTAGAGTAAATTTTGACTTCCTACAGTGTGGTCCACAGGACAGTTTGTGACCCACTGATCTAGTGAAGAGCTCACAAGGTTTCTAAAGTCAGAAACCTTGGGGTCTAACCCTTAGTTCTGTTCTCCTGTTTGTCTGAATCCTATAACCTCTGAACCTCAGCATTTCCTAAACTGCAAGAAGAGCATTATAGTGTTTAGCTTGTAAGGTTGTTGTGAGGATAAAGTGAGAGGATCTGTAAAAGGATCTGTGAAAGGCCTTGGTAAATTATAAAGCACTATATGAATGTAAGGTAGTATAATTCATTTCTAACTTAGTTCTTGATCATTTCTCCCACAGTGGCCCATCCTGGGCCAGCTTGCCTTTTCATCCAGGTTTCAACAGTTGGAAACCTTTAAACCCCCAAAGGACATTGACTTAAAGTCACTTCATCTCCAGAAGCCTCTGGAATCCACCTGGATCAAGACCAACAGCCAGTTCCTCTCTGGTCCCCCAAATTCAAGTAGCCCCTTCACACCCCTCCAGAAAGAGCTCTTCTTAATTATGAATTCTTACCGGGACCTGTTCTACCCAGAAAGGACTGCCCTGAAGAAAGGGGAAGAGATCCGCCACGTGTACTGCCTGCATGTGATAAATCACGTTCTCAAAGCCAATGCCCAGGTGCTTGCCAACAACAGCAGATGCCGAAGCCAGAAACTTGGGTTGGGTGATGATGATGACTTCAGGGACCAAGGGCTAACGAGGCCCAAGGTGAGTGGCAGCAGCAGAACTTTGCCCTCAGGGAGGCTGTAAGGCTCTAACATATGGGTCCTGGCACTTAGCAGGTTCTCAGACGGTTTAATGATTGGAATCATGAATGAGTCCAAGAATGAGCATATTAGATAGGCCAGGTAATGTCACAGCAGTGCTGCAGACAGCTCAGTGGACCGTCTCTAACAGCAGATGTAACTGGAAAGTGGAGTAGGAGGTACCTCCATGATAATTCTCTCCTTAAAGATAAACCCTGATCCTACATAAGTAACACTCCACTATAAATGTCTTCTTTGTGATTGTCAGAGCTGGATGGGACCTTAAGGAGCCTTTTATTCAATCCCTACATATTACACCTGTGGACAGAGACCCAGATTCGTAGAGGACCTTGCTAAAGAGAACCAGAGAAAAAGTAGCAGAGACAGGACTAGAACCAAGGATTCTCTTCACTAAGCCACATAAATATGTAAACCTTGGAAAACAAAATCCCTGTTTTGGCATTGTATCCTTATTACTGCTTAAAGTGATGATTACATTTATGTGGCTCATAAGCCTAAGCTCCAGTGGACTGGGAGCTTACGTCGTTGAATTCTGTCTACATTTTTCATGATGTGCTGGAGCTAGATACTGTGCCACCCATACCCCCTTACCCCTTAGCCTCTGTGTCTATATTGAAGAAGCCTCATCTTCTTAGATTCTTCTCATTGGGCTTAATAGGATTTTAGGATTTTGATACTGATATGGCTCTTAGAGATTTCTTAGTCCAACCCTCTTGTTTGATAGTTGGGGAAACCAAAGCCTAGACACTTACTTAGTGTGACAGCCGGGACAGTAACTTGGCCCTCTTCAAAACTGATCCATCATCCCTGCACTGTACCAAACTGAATCACTACACCCCTCTGGCTGTGCTGGTTGCCTTTCTGAGAAACTATCTCAGAATCTTGAACATCAGGATAATAAGATTATCTGTTTCCATTTAGAATTGCAAAATAGAATATGAGGTAGATTACCCATGAATCACATTCAGAATTTGGTGAACTGCCTGATCTGACTGGGGTTATATCCATTGACTGTATTGTTTACACAAGGGTAGTTAGAAGGTAATCATTTGTTAAGCATCTTCTGTTTTTTTCCTCAACAGTTAAAATTGAGCACTTTTGGAAATGTTTGGAAAACTGAATCCTATATTTCCCATTGAAATATCATCTTATTTCAGAAATCCTTTATCATCATTTCTGAAAAATGTACTAGGAAATGTACTAGAAAAGTAATGATGCTTTAGTCCTTTCCTTACTAACTTTATTCTCTACTTAATACATCTAATTCATTTGTTCAGCATATTCCTTGGGTCTTACGGATCAAAATACTGAACTAAGTTCTGTGGGAGACAGAAATGAGTAACATTTCTTGTCCTCAAAGAGCTTTGTGTGTTTATGCCCTTGGGTTTTTGCTAATGGACACCTCTGTTAACGGCATTGACTTACCTCAAAGAGTATTTCTGGGCTTCCCTGGTGGCGCAGTGGTTGAGAGTCCGCCTGCCGATGCAGGGGACACGGGTTCGTGCCCCAGTCCAGGAAGATCCCACATGCCGCGGAGCGGCTGGGCCCGTGAGCCATGGCCGCTGAGCCTGCGCGTCCGGAGCCTGTGCTCCACAGCGGGAGAGGCCACAACAGTGAGAGGCCCGTGTACCGCAAAAAAAAAAAAAAATTCTACATTCTGCTTAAGAATTAACCCCTCCCCCACCCCAAGGAGCCATGAGATTGAAGTCCATAGGACATGGTGCTGTGGGTCGGAAAGATGCTCAGTCTTCAGTACTGAGCCAGGTCCTATGTAAAGGGGGTGACACGGATGTGGTCCTTGGCCAGGGGCTGTGGAACGGAGGGCTCCTTAGGTCCCCAGCAGGCTCACCTCGAGCTGTCCTTCCTTCCCCTTGCCCCTCCAAGGCTGCCCATCACTCCCTCCACAGGTGCCGATAGTGGTGCCATTCCGGGAAGCTGCTTTGCGGGTGGTACAGCTCTTCATCAGTCTTCTTGAGGGCGACAGCAAGAAGAAAATAATTGTAAGCAACAAAAAGAGGTTTAATGGAGAGTATGGCTCAGATCCCAAGGAGAGACCACCCAACCTGAAGAGGCCTGAGGATTATGAAGCTGTATTTGTCGGCAACATCGATGACCACTTCAGGACTGGTAATTCCTCCTTGTCAAAACTGAGACCCTGAGGGACCTGAGGTGTGAGGTGCACATAGCTGGAAGCTAGAAGCCTGGAATTAGGCATTCTTTCAGAGGGTCACTGTCTCAGCCTCCTAGCAGAACCAGGACGCATTTGAGACCACTCGTCTGCCAGGGGAGAGTCTTGCCTTGGCTAATGGGGTACATACTTGGCTAATGGGATGGAGTGTCTGTGAAGGCATGTATGAAAGGCACCTGCATGTTTATAACAAATGTCTCAGCATGCCTATAGCTGGTAGCTCACAGTCAATGCTACAGGGCTTCTTGGGGGAGTTGGAGCTGATGGGGCTGGGTGGGTCAGTCTGGGGAAGATGAATAAACTAGAGCATCTGTACGTAATGGACTTCCCTCCTGCCTGCCATGTGGAGTGCCCACACCTGAATTATCTCCACTCTGGACTTACTGACTCCCACCCAGCTTTGCACATTTTTGCTTGTTTGTCATTCAGCTCCCATGTACTTGGTTGCTTGTTCATTGAAAAAGTTCCTGGAAAATATTTATTAGTCACGTATGCCCATTTACCACTTATTAAGCATCTACTATGTGCCAGGCACTGTTAAGCTGGAGATATGGAATTAAAAGTTACTGTTAAGCAAGTCCAGCCTTAAGACAAATCAGACAGTATGGGATGAGATGTCTTACGGTTAGAGGATAGTGGGTGTTCTAGTTAAAAGTATTTAAAGCAAATATCCTTACTCAAAATGGGCTCAGGACTGTTAGGGAAGGCCTTCTGTTGGAGGTACCATCCATACTAAGTTGAAACCTGAGTCAGATTTAGCCAGGTACAAAGTGGAGCGATGAGAGTGGAAGAAAAAGTTTCAGACAGGAAATGGCAAGTGTGGAGGCATCAGGGTGAATAAACCGGCATGACTTAGGATTCAGAGGCTTTAGCATGGCCAGAGTGTGCAGTGCAAGGGGATTAGAGCTTATGGTTAGTTTTAAACATATGCAGGCGGCCAACAAGGAGCTGATAAATCAGTCTTTTGTTTAATTGATATATAATTGACATATTAGTTTCAGGTGTACAACATAGTGATTCAATGTCTATATACCTTACAAACTTATCGCAGCAATAAGTAAAGTTACCGTTTGTCACCATACAAAGTTAATGCAATATTATTGACTATATTCCCCATGGCATACATTGGATCCCTGTGACCTGTTCACTTTATAACTGGAAGTTTTATACCTCCTGATCTCCCCCATCCATTTTGCCCACCCTCCAACCCCGCCCTCCCTGCTGGCAACCACCAGTCTGTTCTCTGTATCTATCCGTCTGGTTTTTTGTTTTTTAGATTCCACATATAAGTGAAGTCACATGCTGTGGATATTTGTCTTTGTCTGACTTATTTCACTTACTGTGATACCCTCAAGGTCTATCCTTGTTGTCGCAGATGGCAAGATTTCATTCATTTATGGCTGAGTAATATTCCATTGTGTGTGTGTGTGTGTGTGTGTGTGTGTGTGTGTACCCACCACATCTTTATCCATTTGTCATCTGTGGACACTTAGGCTGCTTCCATATTCCATATTTTGGCTATTATAAATGTTTCACTGAACGTAGGAGTGCATATATCTTTTTGAATTAGTGGGTTTTTTCTTTGGATAAACACCCAGAAGTTGAATTGCTCAATTGTATGGTGATTCTATTTTTAATTTTTGAAGAACATCCATACTGTTTTCCATAGTGGCCGCACCAATTTACATTTCCACTAACAATGCACACGGGTTCCCTTTTCTCCACATCTTTGCCAGCATTTGTTATTTCTTGTCTTTTGGATAAGACCTATTCTGACAGGTTTGAGGTGATATCTCATTGTGGTTTTTTTTCTCTCTGTGCTTTGGTTAATAGCAACTTATAATACATGGTGGCTGTAAGAATTTATAACTCCAAAATCACAGCCTATCATTTTATATTATTTCATTTTGATCACAGCACTTACTAGCCACCTGATACATTCTTCTTTTTTTTTTAAATTGGAGTAGGTATAGTTGATTTACAATGTTGTGCTCATTTCTGCTGTATGGCAGTGACTCAGTTATACACATATATACATCCTTTTTTATATTCTTTTGCATTACGACATATCCCAGGAGATTGGATATAGTTCCCTGTGCTATACAGTAGGACCTTGTTGTTTACCCATTCTAAAGGTAATAGTTTGCATCAACTAACCCCAGACTCTCAGTCCATCCCTTTCCCCACCCCTGACCTTGGCAACCACAGGTCTGTGAGTCTGTTTCTGTTTTGTAGATAGGTTCATTTGTGCCATATTTTAGATTTCATATATACGTGATATCATATGGTATTTGTCTTTCTCTTTGACAGACTCCTCTTAGTATGATAATCTGTAGTTGCATCCATGTTGCTGCCAAATGGCATTATTTTGTTCATGTTTATGACTGAGTAGTATTCCATTGTATATATGTATCACATCTTTATCCATTCATCTGTCAATGGACATTTAGGTTGTTTCCATGTCTTGGCTATTGTGAATAGTGCTTCTGTGAACATAGGGGTGCATGTATCTTTTTGAATTATAGTTTTGTCCAGATATATGCCCAGGAGTGGGATTGCTGGATCATATGGTAATTATATTTTTAGTTTTCCAAGGAAACTCCATACTGTTTTCCATAGTGACTGCACCAACTTACATTCCCACCAACAGTGTAGGAGGGTTCCCTTCTCTCCACACCCTCTCCAGCATTTGTTATTTGTAGACATTTTAATGATGGCCATTCTGACCAGTGTGAGATGGTACCTCATTGTAGTTTTGATTTCTCATTGTGATTTTGATTTGCATTTTCCTGATGACTGATGTTGAGCATCTCTACATTTGACTGTTGGCTATCAGTACGACTTCTTTGGAAAAATGTCTATTCAGGTCCTCTGCTTTTTTTTTTTTTTTTTTTTTTTGCTGTACGCGGGCCTCTCACTGTTGTGGCCTCTCCCGTTGCAGAGCACGGGCTCTGGACGTGCAGGCTCAGCGGCCATGGCTCATGTGCCCAGCCACTCCACGGCATGTGGGATCCCCCCAGACCGGGGCACGACCCCGTGTCTCCTGCATCGGCAGGTGGATTCTCAACCACTGCGCCACCAGGGAAGCCCCCTCTGCTATTTTTTAATTGGATTGTTTGGGGGGTTTTTTTTGCGGTTTTTTTTTTTTTTTGCAGTACGCGGGCCTCTCACTGTTTTGGCCTCTCCCATTGCGGAGCGCAGGCTCCGGACACGCAGGCTCAGCGGCCATGGCTCATGGGCCTAGCCGCTCCGCGGCACGTGGGATCTTTCCGGACCAGGGCACGAACCCATATCCCCTGCATCGGCAGGCGGACTCTCAACCACTGTGCCACCAGGGAAGCCCTGTTTGGGGCTTTTTGATAATGAGTTACATGAGTTCTTTATATATTTTGGATCTTAACCCCTTACTAGATTTGCAAATATCCTCTCCCATTCAGTAGATTGCCTTTTTGTTTCATTGATGGTTTCCATCGCTGTGCACAAGCTTTTTAGTTTGATGTAGTCCCATTTGTTTATTTTTGGTTTCATTGCCCTTGCCTGTGGAGTCAGATCCAAAAAAATATTGCTGAGACTGTTGTCAGGGAAGTTACTGCCTATGTTTTCTTCTGGGAGTTCTGTGGTTTTCAGGTCTTATGTTCAAGTCTTTAATCCATTTTGAGTTGATTTTTGTAGATGGTGTAAGCTAGTGGTCCAGTTTCATTCTTTTGCATGTAGCTGTCTAGTTTTCCCATCACCATTTGTTGATGAGACTGTCTTTTCTGCATTGTATATTCTTGTCTCCTTTGTCATAGATTAAGTGACCATATAAATATGGATTTATTTCTGGGCTCTCTGTTCTGTTGATCTGTGTCTGTTTTTGTGCTATTACCGTACAATTTTGATTACTGTAGACTTGTAGTGTAGTTTAAAATCAGGGAGTGTTATACCTTCAGCTTTGTTCTTCTTTCTCATAATCAGTTTGGCTATTCAGGATCCTTTGCACAAATCCCCAGGATCCTCTGTACAAATTTTAGGATTATTCTAGTTTTATGAAAAATGTCATGGGTATTTTGATAAGGATTGCATTAAATCTGTAGATTTCTTTGGGTAGTATGGACTTTGTTTTTGAATTTTATTTATTTCTTTATACAGCAGGTTCTTATTAGTTATCCATTTAATACATATTAGTATATACATGTCAGTCCCAATCTCCCAATTCATCACACCCCCACCCCCACCCCCACTTTCCCCCCTTGGTGTCCAGTATGGACATTTTAACAGTACTAAGTCTTCCCATCTATGAGCATGGTGTATTTTTTCATGTTTCTGTCATCTTTAATTTCTTTCATCAATACCTTGTAGTTTTCCAAGTACAAGTTTTTTACCTTCTTGGTTAGATTTTTTCTAGGTAGTTTATTCTTTTTGATGCTATTGTAAATGGATTGTTTTCTTAATTTCTAATAGTTCATTATTAATGTATATAAACACAACAGATTTTTGTTAATTTTGTATCCTGCAACATTACTAAATTTATTTATTAGTTCTGACAGTTTTTTGGTGGAGTCTTTAGGGTTTTCTCCATAAAGTATCATGTCATCTGCAAATAGTCAGTTTTGCTTCCTCCTTTCCAATTTGGGTATCCTTTATTTCTTTTTCTTGCCTAGTTGCTGTGGCTAGGATTTCCAATAATATGTTGAATAAAAGTGGCAGAAGTGTGCATCCTTGTCTTCTTCCTGATTTTAGAGGAAATGCTTTCAGCTTTTCACCACTGAATATGATGTTAGCTGTGGGTTTATCGTATATGCCTTTGCTAGGTTGAGATACGTTCCCTCTATACCCACTTTGTCAACCCATCCTTGCATCCCTGGAATAAATTCTACTTGATTATAGTGTATGGTCCTTTTAATGTATTGTTGGATTCAGTTTGCTAATAATTTGTCAAGGATTTTTGCATCTGTGTTTATCAGGCATAGTAGCCTGTACATTTCTTTTTTTGTGGTGTTTCAGTATCAGGGTTATGTTGGCCTCATAAAATGAGTTTGGAAGTGTTTCCGCCTCTTCAGTTTTTTGAAATATGTTTGAGAAGGATAGGTATTAAATCTTCTTTAAGTATTTCGTAGAATTCACCATGAAGCTCTCTGGTCCTGGTCTTTTGTTTTTGGGGAGCTTTTTGATTACTGATTCAATCACATTACTAGTAATTGATCTATTCACATTTTTTCTTCATGATTCAGTTTTAGAAGATTGTGTGTTTCTCGGAATTTATGTATTTCTTCTAGGTTATCTGACTTGTTGGTGTATAATTGTTCGTAGTAGTCTCTTATGATACTTTGTATTTCTGTAGTGTCAGTTATAGGTTCTCTTTCATTTCTGATTTTATTTGGGCCCCTTCTCTTTTTTTCTTATTGAGTCTGACTAAAGGTTTGTTAATTTTGTTTATCTTTTCACAGAACCAGCTCTTAGTTTCATTGATCTTTTTTTTGTCTCCATTTCATTTATTCAGTATTTCTCATCTGACTTCTATTATTTCCTTCCTTCTTTGTTGGAAGTTTTTTCCTTTCAGCATATTTGAACATATCATGCCATCTCCTTCTGGACCACAAAGTTTCTGATGAAAAATCAGCTGATATTCTTATGGGGATTCCCTTGTCTGTAATTAGTTGTTTTTCTCTTGCTGCTTAAGATTCCCTCTTTACCTTTGACTTTTAACGTATTAATTATAATGTGTCTTGGTATGAATCTCCTTGGGTTCATTTTGTTTGGGACTCTTGGTTCTTGCTGGACCTGAATGTCTGTTTCCTTCACCAGGTTAGGGACATTTTTAGCCATTATTTCTTCAGATAAGTTTTCTGCCCCTTTCTTTCTCTGTCCTCCTTCTGGGACCCCTATAATGTGGGTGTTAGTGCCCCTTTCTCTCTCTTCTTCTGCGACCCCTTAACACCGATGATAGTACACTTGATGTTGTCCCACAGTTCCCTTAAACTGTCCTCATATTTTAAAAATATTTTTTCTCTTTGCTGTTCTGTTGGGGTGATTTCTGCTACCTTGTCTGCCAGGTCACTGATCTGTTCTTTTCTACCATCTAGTCTGCTGTTGATTCCCTCTAGTGTATTTTTCAGTTCAATTATTATAATCTTCAGCTGTGTGAGTTCTGTTTAGAACTTGCTTATATTCTGTCTCTTTCTTGAGTTTCTCACTGTGTTCGTTCATTCATCTTCCAAGTTTGGTGAGCATCTTTAGGACTATGACTTTGAATTCTTTATCGGATAAATCACTTACATCTGTTTCATTAAATATTTTTTCTGGGGTTTTATCTTGTTCCTTCATTTGGAACATGTTCCTCTGCTTCCTCATTTTGCTTGACTCTCTGTCTTTGTTTCTGTGTATTATGCAAAACAGTTACTGCCCCGTCTTGAAGGAGTGGCCCTGTGTGGGAGATGAACTGTATTTTTAACTTTTTCCTAGTTCTTGGTCATCTTATAAACTCTCTCTGTTTGTTTCACTCCCATGGAGTCTAGAAATGCAGTCCCACCCCCATCTGCCTGAGCCTGGTGCTCAAGGAGTGTCCCCTGTGTGGGCTACATGCGATTGTTGCCTCAGGTCATGTCCCGCGAGTGGCATGAGATGGGGTAGGCGTGGCTGCTCGTTGTCCATGTTTGTCAGTGCTGCACACAGGCAGTGCAGGGCCGTGGGGTAGGGGGTACTCACCCACCACCACTGTTAGCAACTTAGAGTGAGAGTGCAAAAAAGTGGCACCCACCAGTGCCATCAAGGTAGAGGGAATTTGTAAAAATGGCATCTGCCAGCATTCTGTCCCCAGAGAGAGTCCCAGCCAACTTCTGCCCCTCTGGTAGATGCTTTAAGATTAGCAAGTGAATCTCCTTCACATATGATCTGGGCTCTTTACAGACTGCTACTTGTTGCTTAGGAAAGAGATGTGGGCAGGAAATATAAATTTTTGTGATGATAATGTTAAAGCCATAATTAGTGAATATATTTATCCAAAGCTTTATGTAGAGTGAAAGAGAACTTGTGGGTGAATCCAGGGATTTGTTGAAGAGCTCTTTGAATATGGAAAAATAGATAAGAACCAGGTCAGTAATAGAAGTAAGTGTTAAAGTGATAGAAACCACCAGTAAGGAAAAGAACATTTCAAGGAGGGTGTGCTTATGCATTCGTGACAAGAAACACTAAAGTGCCATTGAATTGGTAACTGAGAGCTGTTGGTGACCTTGGCAAGAGTCATTTCAGTGGTGTCCTGAGACTCAGAGGCAGATTGCAGTACATTAAGGAGTCAGTGGGAGATTTTAAAGTAGAGATAATTTTTTGGAAGGTTTGCCAGTGAAGGAAAAGAAGAGGGTGGGAGCTAGAAGGGACCGTAGATGCAAAGGAGGGATGATGATGATGACGATGATGATTTTAATAATTAAAGCAGTTTGAGCACAATTACATGCAAAGGGGAAGATGTGGAAGGTACAAGGGGAGGCTGCAGTTGGAGAGGGTGGAAGCTAATGGCTTGGTGGTGACTCATGAACTGATGTGTGCTTGGCTGTTTTGTGTATAGGGGTGGCAATACTGCAGAGAAGCATCTGACTTTATGCCCCCTTCTATTCGTCAGACATCCTCATTGCCTCCCCCCTGGGCTTGAGGACCATCATTGGTGGAGAAGGAGAGAAGAAGAGAGATTTTGACTTTCTGTCTTGTATTGAGCTTCTCATCATTGATCAAGCTGACATTTACCTGATGCAGAACTGGGAGCATGTCTTGGTAATGCTGGTCATTAACATTTAGAGACAAGAAGCTCAGTGGTTTGAGTCTGAAATGGTTATTAAAGTCCAGATTAAAACTCAGCTTGGAAATGGAAATATTCCACATTTTCCAATTTGAAAACGGGAAATGTTGTCCCCTCTTCTACCCACAAGTTGGTCAGTAAAGTATCCAGAAAGATTAAAATTCTTGTCAACATTTTCAAATCTCCAGAAAAGATTTCTTCCCCTTAAAAGTTGCTTCTAGTAATAGACCAGTTTAGTGTGGTTGGTTGGTTGGTTGGTTGGTTGGTTGGTTGGTTGACTGATTGAAATCCCTCCTCACCAGGAATGTTTTTATCTAAAATAGTTCCTCCTATTTATGCTCGTTCTCTTTTGTTTGGTCTTCAGTGGAGATGGGAAAACATTGCTCATGATTTCTTAATTTGTGATGTTTTACAGAGAAACGTAAGATGTTTTTGTCCCCCTACTGTAATTTGTAGTATAATTTTTTTCTCCCTCTCAACATACTCTGCAATGTTTTGGGGTTTAGGATTGTGCTTTGGAACAATCCTCATCACAGAACTATAGGTTTATTTTTATAAGGCATGTGAGCATTTACCTTTTCTACAACCCCAGGACTTGGAGTAAGTTTGGGACAGATAAAGGGGAGTCCTTATTTATAAAGTAGGGAATAAACTTATGGTACTTGTGACCCTTCAATATACATTACAAGGTAAAAATATGATTAAAATAGAACAGGCATGTCGATGGTTGAGTCATCTTTATTTTGAGCAAAAGGCACATGTAGTCACTCAGGGAATTTTCTAACGTTTTGGGAACCAAGTCATGGAAGGACAGCAGCTCTGTTTTCCGTGTCATTTCCCTTCTTGTCCAAGTCCGGAACTGAGTTGCTTACAGAGTGACCAGAGTGGCATTTCAGAATTTCCTTGAAAAGAAATATTCTGTATAGGTCGCATCTTGATCCTTTTTGAGAGATCCACAAGGTGGCCAGTTTGAGCTTTTCTTCTTGTTCGCTTGACTCTGGGCAAGTCACTCACCCATCTGAGCCTGTTTTCTTGCTGTAATTTGGGAGATGATAGTATCTACTTCATGGGGTTAAATAAGATGATGGGCTTATAGAGAGGTTAGCAACGCCCAGCAGGTAAGTGTTCAATAAGTATTAATGGAGTATTACTTCTGCTCAAAGCAGTTGATGAGCCACATGAACCTACTGCCCTTGGACTCACATGGGGTGGACTTTTCTCGAGTGCGCATGTGGAACCTCAATAATCGGTCCAAGTACTATCGTCAGACGCTGCTGTTTGGGGCCCTGCAGGATGCCCAGATCAACTCTGTGTTCAACAAGTACTGCGTCAATGTGCAAGGCCAGGTGGGTTCTCTCCTTCTTTCTCTGAATTTTCATGAAGTATTGTGTATTGTTTGGGTCATGAGGCAGAAGGAGAGGACAGCATTTGGTCAACAATGGGGATAGCTCACTTCCTAATGTTCTCACTGACACCTGGCAGGTGGCTGTGAGGAACGTCCCGATGACAGGCTGCATCAGTCATGTCCTGGTGCAGCTCCCACATGTCTTCCCGAGGATGGAACCTGAAAACCTAGCTTCAGTGATTGATGCCAGGTACCCTCCCCTGTCCCATTGGATCCCTGGGGGTCACAGAGAGGGATTTTACTTGGGCATTCAAATTTAGAATTGTATTCCACGTTGGCTTTCTTAGTTACTATTTACGAAATGAAATGAGATAACTGAATCCAATCATGCCATTGACAGAGGAGGACACTGAAGGCCAGAGAAATGGTGTGTTGTCCTAGTTCCAATAGTTCTCTGACTTACTTCACTCTGTATGACAGTCTCTATGTCCATCCACCTCACTACAAATAATTCAATTTCATTTCTTTTCATGGCTGAGTAATGGACGTTGACACTTTAGAAGATTACAGGCCAGTTACTTTGGGTGGTGTTTCCTGTCAGATTAGGTTAGGTTAGGTTTAGTTTATGCATCTTTGGCAGGAGCAGCATAGAAGCAATGCTGCGTCTTCCTCGCTGCATCTCTTCAAGCGGTGCATGATTTCCACCTGTCCCATCATTATGACACTAACTGACCACTTGTTTAAGGTGGTGCTTGCCAGACTTTTCCACTATAGAATCACTTATTCCCCCTTTATTAATTTATATTAATATTACAAGTATGGATTCTTCAGTTTGTATTCAGTGGGTTGTAATTGGTTATTATCGTTATTCCTTTAGATGCTTAAATGGTCTCTGATGTGGCCAGCAGGAACACCTTCAAGCTGGCTCCTGTGTCGTCTTGACACATCCCCCTTTAACTTGGGCATTTCTTTATTTTCTGACACTATAAGACATTCCAAGTTTGTCTTGTACTTTCCCTATTCCAGCCCTGCTTGCTTTAGTGGAAAATTATCTTAAAGCGAAGATTTGAGTGCTAAGTGTACCCAGTACTGTTGTGGAGCCACTGGTCCCAGGCCATCTCAGTGGTCAGAGTTTGGGAATATCTGCATGTGTGTATATGTATACACATACCTATGTGCCCATGACATCTAAATTTATTTCTGTATCCATATATTGAAAACCATGAATTTATACCTTACCTCCAATTTCAGACTAACAACACAGGGTTCCTTTTGTTTTCTCCCTTTCCAAACTTGTAACTCCCTTGTCAGATAGACATGTGGCTCCCATTAGGCTCAGTGGAACAACCCATATTGGTACAGATTTTCTTCCTCTTGGACATGCTTAAAATTGCTCATCAAAAAAAAAAGTGAAATCACTTTTGGGGTACTTTTCCTGCTAGATATTTAAATAGGCATTTTTATTTGTCTCTCAACATGGAGAGTAGAACTATTCATTCCATATATAGATGGGTTCCTAAAGTTTTGCAAATTTATAGGCTTAAGCCAGCCAAACTCATGGTACAAAGAACATTTTCTTAAATATATATTTTTAAAATGGAGTACAGTTGATTTACAATGTTGCATTAGTTTCAGGTGTACAGCAAAGCAAATCAGTTATACATGTATCCACTCTACAAAGAATTGTCTTATCCATAGAGTGCCCTGTGGTTATTGGCATATTTGTGCTGTGTTTACCATAGAGCCTGTGTATTATGAGAAAAGAAACGAGTTATTTGCCTAGTTCAGAGATATGAGGAAGAAGGGACTCTGATTACCCCCATCTTCTATTTCCATATTCTTTTCCCTGTGAATTGTAGCTAATTCATGGCTTTCATTATCACTATTCACAAGACTCTCAAATCTCCATCTTCTCTGGACCTCCACTCACATGTGAGCCTGGATTTCAAGTCTATGTATAGCCCCAGAAATACATGTCTTTTTTTTAAGCATCCCTACTGATTTTAATGCTAGCTTGTAGCCAGCTAACTGCTTCTCGCCTACAGAGAACACTGAGGGTTTCAAGTGCGAACCAAGCAGTATTGCTTCTGTTCCTGGCTCAGCACCTGGGAAAGAAGGTAAGCCTCAGCAGTGGCGCTGGCTCCTGAGTTGATTGCAAAGAGTTGGCTTTTTGGAGTGGTTTCATCAAAAGCATGCCTTAACGTCAGGTCTCTCACACAAAATAAGGGAGAGAAGAGGGTCTACTGGACCACGGATAACAACACCTGAGCTGGAATTATACACAATCTTGATATTTCTTAGCAAGGCTCATCTTCAGCAAGCAAGTACCTATATAGTGCTGGTAGAAAACAGACAAAGGAATGGTCCCAGTCCTGGGAAGAGGTAGAATTTTAAGGTAGGAAGAGGAACTTAACCAGAAAGTAAGAGTTTTAAACTTTTTTTTTTCTTCCCATAGTAATAACAACTTAGCACTTTTCTCTTTGAGGGGAAAAAAGCTTTGAGTCATGAATGCTTTCTGCAGCTGGCTGCACCATATGCAGTATTCAAAAGACAAGAACTAGCTAATCATAGAGAACCAGCGGCAGCTTAACAGCCCTCTGCTGGCTTCCAAAGGGCTTATAATTGAGTGCAGATGGTCCCGGCAGGATGGGTATGAATCCCTGCTGACTCCTCACATCCCAGAGGGCCAAGGGGGGCTCATGAAGCCTCCCAGCCCTGATTGTGCCCTCGTGGGAGCCACTGAGGAAGGAGGGGAGGCAGGTGGTGTGAGAGCCTGCTGGCTGCCTCCTGCCCAGCCTTCCCTTGGCTGTGTGGACAGATCTTCAGGCTGCAGAGTGTAGCTTTGATGAGTCTAGGGTCTCAAGATTATAGAAGTCCTGGGGTAAGGGAGCAGGGTTGGGGGTTCTTTATACTCATTGGAAGAGCCTCATCGTGTAACCTGCAGGTGGCTGCAGGGCGCCAGAGCCTCACGGAGGAGGGGTGTGGTGGGCACTGCACAGACTGCTGCTTTCAGGGAGCATCCTCCTGGGGGTGGGGCCCTCACAGCCGGCCCGGCCTCTCCTTCCCATCTCTTTCCCAGCTTCTCTCTTTAAAGGAGTCATGGTAGTCATCCTTGCACCATTCACAAAAAGCTTTTCTGGCTTTTCTAGCTAAACAATTCTAAACAAATTTCAGTCTCATTCAAAAAAAGAACTTTTCTAGCTAAGTAGAATTCTAAACAAATTTCAGTCTGCTTTTAATACCAGAGTCAGTGAATTGGGAGTAGATACACAGATAATCCAAGATTCATGTAGTCTTTGGAGGGAGAAAGAGAGAATGAACCTACCACGTCTAGCTGACAGCACAAGGTGCATTTCTTTCTAAAGACTTGTATTTCTTCCTCTTATACCATATGCTCTAGCCAGAGCTGCAGTAAAATTCTATGTATTTTATGTCCTGTTTCTGAGCTGAACACGCGTTCCTATCCCCTCATCGATTGCCTTGTTTCTGTGAGGACCCTCCTTTCTTCAGATGTGGGAAGGAGTTCTCTCTGCATTGCTTGCATTTCGGTATAATTCCTGGATTTGCCTTTCACCTCTGGCCACGTTGCCATCATTCCTGTGGGAGGTGAGAGCATGAGAAAGAACAGAGGTCTGGACGTCAATCAAACGGGCTGGCTGTCTCAATAGTTAAGAGTCCTATGCGCCAAAGGAGTCAGGGCTGAGACTGGATTGCTACAAGGCTTGCTCGCCCTGCACAGAGAAATCTGAACCTGGTGGGCAGCTCCACCTAGGTGTCACCCTCACTGCTGGGCGGAACACCTGCACTTGCTTGTCCTCCTGGCTCCCACAGTGGGCGGGGCATGGCACAGGCCGGGCCAAGTTGTCATGGTCTTCAGGCTTGGGCCTCTGCAGCTGGCTGGGACTGGTGGGAGCTGTAGCCTCAGCTGACAAGGGCAAAGAAGGCAGTCTTTGCTGCTTGGCTGATTTGGAAGCTGTGCCGAATTCCTGCCCATCTGTTCTCCCAACTGAGCCAAGGCCAAAGCTGTCTAGCTCTTGCCAACCCAGGGAATGACATGGAGCCCTGTGTCCTGCAGCCCTCATTCTCACTGCACCCTGCAGCCCCTCTCATCTGTCAGTTTGACTCCCCACAGAGATGGCCCTGGGCTCACAGCTGCTGTTTGCCCACAGAGGTTCATGGATTTCTGCCTTTTGTGTTCATCATTTTTCAAAACCGGCCCTGAGCTGGGTGCTGACACCAACATTACCACCAACCCACTGTGGCTCTGTGCAGGTCCTCCTGGCCACCTCTCAGCTTTCTCATCTTTAGAAAGCGGGGTACAATCTCCACTATCCTGACAGAGGGACATGAGAGAAAGTAGAAGAGACTGCTGTTGTTTGCCCTGTACTCGCCTCCTACTTCCCTAGTAAGAGGACCCTGGATTTTATTGGGTGACAAAGTGCCCAGTCCCCCTTGCGGTAGGGTGTGGCCAGGGAAAAGAGCACTAACCTTGGGGCAGACTCTTAGGAGAGCTCTTTGAAACTGGTAGGAACACCACTTTTTCCTCTTGTTCTTCCCTTTTTCCTGCCTGCAACACAGAAGTGATGGTGGAGCCAAAGGGCAGAAGGAGCCTGGCTCTCAGGTCATATCCTGAAGCTGCATCCCAGCTCTGCATGGTCTCTCTTCACACTTTTCTGTGAAAACCTAAATCCCTCATTTGTTTCAGCCACTGAGGCCAGGCAGTATTGTTGGCCTCAGGCTGTATTGCCAAGTCCTAACGGCTACAGAGGACAAAAATGGGATCACAAGTCCTGAAGTCCAAAGGCTCTGCCTATTCTTTCTTCTTTCTTCTTGTCTCTGCAGGAACCAGCATAGAGACTGTGCTTCAAGGTTGACGCCTGGCCATTTGGTGACAGTGCGGAGTGAGCGCTAAGACGTGTCTGGCTTTGTGCCATCACTTCCGTCATCTCCAACCCAACTGGATCTGTAAGAATGAGGGAGGACATATGTCTCCTCATAGGGTTTATGGAAACTGATGGTGGCAGAAAAATAACTGGCAAGAAAACAGACTTCAATTCTCTGAAAGTTGGCGACCACCTGTTTTTCATTTCTTCAGGTGTATTTCAAAGCAAAACTAGGAAATGGGTCCAGATCCCCAGTTTGGCAGCAACTTAGAGGTCTTGTGGTCCAATCTGCTGCTTGACCCCTGAGTCGCCTATAGGTTGTCTCTGAGAGGGAGATCAGCTCAGTGCGTCGTGACCACCTAGAGGGGTGGGAGGGAGAAGCAAGAGGGAGGGGATATGGGGATATATGTATATGAATAGCTAATTCACTTTGTCATACAGCAGAAACTAACACAACATTGTAAAGCAATTGTACTCCAATAAAGATGTTAAAAATAAAAACAGGACTATCATACAGAGTGAAGTAAGTCAGAAAGAGAAAAACAAATATATATTAACATATGTGGAATCTAGAAAAATGGTATAGATGATCTTATGTGCAAAGCAGAAATAGAGACACGGATGTAGAGAACAAATGTATGGTTCCAAGGGAGAAGGGGTGGTGGTGGGATGAATTGGGAGATTGGCATTGACATATATACACTATTTTTTTAATACTTTTTTAAACATCTTTATTGGAGTATAATTGCTTTACAATGGTGTGTTAGTTTCTGCTGTATAACAAAGTGAATCAGCTGTATGTATACATATATCCCCATAGCTCCTCCCTCTCGCGTCTCCCTCCCACCCTCCCTATCCCACCCCTCTAGGTGGTCTCGAAGCACCGAGCTGATGTCCCTGTGCTATGCGGCTGCTTCCCACTAGCTATCTGTTTTACACTTGGTAGTGTATATATGTCCATGCCACTCTCTCACTTCATCCCAGCTTACCCTTCCCCCTCCCCATGTCCTCAAGTCCATTCTCTATGCCTGTGTCTTTATTCCTGTCCTGCCCCTAGGTTCTTCAGAACCATTTAAAAAATTTTTTTTTCTAGATTCCATATATATGTGTTAGCATACGGTATTTGTTTTACTCTTTCTGACTTACTTCACTCTGTATGAGTCTCTAGGTCCATCCACCTCACTACAAATAACTCAGTTTCGTTTCTTTTTATGGCTGAGTAATATTCCATTGGACATATATACACTATTAATACTATGTATAAAATAGATAACTAATGAGAACATACTGTATAGCACAAGGAACTCTACTCATTGCTGTGTGGTGACCTAAATGGGAAGAAAATCCAAAAAAGGAGATATATGTACATGTATAGCCGATTCACTTTACTGTACAGCAGATACTAACACAACATTGTAAAGCAACTATATGCCAATAAAAATTCATTAAAAAAAATAACAGGATCTGAACCCAGGTAGTATGATTCCCCCAAACCCACATTGTTTTTCACTAGTTGATGCTTCTCTAAAACAAAAACAAAAAAGCACTCAATAGATTGTAGCTATTATTATTACTACCCCTTTAAAAGGAGAGATCTGAAATTGTTGAACTCTTAAAAAGACAGAGGATTATAATGCTTTCTTGGTGGTGGTAGCCTTGTTATAAACAAACACTAAGTTGTTTTGTATGCCATCCTTCTGGATTGTATGACATTCTAAAGGGCGGTCTAGGCTTCTGAGAAGCTTAATGCCTCATATAGCAGATGATTATTGAAGGCATATTTTTAACTTGTTTGCTCTCTGTTTATCCTTGGTCCATCGAGCTTTACCCAGGGAAATTAAATTCTTAATATCAGGCCAAATAAAAATTAAGAAGATACCTTTTCTTGAAACATGCACCTACACGGAAAAGCAGCATAACAGTGTTTAAAATCATGGACACTGAAGCAAGGCTTCAGGCCTGGGTTCAAATCTTTGCTTTGCTACTTTCTAGTGATTTTTATGAAATTCCTTTAACTCTCTGTGTCTCAGCAGCCACATCTGTAAAATGGGCTTATGGTAATAGTAATACCTGTCTCTAGAGTTGTTATAATAATTAAGTTACTTAATCCATGCAGGGTACTTAGAACTGCTTGGCACATAGTCACTGCTCAGTCAGTCTGAACTAGTATTACATACAGACCTTCCGTCCCACAGCACAAAGCTAAAAGAAAACAAAGGAAAGTCGTGGGGCATCAACTTCTGTTTTGGGTTATTCTTGTCTATAAGCCTTATTCTTTTTAAGTGAGTGAAAAAGAAATTTTGAGAGAGAGGGCTTCAGAAAATAGCTGTGGGGATTTTACTCAGCAAATTCCAGGGCTTAAGGACAAGGAAGTGTGACATTTTAATGAGTTATAAACACCAGGTGGTGCTGTAAACAAGCTCAGTAACAGGCTCTTCACCTCCCCTCTGGCTGCCTCTGGGCTGCCACTGCCCTGTGCCCTCTTGAGCTGAAGAGACCCAGAAACCCAAGCCTCTTTTTCTCTTCTTCTTCTTTTTGAAACAATTCCAACACATAGGAAATGTGAAAATTCAAAGACAGTTACAAAAACTTGTGGTATAATTTAATTGTTTATAAGTTAACCCCTTTTAAAAATGAGTCCACAAATAACATGTTTATTTCAGGAAACAGTTTGTATAGAGCAGTGTACATTATGTTTTAAGAAATGGAAAATCACTACTAGGTGCAATCCATAATTAAACTCACAGATAACTGTTAAAAATTAACATTTTAAACACCCCAAATTATAATAACTTGATGAATAACTTCCTTTGGGAATCCAACCAAATTTGTACGTATGAGGCCCAAGTCAAATGGTCCCCTGCTTCCCCTTCACCAAGCTCTGGCTACACCTTTTGTGCAGAGAAAAGACTGGGCACATGACTTGGAATTCTGGTTGCTTGTCTGAACCTTCATTATAGGGGGGGGGGTCAGAGTTTTCCTCATAGAGAAAACTGCTGGGTACTTTCCTAGCCTCTTATCCACCCACCTCTTCCAGGCCTGGCTTGTCACTCACTACCTTCTTGAGACTATCCATTTCCATACCTGCCCCAGAGCAGATGCCCTCCTAACACTTCCTCCCTCTTTGGTCCTCCTCTTGGGAATAGTATTTCCCAGACCAAAAGATAGCAGGAGGCCATGGGGAAAGAGAAGTAAGTTAATATTTATTGAACACCTACTATGGGCCAGGAACTGTCCTGGGTGCTTCATCTGCATCATCTCATAACAACCGTAAACCTAGTATCTGTCACCATTTTTTTCATGTGGGGGAAACATGCTTGGAGAAATTAGATATCTAAGGCTTCCAAAGATAAACAGCTAGTTAGCGGCCAATGCTGCATGTTTTTTCTGTCATCCCCATGAGATTGAGAAGGAGGTCAGGACTAGCGGCTCAGATGGAGATGAATCTGCAGGGGATTCTTTCAGTCTGTGGCCACGTCTGGTCCATTTTATTAAGCCCAGCAACTCTTAAGCATGAACTCTTCTCTCTGACTCCCTTCCCACGGCTTTACTTAGTTCAGGCCTTTGTTAGCCTCTTCCTGTGGTACAGTCCAGACTTTGGAACCTGCTAGCTTAGGCTTCAATGCCAGCTTTACCTTTTACTGGGTGTGTGACCTTTGTCAAGTTGCTTGCCTTTGTCTTACCTCAGTTTCCTTATTTGTAAGACGGAGATAATGACATCTTTCTTAGGAAGGAGAATTGTGAGGTTGAAATGAAACCACATAAGTACTTATAGATCTCATCAAATCCCGTTCTCTCCCTTTTGCTTGGACTGCCTACTGATTCATCCATGCTACAAATATGTACTGTGCACCCACCATGTGCCAGGAATTCTTTTGGGCACATAGGATAGACCTGCTTCCTGCACTCGGAGAATTAGAGTGCATGGGGGAGACAGAAAATAAACAACGAGAAGCTAGACAAAAATATAATTTCAGATGGTGCTAAATGCTGGAAGAAAATAGAGCAAGGTCAATGGATAGAGATCTTTGTCTGTCTTGTTTCCTCTGCACAGAATGCCCTGTCGCCACTGTGGAACTCTTACCTTTCAAGACCCCCTTCAAATGATCCCCCGCCCCCGTCTACGGCCATACCACCCTGAACGCGCCCGATCTCGTCTGATCTCGGAAGCTAAGCAGGGTCGGGCCCGGTTAGTACTTGGATGGGAGACCGCCTGGGAACACCGGGTGCCATAGGCATTTTGCCTCCCGCTGCGGCTCCGCCTTCTCCTTTAGTCGCCCGTGGCGGTGGCCGCCAGCTCCGCCCCCCCGACGGGCACCGCTGCAGGCCCCACCTCCTCCGGCCCCTCCCACCACAGCGCGCCAGAGGGGGCGCTCTATGCGGCCAGAAGGCGGCCCTGAAAGGCGGCCGCACCCCAGACGCTCCCGGGGTGGCTGACCCGGACCCAGACTCCGCCGCGGGCCCGGGTGCCGTCCGTGCGGCCCGCGAGCCCCTCGACCTGCACCTGGCCGCCCCCTCCGGCTCCCTGCCCCGGCGCCGCCACCTGTCCGCCGGTGTGGCTCTCCACAGCTCCCTCCGGATGAAGGCCCCCCTCCGCCGTTTCGCCATGGCCGGGGGCGGGAGTGGGAGCGGGGGCCGGGGCCGCTTCCCCGGGCCTGCTGGCCACCAGGGCGGGTGGTAGGTGTAGACGGCTGCAGGTGTAGACGGTTCGACAGAACCACTTTCTAGGCTCTTGTAGCCAAGTCATGGCCACCAGTCAGACTGCATCCTGGCTATCCTGCAGGGCACAGAGCTCAGTAAAGGTATCCACCCCTTCTACAGCAATGTCAGTCGGCTCACCGGCTTTGGCGAGGTAAGGACCCGGCTTCCATACCCTGCCCCACATGGATGTACAGCCCCGCCTGTTCCCTACAGATAAATACACACAAGATAAATGCAGCAGCCCTCATGCCCTCTCCCCATCCTGTCCCGGCAGAAGGTGGTGGCAGAAATGAACCGCCTGGGCATGATGGTGGACTTGGCCCATGTCTCGGATGCTGTGACACGGCGAGCCCTACAAGTGTCACAGGCACCTGTCATCTTCTCCCACTCAGCTGCCCGGGGTATGTGCAAGAACACTCGCAATGTTCCTGATGATATCCTGAAGCTTCTGGTGAGAGACTGCCCTGGCCCTCAAACCTAAAGCAAGACATTCAAACCAGGAGCCCTTGAACCTGAGCCTCTTCTCCCTCCATTTCCTCAAACGCCAGGTTAAATATCCTCTGCCCCCAAAACCCACGGTCCACAGCCCCTGAACTCTTCAGCCCTAGGTGGGGGTCTAGGTGGTAAGAGACTCCTCCAAACCCGGAAACCCAGGGCCAACACACCACCCAGACCAGGGCTGCGGCTCCTCCATTCACACAAACCCAGAGAGGACATGACTCTGACCTCAAAGCCAGGGCTGAACACCTTCCTCACAGGGGCCGAGAGAGTGAACAGGCAGCTGGTTGTGCTGGGGGCCAAGCTGACTGTCCACGGGTCCACCCCTGCAGAAGAAGAACGGTGGCATCCTGATGGTGCCCTTGTCCGAGTGGGTGCTGCAGTGCAACCCATTAGCCAATGTGTCTACTGTGGCAGGCGAGCCTCAGCCTGGGCTCTCTGAAGACTCGGATTTGGAGCTGAAGCTGGGTCCAAATTTAGGGAGGACTTCAGAAGAGCCCCAGTGGTTTGACCCACCTATTGGCAATAGGTACAGCACCCAAAAACCCAAGAATGGACAGTACACAGCACCTTGGTGCCATGTGGAACTGGAGCCACAGAATCAAAACTGCGATACTGATGGGTATCAGGGAGGCTGTCAGACACTGCTTTATGTCAAACACATAAAGAAAATATCCACTATCAGAACCGTTGGTTGACTGACTTTTTTCACATCTTTCTGACAAAATTCGAGAAGTTGTGAGTACCACAAGCGTCATTACACTTCTGTTCAAGATGGAATCTCAGGCTCACAATCATTGTTTAGCTTCTGTATATTGCAGTGTACATAAAGGTCTGTATTAGTCTGGTTGGGCTGTTATAGTGAAATACTATAGACTGAATGACTTAAACAGCAGAAATTTATTTTCTCACAGTTCTGGAGGGTGGAAGTCCAAGATTAAGGTATTGAATACCATAAGAATTGGTTTCTGGTGAGAACAATCTTCCTGGCG
Source organism: Mesoplodon bidens (assembly GCF_964165515.1). NCBI lineage: Eukaryota > Metazoa > Chordata > Mammalia > Artiodactyla > Ziphiidae > Mesoplodon > Mesoplodon bidens. The sequence goes on from NW_027672415.1 coordinate 320,809, forward strand.
TGCTGACGGCTGTCTTCTTGCAGTGTCCTCACACGGCCTTTCCTCTACGAGCAGAGGGAGAGAGATCTCTGGAATCTATTCCCCTTCTTATAAAGGCATCATCAGTCCCTGTCAGATTATTTCCTCACCCTTATGACTTCAGTTAACTTCAGTTACCTCCCTAAAGGACCTATCTCCTATCTTCTACAGTCAAATTAGGAGGGGCTTCAACATATAATTTTTCGGGGGACACAATTCAGTCCATAACAACAACTTAAGATAGCTTTCTCTGATTTTCAGTCTTTCACTAATACCTCCCTCTTTGTCTACCAATTATTCAAGTTTCCTTAATTTTTTTTTAATTTTCTTACATTATCCCTTCCCTTTAAATGCTCTCTTCACTTCTTAATTGGCATTTCTTGCAAATGAAGGCAACTTTCCTCACAATACATTGATTACTCTCCCCACTGTAACACAGCATCTTCTCCCATGACTTTCCTGAAATGGTTCCACTTTTGTTCATAAAAGTTTAGCCATCCAATCAGATGCTTTATTTTCAGTTCCCATAGCATTTTGCCTTTGGGAAACAACTGACTCCGTTAAATGGTGCTTCTTTGAAAACTACCTTCCTTTATGTTTTATAGCAATCTTATGATTTCTGTTGGCATACCACCTAGCTCCTTTCTCATCATTCTTTTTATTTTTATTTTTCAGTTGTTTCTCTCCTCACTCCTTAGCGTTAGATACTACAGACAGTTGGCCTTCTTCTCATCTCTTATATACTCTCTCTCTTACTCCAGCAGCTTTGTTTACCATTTAATATATTATCTGCCAGGCGCCTTCCATCTGTTACCAACATCTCTCCCTCTGTCTTTGTCATTTCAGCCTTCGCTATGCTCTCTGAGCTCTCACAGGCAGATCTATTGAACACAGGAATCTCAGTGGAAAATACGAGTACGTTATTTCTCTACTGAGTAAAGCCCTTACAGATCACATGGTCCTGATCCATCTTGCAGCCACGTCATCTGGACTATCTGACCTCCCATGTCACAATAGCAGAGGACCAGACAAGAGGGACACTGGCTCCTAATGACCTCAGCTCAGAAGTGATACACTTGATTCTGCTTCTTTGCCACTGGCCACAACGAATCAAAGGAAAACAGTTGAACTACAAAGGAGGATGAAAAATGTAGATAAGCACATAGGATATTTGATGAGCGCTATCTCGAGGTGACATCACCTCCCATCAAACTTTTATTTCACAGAAAAAACACAGACTATAAAGCAAAAACACCCCAAACTAACTTCTTCTCTTTACGTCCAAGAATAGCTTTTCGACATAGTTTATAAATACCTATTCTCACTTCCTCAGTATCTTCCATTCATTTTCCCACCTCATTGGGATTCTTAAGGTTTTCCTCTTTAGCGATTTTATTTTGGCCCCCTCCCATTAAAAAGCTGCCCCCCTCCCATTAAAAATTACTCTTGCTTGATGCCAAGTAATTCTCTAGTTACCTTTTCTCTCTTCCTAATTTCACAGTGCAGTTTATCAAAAATTGTATTTATTCTCACTGTCTGTATTTTCTTATCTTTATGTACCTAGTGACTCACACAATTTTGCTCTTTTCTTCTTACTTATCTGCACTGGAATTGCATTCACCAACATTTAATTTGTGATTAAATTGAGTGAATATTGTTTGGTCCTTCTGTCACCTTTCAGCAATATTTGATTTTGTTGATCAAACTTGTCATCTCAGAAAAATCTTTCACCTTAACAACAGTAGCATCTTAACCTGCTACTTCTTCCTCCTGCCTCTGGACATCCTTATCTCTTTCATTGGGCACTCTCACTTTGCCCTCTGCCAAGAGATGTGTATTTCTCAGAAGCTCTCTTCTGCCCTTGATAGATGGTCTCATCTACTCTTGTGATTCCAGCCACCATATATATCACAGATCTTGACCTAAAACGTACATCTCTCTCTCCTGAGTCTCTTACAAACTTAACTAATTGCCAACTGAACAACTCTGCCCAAATATAACACGGACACTTAAAATTAATTATGTGATGTTACTGAACGATTAATTTTACCTTCAATACTTACTTCCGCTATTCATCTCTCTACATCATTTAGACCACCACTATTTGTACACTTGTCCAAGTTGGATACTGGGGGAACACTGAAGACTCTGGACTCTGACAACCCTCAGAATGGGAGAAAATAGTTGCAAACGAAGCAACTGACAAGGGATTCATCTCCAAAAAATATAAACATAAATAAATTTGTAAACTAGATAAGCAACTCATGCAGATCAATATCAAAAAAAACAACCCAATGAAACAATGGACAGAAGACCTAAATAGACATTTCTCCAAAGATGGCCAACAAACACATGAAAAGATGCTCAACAGCACAAATTATGAGAGAAATGCAAATCAACACTACAAGGAGGTATCACCTCACACCGGTCAGAATGGCCATCATCAAAAAATCTACAAACAATAAATGCTGGAGAGGATGTGGAGAAAACGGAACGCTCCTATACTGTTAGTGGGAGTGTAAATTGGTACAGCCACTAGGGAGAGCAGTATGGAGGTTCCTTAAAAAAAAACTACAAATAGAACTACCATATGACCCAGCAATCCCACTACTGGGCCTATACGCTGAGAAAACCGTAATTCAAAAGGAGTCATGTACCAAAATGTTCATTGCAGCTCTATTTACAATAGCCAGGAGATGGAAACAACCTCAGTGTCCATCGTCGGATGAATGGATAAAGAAGATGTGGCACAGATACACAGTGGAATATTGCTCAGCCATAAAAAGAAACGAAATTGAGCTATTTGTAATGAGGTGGATGGACCTAGAGTCCGTCATACAGAGTGAAGGAAGTCAGAAAGAGAAAGACAAATACCGTATGCTAACACACATATATATATATGGAATTTAAGAAAAAAATGTCATGAAGAACCTAGGGGTAAGACAGGAATAAAGACACAGACCTACTAGAGAATGGACTTGAGGATATGGGGAGGGCGAAGGGTAAGCCATGACAAAGTGAGAGAGTGGCATGGACATATACACACTACCAAACGTAAAATAGATAGCTAGTGGGAAGCAGCCGCATAGCACAGAGAGATCAGCTCGGTGCTTTGTGACCACCTAGAGGGGTGGGATAGGGAGGGTGGGAGGGAGGGAGACGCAAGAGGGAAGAGTTATGGGAACTTATGTATAACTGATTCACTTTGGTATAAAGCAGAAACTAACACACCATTATAAAGCCATTATACTCCAATAAAGATGTTAAAAAAAGAACACATGTTTTTTGTTTTGTTTTGTTTTTTGTTTCTTTGTTTTTTTACCGTTTAGTTTAAATTTTAGTTCCTGCCCCCAAACATCCATTAAGCCCCCAGAAGAAGGAAAAGGGGATGTGACTAGCAATAGAGAGAAACTTTCTTCCCAACAATGGCCATGGCAAGCTTAGGCACTTTTGGTGAAATCTCTCTGGGAAGTACTGGCAGAGGAATAAAAGGCAAACTGACACAGAAGTATTGCCTGGTGTGCATTTCCAGGCTCTGCCTTCTTTCTCATGTCTTAGCGGCAGGTGGAGGAAGAGGAGAAAAGGTTAAACTTTTGTATCAACCGGCAGAATAAGCTTATAACATCCTCTCACTATCTCTGCATAGGTTCTAGTCTCTGCAGCACTACATAAGCTTTGCCCAAAGTAATGAACAGTTGAAAGTCAAATGTAATACTTCACCAAACAACTTAAAAATGCTTGCACACTGGAAAGGATTCAGTTGCAGAGAACACAAATGGACCCAGAGCAACTTTTGCCAAAAGAGAATATTGTGCTAAATGTACAGCCATAGCTCTTTTCCATATGAAGAAACAGTCAGAAAGATAAAAGAACTGGGTCAAAATCACACAAGCAAGTAGGACAGAATCTGGTCTGCCTGTCGTAAGGGTTGTGTTTTTTAACCACCAGGCTAGCTTTTCCCAAACCTGATTCATGCATAGAATAACTATACACCTCTGTTTGCCTTGAATATTCCGTTTATACGTATGCCTGCTGCAGTTTTTAATATTGCCCACTTTGACTCCCCAAAGCAACCGAGAACACACAATAATTTGGTCACTCTATCCATGGAGCACTGTGGTGGGACTGCCCAGGAAGCTTAAAAGTGCAGCCTCCAGAGCCCTACTCCAGATCTAGATAAGTTTTCTTAGGGTTGGCTCAAGAATCCAGGTACAAGTCTTTTTCAGTGCTTTTGTGAGTCTCTCGCTCTCGTAAATTAATAAAACCATTTATTCCGCCTTCCCCAGATGCCCAGCCAGGTCCTGTTAAGGTAGGAGTCCCCCCGCCACATCACAGGGATGCTCCCAGTCAAGTGATCTCTGGAGCCGTGGAGAATCTGAATGGTCTCATGCTGGCCCACCTGCCATGACAAACCTCCTCCAGAGCATGCCCCTTCACAGCTTACATTCTACCACTCCCAGAGGCAGTCCGCTCCAATGAGGCCTGACTTCGTCTGTCCTAACGTGTACCCGCTGATTCAAGCAGTTTAGGAAGAGAAGGTGCTGTGCTTCTCAACCACGGTGGCCCAACCTCTAAAATGGTAGTCGAAGCAGTCTCTACCTCCTGGGAACAATGCCTCTGCAACAGTCCCATTAAACGAATGTCCCATCTTTGCTTTTTCAGGGTCGGCAACAGGGAGTCCCCTCCTAAAGAAGGTTCTCTCTCATTGCCACACTATCAGAGGCTGCCCCAAATGTGCTTGCTTCCTGTGGGCCTGATCAGGCTAAGGGCAGAGTTGTCTCTTTCCTTCTCTGAGGTGGACCAAATCGTCTTAGTAACACCTCTTCACACTGTTGACCATGTTTCTCATGGGGGCTGCTGCTGAGTCTTTATCTCATTCTTTCATGGTGGAGAGAGAGAGGATTCTAATGACTTTTACTTCTAGGGGGGAGGGGCCTGTAGTAATTATGTTGTCATTTTGTATTATGTCCTTTTGTCATGAATTTGTTTTCAATTTCATGTTCAAATGGGCCCACCATTCCCACTCTGTGAGGTCATTCAGCACCCGCATTTTGCACCTTTAACATCTCTCTCAGTATCACTTGGAAATGTTTGAAATGGCAGGAGCTTGTCCTCACATTCCTATCAGCTGTAAACCTGGAGCCCCGACATGAACCTAACCATTGAGCAGAACACCTCTCCACTACCTGTGTACCACTGCGAAGGCCCCTTAACCTCTTGGTTTTTTTAAGTCCTCAGTTGTAAAAATTTCAGGGTGCTAGGAATTTATATTGGGGGCAGGACAAGGTCGAGAAGAGTGTGTCTTTGCTTTTATTCTTCCAAACTGGAATGTCTTCCCTCTCTTCCCCATGGGTCCAAATCTCACTTGTCCTTCAGGCCCACTGCAAAGGAGCCTTCCCTGATTCCCCAGTCCACACAAATCTCTGCCTCTTAGGGTAAGCGCCATACAACCTAGCTGTCTCTTACGTTAATCTTGCCTCTCAAGCCAATCACAGAATGTGGGTCTCTCTTGCCCTCCTGTGGCCCCTGGGGCTGTGCCAGACCACCAGCACGCCCCACCTGGGGTGTCTACTAGACTAGGGCATTGGTGGGGAGGCCCAGCTGTGAGGGGCCAGGCAGAGTACCTCTGCCTCTACCCTGTTCTCCTCCAAAAAACTGCCCCTCCTCCTGAAGCCTGCCCCTCAAGTCACAGGTTCCATATATGACCTCACTGGGTAGTGATGCCCTCGCAGGCCTTCTCACAGATTCCATGGTAACAGATTCCATGGTAACTGACAACCGAGCAGATTCGTACCTGGTGGAGAACTGGTGGGAAGTTTCTCTGACGGTCAGAGCCCATGTCTGACGTCATAGGCTACAGATACTCAACCCTGTGCTCTGTTCCCTGGGTGGGCAGTGCAGCAGGTACACCCGGACCGGCCACCTCCACAGGAGGTATGGGATACAATCCACCTCACCTGGCTGGCACATGTTTTTGTGGGGCCTGCCAACCATGTACAACTGAGCACACTCCCACATGTAAGTAATACCAGTGACCTGGGACACCTTCAGGGACCCACAGGGCTCACTGCTGAGGACAAGTGAAAGGTCATCCCTGGACAAGTGTGCAGGACGGTTCTAAGCTTTATAATGTAGCCTTCCCCTTTGGGCTACAGGATGCTTCCGTTCAGACCCTCTCCTGAGTGGCCTCTCAGCAAAAGACAAGTGCATTTTTGTTGGCAGACGGTAAATGGAGCAGTTTGAGGAAGAGGGGCCACAATTAGAAGCACACCTTCAAACCCAGGCACCTCTGTGTTGTCATGCAGACATCTCTAGCGGTCCCCTCAGACACATCCCGTACTGAGTTGCTGAGTACTCGGGGACAGGGTGGTGCCATATTGATGGGAAGACCGGAAGAATGAAGCGGGGGGGGGTGATGAAGTGCTAATGAGACTGGAGGGCTGAGCAGATGGTGTCCCAGGAGGCTGCGTTGATGTGAGCCTAGACTTGGTACCCAGACCCCGGTTCTGAGTCTCCTGATCACTCTGCCTCAGTATTTAGCCTTGTTCTAATCTAGATAAAAGTACCAGAGGGCTAGAGTTCAGTGTGGTTGAAACAGGCAGTATAACTGGGGCCCAAGAGGGGTTGCCAAGGTGAGAGGGGTTCTTAACAGATTTGTATTAGATTATTTCTTTCCAAAACTTGAAAGACATTTCCATTGAAGCCTCAGAAGTGACAGACGGCAAGAAATGTTTTCTCTGTTGTGGAAGGCAGAGATGGAGAGCATCATGAGTGCAATTTCTTTCGGGTTCTACTGTTTTCCCTGGAAACGGTGAAGAGACTTCCTCATCTGCTGCAGCCGTAGGCTCTAGGGATTGCTTTTGCAGCCAGTGTCCCTTCTCTAGGGACTCATAGAGGTGATGGGCCAAGGCTGTGTTTTGGATGTCAAGTAGATTAAAGGTCTTCAGCCAGAAACTGGGAGAGACATGAGAGGGGGAAATTGTGGCAAGAGACTGTGCACAGCACAAGTGACTGATCAGTTCTGATTTTCTTTGCAGCAGCAGTGGCTCCCGTTTCTCCTCCCACACCCGGGCACTACCATGTCCTCTACCGAGGGTGTGGAGAAACACAGTTGGGCTGGCATGGGGAGACATACTGCCTGGTTGGTGGCTACCGGGCCTACGGGGATGTCCCTTTGGCCCCACCAGCAAAGGTGGAAGCAGTGAAGCCAGTCCCCAGACGTGCTCCCAAACGAAAGCACTCTTCAGAAAGTTCGGACGAAGAGCTGGGCTGCTCCAGACCCAAAAACCGGCGATTGGAGCATGGTGGACCTGCTCCCTGAAGCAAGAACAGGATGGAGAGTCAAGCAGCATGCACCCTGCCCCGAGGTTCACATGCTCCTTTACTGCCAGCCCTTTCTGTCCCCACTGGGGTCCCTTACTGCTCAATAAAATGTTTGTGTGTTACAGATTTCTAGGGTCGCCAGTGCTCAGACTTAGGTCACTACCCCTGTGCTAGGCACTCCTGCCACCTGGGAAAGGTTCCAAAGGTGGAACAGCTCCAGGGGGTGCCAGGGATCAGAGCAAAAACTTGAGAGGCTGGGGATGAAGGAGTTTGGGCACAGTCCCTAAAGCATCTCTGTGGTTGAGCTTCTGTGAGAAGGCACATCCCCAGAGACAGAGAGAGAGAGAGAGAGAGACAGAGAGAGAGAGAGAGAGAGAGAGAGAGAGAGAGAGAGAGTGAGAGAGAGAGTGTTGAGGAGAAGGGGTCTCTAGAGGAGGCAGCTAGGGGGAGGGCCTGAGGCTGGAAATGGGGAATGGCGTGTGGCCTCTGAGTAAGCACAGGCACTTAAGCCCTTGAGCTTTCTGGGAAAGCTAGAGCCACAAGGGCCACGAGATAAGGCAAGTGTAGCAGCAGAACCCAGGTGCCAGGTCTTTCCTCAGAACCTATACTTCTCCACGAGGCCGGGCCTTCCACGCTGAGGTACGAGGGATCCTGGCCAGAAGGTCAGCCAGCAGCTCTGGGAGGAAGGTTGCTGCGGTGGGGGCTCTGCTGCCATGGAAATCACTTCATTTCCTTCCAGTCAAATAGCCTGCTGACTGGGTTCCTGCTCTGTTGAGTAAAAGGGTCGCTGACTCTCCCCAGAAGGTCGTTCAGTTCACATCCCCAAAGTCCCTCTATTCAGGCCCTGGGGAGGTGTAGCGGCTCCTGAGGGCGCTCTTTCCTGAGGCTGGCTGACAGAAGTGGGGGAGGTTCCTGATAGTTCCCAGGTGCTGGTTGAAGTCCCCAGAGAATGGTCATGCAGGTTGGGGAGTCAAGTAGGTGGAGAGAGAAGGTCGGGGGCAGAGGGCCCCTTCCTGAATCCACAGCTCACATGGTTACCCCCCCATTTCCAGAAACTCTCTCTTTCCCCACACAAGCCCTCATGGCCCAGTCCCGGGAAACCGGGAGCCCAGAGCACCTGTGGCCACAGAGACACTGGCACGCAGCCCTCAGGGTGGGCGGGGCCGGCTGCAGGCAGATGGGGACAAGGTGTGCTCCCGGGAGGCCTCGGGCTGAAGGTGGCCCTCTGAGAGAAGCACCCCAGCTTGGACAGGAAGGTTACAGGCCGGGGAGAGCAACCTAGGGCGCCCCCTCAGAGCAGTGAGAGTGGGAAGAGAGGCAGGGGTGGAGGGAACCCGCGATGGGAGGTGAGTGGGCTCTCCGCAGAGGCCAGCTTAGTCCGCAGGAGCTGCCTGTGAGCAGGGGGCGGGAGGGCACTGCCGCCCTGTGGCTGCTGGGCTTCCCGGATCGCGGCTCTCTGCGCACGGGTTGCAGGGTCCTGTGACTCTGTATCCCCTCCCTCAAACCGCCCCCCTCGCGAGGCCGCGCCGCTGGGTGCCCTGTGTCGACAGGCAGAACCCCACTGCCCGCCCCCTCAGACCCGCCTCTGCCCACCTCGATGGTCCCCGCGCACTCAGCCAGCGGCCTCTGCTGTGTCTGCTGCTCCTGCTGGGTCTGCTGCTGCGGCCGGTTACCGGTGAAGACCACGCCGGGCACCTCCAGCACCCCAAGTCCGCGGGAGCGCACGCGGGCCCTGATGCGGGACTTCCCGCTTGTGGACGGGTGGCTGCAGTGTGTGCAGGCTGCTGGGGGCCGCTGGGTGCCTAGCCTGGCCCCGGGGAGGGCAGGAGGTCCGGAGCATGCAGAGCTAGTGGGGAGGCTCCCTCACACCACCCCTGGATGTCCTCTCCATCATCTATGGATGCCCTTCCCCTTCTCTGTCATCCCCTCCCTGGTGGGAACCCCTCAGCCCAGGCCTCAGCTGCTCCTAGTATGGTCTGTGTGACAGTGGGAGGTGGGGGACCCACAGGCTGGCCCAGGCCAGGCAATGTGTCCTGTCTGATCCCAAGACCTAAGGAGCCCACCTATTTGCCTTGACCTCCCTCCAGCCACAACGACATGCCCCTGGTCCTGAGGCAGTTTTACCACCACGGGCTACAGGATGTTAATCTGTGCAATTTCAGCCATGGCCAGACCAGCTTGGACAGGCTGAAAAAATGATCTCGTGGGTGCCCATGTACCAAAGGGACACACAAGGTGCCACCATGGCTGCTGGGGAATGTGGGGCAGTTTGGGGGCCTCAGAGACCACAGGTTAGTCACATTGGAACTAAGTTACCATAGTGACCTAGAAAGTGCCATGCCATGGATGCTGGGGGAACAGGGGTCACAGTGAGCCAACCTGACGGGCATCCAAGTACCACAGAAAAAGCAACGCATTACATGTGACTTCTGGGCACAGTGAGTGTTGTGCCAGCTGAGGAGGCTATGAGAAGCCCAAGGAGCTCCAAAGCCCAAACTAAGCCCTTGCCTTCCCTCACTTCTGGTGAGCCTACGTCCCATGCCGGACCCACGAACGCGATGCTGTGCGCCTCACCCTGGAGCAAGTTCACCTCATCTGCCTCATGTGTGCCTCCTATTCTGAGCTGGAGCTTGTGACCTCAGTTAAAGGTAGACGGGGGACTTCCCTGGTAGTCCAGAGGTGAAGACTCCACGCTTCCACTGCAGGGGCCTCGGGTTTGATCCCCGGTGGGGGAACTAAGAGCCCTCATGCTGCGCGGCACGGCCAAAAAAACAAAAAAAAAATGGTAAAGAGACTGGTGGTGGTAGGTGTTAGGGACTTCAGTTAGCTACCCCTGCCTCTGAAAATGATCATCTGACCTACCTGCCCCCAGCTCTCAACAACACCCGGAAGTTGGCTAGCCTCATTGGTGTGGAGGGCGGCCACTCACTGGACAGGAGCCTCTCCATCTTGCGTACCTTCTATGCGCTGGGTGTGCACTACGTGACACTCACCCACACCTGCAACACGCCCTGGTGAGCACAGTGCAGGTGGTAAGGGCCCAGTGAGGCAGGGATCTGCCCAAGATCACGCTGGGCCCAAAGCAAGTTTACCCCTGGGATCCAGCCCTGAACCTGCGGTCGGGAGGGGAATGGAGGTTTGCAGAACAAGACTGAATCCCCAGAAGGGCCCTCCTACTGCCAAGCACAGTCCAGTCTGGGTCCCTCCTCTTGCACCAGGGAGCTGCAGGTGTAGACGGTTCGACAGAACCTCTTTCTACGCTCTAGTAGCCAAGTCATGGCCACCAGTTAGACTGCCTCCTGGCCATCCTGCAGGGCACAGAGCTCAGCAAAGGGTATCCACCCCTTCTACAGCAATGTCAGTCGGCTCACTGGCTTTGGCGAGGTAAGGACCCGGCTTCCATACCCTGCCCCACATGGATGTACAGCCCCGCCTGTTCCCTACAGATAAATACACACAAGATAAATGCAGCCCTCATGCCCTCTCCCCATCCTGTCCCGGCAGAAGGTGGTGGCAGAAATGAACCGCCTGGGCATGATGGTGGACTTGGCCCATGTCTCGGATGCTGTGACATGGCGAGCCCTACAAGTGTCACAGGCACCGGTCATCTTCTCCCACTCAGCTGCCCGGGGTATGTGCAAGAACACTCGCAATGTTCCTGATGATATCCTGAAGCTTCTGGTGAGAGACTGCCCTGGCCCTCAAACCTAAAGCAAGACATTCAAACCAGGAGCCCTTGAACCTGAGCCTCTTCTCCCTCCATTTCCTCAAACGCCAGGTTAAATATCTTCTGCCCCCAAAACCCACGGTCCACAGCCCCTGAACTCTTCAGCCCTAGGTGGGGGTCTAGGTGGTAAGATACTCCTCCAAACCCGGAAACCCAGGGCCAACACACCACCCAGACCAGGGCTGCGGCTCCTCCATTCACACAAACCCAGAGAGGAGACGACTCTGACCTCAAAGCCAGGGCTGAACACCTTCCTCACAGGGGCCGAGAGAGTGAACAGGCACCTGGCTGTGCTGGGGGCCAAGCTGACTGTCCACGGGTCCACCCCTGCAGAAGAAGAACGGTGGCAACGTGATGGTGCCCTTGTCTGAGCGGGTGCTGCAGTGCAACCCGTTAGCCAACGTGTCTACTGTGGCAGGCGAGCCTCACCCTGGGCTCTCTGAAAACTCGGATTTGGAGCTGAAGCTGGGTCCAAATTTAGGGAGGACTTCAGAAGAGCCCCAGTGGTTTGACCCACCTATTGGCAATAGGTACAGCACCCAAAAACCCAAGAATGGACAGTACACAGCACCTTGGTGCCATGTGGAACTGGAGCCACAGAATCAAAACTGCGATACTGATGGGTATCAGGGAGGCTGTCAGACACTGCTTTATGTCAAACACATAAAGAAAATATCCACTATCAGAACCGTTGGTTGACTGACATTTTTTCACATCTTTCTGACAAAATTCGTGAAGTTGTGAGTACCTCAAGCGTCATTACACTTCTGTTCAAGATGGAATCTCTGGCTCACAATCATTGTTTAGCTTCTGTATATTGCAGTGTACATGAAGGTCTGTATTAGTCTGGTTGGGCTGTTATAGTGAAATACTATAGACTGAATGACTTAAACAGCAGAAATTTATTTTCTCACAGTTCTGGAGGGTGGAAGTCCAAGATTAAGGTATTGAATACCATGAGAATTGGTTCCTGGTGAGAACAATCTTCCTGGCTTGCTGATGGCTGTCTTCTTGCAGTGTCCTCACACGGCCTTTCCTCTACGAGCAGAGGGAGAGAGATCTCTGGAATCTATTCCCCTTCTTATAAAGGCATCATCAGTCCCTGTCAGATTATTTCCTCACCCTTATGACTTCAGTTAACTTCAGTTACCTCCCTAAAGGACCTATCTCCTATCTTCTACAGTCAAATTAGGAGGGGCTTCAACATATAATTTTTCAGGGGACACAATTCAGTCCATAACAACAACTTAAGATAGCTTTCTCTGATTTTCAGTCTTTCACTAATACCTCCCTCTTTGTCTACGAATTATTCAAGTTTCCTTAAATTTTTTTTTGATTTTCTTACATTATCCCTTCCCTTTAAAGGCTCTCTTCACTTCTTAATTGGCATTTCTTGCAAATGAAGGCACCTTTCCTCACAATGTATTGATTACTCTCCCCACTGTAACACAGCATCTTCTCCCATGACTTTCCTGAAATGGTTCCATTTCTGTTCATAAAAGTTTAGTCATCCAATCAGATGCTTTATTTTCAGTTCCCATAGCATTTTGCCTTTGGGAAACAACTGACTCCATTAAATGGTGCTTCTTTGAAAACTACCTTCCTTTATGTTTTATAGCAATCTTATGATTTCTGTTGGCATACCACCTAGCTTCTTTCTCATCATTCTTTTTATTTTTATTTTTCAGTTGTTTCTCTCCTCACTCCTTAGCGTTAGATACTACAGACAGTTGGCCTTCTTCTCATCTCTTATATACTCTCTCTCTTACTCCAGCAGCTTTGTTTACCATTTAATATATTATCTGCCAGGCGCCTTCCATCTGTTACCAACATCTCTCCCTCTGTCTTTGTCATTTCAGCCTTCGCTATGCTCTCTGAGCTCTCACAGGCAGATCTATTGAACACAGGAATCTCAGTGGAAAATACGAGTACGTTATTTCTCTACTGAGTAAAGCCCTTACAGATCACATGGTCCTGATCCATCTTGCAGCCACGTCATCTGGACTATTTGACCTCCCATGTCACAATAGCAGAGGACCAGACAAGAGGGACACTGGCTCCTAATGACCTCAGCTCAGAAGTGATACACTTGATTCTGCTTCTTTGCCACTGGCCACAACGAATCAAAGAAAACAGTTGAACTACAAAGGAGGATGAAAAATGTAGATAAGCACATAGGATATTTGATGAGCACTATCTCGAGGTGACATCACCTCCCATCAAACTTTTATTTCACAGAGAAAACACAGACTATAAAGCAAAAACACCCCAAACTAACTTTTTCTCTTTACGTCCATGAATAGCTTTTCGACATAGTTTATCAATACCTATTCTCACTTCCTCAGTATCTTCCATTCATTTTCCCACCTCACTGGGATTGTTAAGGTTTTCCTCTTTAGCGATTTTATTTTGGCCCCCTCCCATTAAAAAGCTGCCCTCCTCCCATTAAAAATTACTCTTGCTTGATGCCAAGTAATTCTCTAGTTACCTTTTCTCTCTTCCTAATTTCACAGTGCAGTTTATCAAAAATTGTATTTATTCTCACTGTCTGTATTTTCTTATCTTTATGTACCTCGTGACTCACACAATTTTGCTCTTTTCTTCTTACTTATCTGCACTGGAATTGCATTCACCAACATTTAATTTGTGGTTAAATTGACTGAATATTGTTTGGTCCTTCTGTCACCTTTCAGCAATATTTGATTTTGTTGATCAAACTTGTCATCTCAGAAAAATCTTTCACCTTAACAACAGTAGCATCTTAACCTGCTACTTCTTCCTCCTGCCTCTGGACATCCTTATCTCTTTCACTGGGCACTCTCACTTTGCCCTCTGCCAAGAGATGTGTATTTCTCAGAAGCTCTCTTCTGCCCTTGATAGATGGTCTCATCTACTCTTGTGATTCCAGCCACCATATATATCACAGATCTTGACCTAAAACGCACATCTCTCTCTCCTGAGTCTCTTACAAACTTAACTAATTGCCAACTGAACAACTCTGCCCAAATATAACATGGACACTTAAAATTAATTATGTGATGTTACTGAACGATTAATTTTACCTTCAATACTTACTTCCACTATTCATCTCTCTACATCATTTAGACCACCACTATTTGTACACTTGTCCAAGTTGGATACTGGGGGAACACTGAAGACTCTGGACTCTGACAACCCTCAGAATGGGAGAAAACAGTTGCAAACGAAGCAACTGACAAGGGATTCATCTCCAAAAAATATAAACATAAATAAATTTGTAAACTATATAAGCAACTCATGCAGATCAATATCAAAAAAAAACAAATACCGTATAATATCACTTATATGTGGAACCTAGAAATATGGTACAGATGAACTTATTCGCAAAGCAGAAATAGAGACCCAGATGTAGAGAAGAAACACATGGATACCAAGGCGGGGGGAAGGGGGGGATCAATTTGGAGATTTGGTTTGACATATATACACCAGTATGTATAAAATAGATAACTAATGATAAACTATGGTACAGCACAGGGAACGCTACTCAATGCTCTCTGGTGACCTAAATGGTTAGAAATATTAAAAAGAGGAAATATATGTATAGGTATAACTGATTCACTTTGCTGTATAGCAGAAACTACCACAACATTGTAAAGCAACTATACTCTAATAAAAATTAATTTAAAGGAATAATAAAACTCTGGACGCTGTATAATCATCCCTCACCTTCACAATTAATTCAGTAACCAAGTACTCTCTAACCTAAATTCCTACTCTCTCTCAATATTGTCTACTTTTATTCAAGCCTCTTGCCACTACTTGGTTCTGAGCTACATTTTCTCTTATTTATGGAACATAAACAGTCTCTTAACTTTTAACAGAATAAATCTTTTAACAGAATAAATATTCATTGAGTACCTACAACACTGGTAAATAAGGACATTGTTCACATGCAGTTTACAATGTAGTAGGGGCAATGAACTATAAAATAGAACTTTACCTCTCATAGGTAACTGGACAGCCAAGTTTTATAAGAACACGTAGAAAGGGAATTTAATCTCTAATGGAAGTCATGAAAAGCCAGAGATTCAATGTTTATTTTGAAACTTGTATGATGAGAGTGCATTAACCAAGGATTGAATGAGTAAAGTATGATACAAATTGATGACATTACCTGGAGAAAGTTCAGCAGTAAGAGAAGTCTAACCCTGAAGTCTACTGAGTATTGCTGAAAATTTATGGAAGAAGGAGATGCTAAGTAAGGATAGAGAAAGCAGATGAGGGTGGACTAGTAGGCAAGAGCACAGTGCTTGAAGCCTTTTCCCCAAAATTAAAGAGAAGCTATCAAAGAGCTCTAAGCCGTTGAGTGAAATTTAGGTTGCAATGCAGAGAATAAACAAGACAGAAATAATACTGGAGTCAGGGAAAAAGTGAACTGGGATGTTACATCCGAGTAAGAAATGTAAAAGATATGACAATGGACATAGAGAAGAATGGACATATGTGTGTGTGTGTGTGTGTGTGTGTGTGTGTGTACATATATACACACATATATGTGTGTATATATATGTGTGTGTATATATATATATATATATATATATATATATATATATACACATACATATATATATATATATATATATATAGTATAATTATGACGACTCTTAGGGATTGTTCCAGAGTTTAAGGGTGGGGAGAAGAGTAAAGAATGACTCTCAGTTTCTTGCTTGGTTAATTGGGTTAAAACAGTTTGCAATAAAAAAGATTTAGCTTAAGTCATTTAATCATTTTAAGTGCATTCTGAATCCTATACAAATAAGTTTGAGAAATTTAAGAAAATTGTGTTTCCTTAAGTTTTGCATATCTTTTGTTATTCCATGTAAATTCCCTTCTTTTTCATATGATTAAAGAAAAGTTATGAAAAAAATAAGAGAGAAATGAGAGAAAATAAGATCTTATGAAAAATTATGAATGATCTTTATCTGTTTTTGTGCTTACTGTAATTTCTTACTGTTTATCTCTCTATATACATATTCTGAGATATCTTCTCAGACCTGCTGAATCAATCTGTGAGGAGTAAGTTTAACTAATCACTCAGATGAACCTAAAATTGGTTCATCTACAGGAATAACCAACATAAGAGAGTAGTCATGGTAGTCTCAAAATTAGAGAAGACTTCCCAATTATTCCCATTATGTCCAAGACAGAATATGAGCAGGTACTTCAAGTATCCGAACTTCGTACGATTAGATTCTGCAAAAGCATTTTAAATAGGAAAAATACATAGAAGAAAGGTTAAGACAAAACTTCCCCAGGATAAAATGGATCCCATATTTTCACCAGATGCCTTTACTTAGGAAAAAGAAAGGTTGAAGAATTGTAACAGTATCCAACCTGGAAAACAAAATACAGAAATTTTCACCACTAAGCCTGAGCTCTGTACAACTCTGATTTAGTGTTTTTTCAAGCCTTACACAGCAGTCTCTATTTTTAAAATATTTATAAGTAACCCATTTTGTAGGAAAACACCTAACTTTCATCATAAGAATTATGACACTTTATACTTTTATTCCAGCCTAACTTTTATACTCTATTTTCTACCATTTGGCAACTTATACCCTACGCTCTAGTCAAAAAAATCTCAGTTACAATCACTTAAACATATTGTGTTGGTTCTCAAGTCCAGGATGTTCCTTCTGCCTGGTATGCCCCTGACCTTCTCTCCACGTGGAACATTCCTACTGACATTCAAAACCTAATTCCAAACCCCCTCATTGTTGGCATTCTCTTTAATATCCCCTATTAGCAGGGTTAGTGACTCTAAGTTCTGTTTTACAAAGTTACATTTTTATGATCTATTTATTTAATAGCCTCTCCCTATTTGATTGTAATGAGTTGTTTATGCATCTCTCACACTCTCTTTTGAGTTCCTCTGGCCTTTATTTTTTCTTTTATCTCTTACCCATAAGCACAGTGCTTGCCCCATAGTACGTGCTCAACGTGTTGGCTGAGTGAAAAAAGACACCTTTTAGCTCTCTAATCATTTGTGAAATGTCATTTAAAATGACATCAGATTACCCTTTGTTTCCTAACTTAATTTCTAGTACTATAGAATGTACACTCAGAACACCGTCAGTGGCCTACAGAAACAGTGTTCTCACTGGACTTCATGCACATAGTCAACCCCCTTATAACTTTCTCTGGCATACAACTGCCAGACATGTTATTAAAAGAAAATGATGTACCAACCCCTCACCTATTGGAAAACTTCCAGAAGCTCTCCATTCCTTATTGTATCTTTTCTACTTGATTTTTCAAATACCTCTGTCTTACTTCATCTATTCAGAACTGGCTTTTCTACCTTTGCTTTCATTTTCAATTTCATTCATATCATTATCTGCACTTACCCATAGAACCTAAGCATATTTTAGTTTCTTATGCAAGTTTCCTCACTAGAGGTCAAAGGGGCAAGGACTATTGTGATAAAATATTAAATAAATAGACGATAGGACTTTGTTCTATTGGTCTGGGAAAATTACTACCTGAAACAAAAGAATTCTGGAAACTGAAGGGGTCAGACCAGTCAGCTTTGTTTACTTCAGACTCAAATCAATGTCTTGTCTTTACCTGAGCTCTGGTTACATTTAGAAAAAAGTACTGTAAATACAGTGAATGAGCAAGGCCACTATCTGAGACGTGTCTGGGTCCTTAGTATAGTAACTGAGGGAATGGTAAGCATTGGTCAATGTTTGCTGATTGATGACTCAATAGATCTGGTTAAGCCTCACCGTCAGAATTCCAGATTTTTTAACAAGCTTCTCAGTCTTTTCAACCCAAAGAAAAAACTAAAGAAAACCAGATGACAAGAATTTCAAATTATAAAATATCCCGATTGTCAAATTTAAATAGGGATATCCTGTGCAATGGAGAGGCTGGCTGGTGCCAATTTCACATTTTGTTCTCTAGTGTCTGGACGAAGCCTGCTCTGCCAGTGAGCTGACAGGTCGAGAGCACTCCAGCTTCCACAGACACCCGAGAACTTTCTATTTTTCATGGTGTTCCTACCTTACCTAAGGGAAGGACTATATTCACAATGAAAAGAGTTATGATTCATCACCAGTAGAGAGATTCTTCCACTTTCTGGGTGCCCACGTTAAAAGTCTGGTATAGTCAACACTCCCTCTAACAGAGATCATGTATTGAAATGAGAAAACCATCACCTAATATGGCCAGAGAGGTGAAGGGACTTGGCCCAGCTGAGCCCAGGAGACACCACTAATTCAAAACCTCAACCATTAACACAGTGATTGTGATCAAGGAGACTTACAGCACATAAGAGATTCAAAGAGCATATTAATCCACCTCTGGCAACACTGCCAGTTTAAAAGAATGATGAACCTTCTCTCCCACTTGATTCAACCTGGCTATGTATTATACCACTCTAAACGCTAGCAGACTCTATGCTATGGCTTCCATTAGGTAGCACTTAGTATACATGAAAACTTTCTTCAAGAAGTAATTACTTTTGAAACCATAAACATTTCAGTTGGGAAAAGTGAAAAAGAAAGGAGGTGCAAGTAAAGGGAACTAGAAAAAAATAAGAAAATACCCTCAAATATAAACATGTTGATTCAAAAAATAATTTAATGGGGATTTAAATGATACTAGGTGAGCATTTATTCTGTTTCTGCTTTAAATAAAGCATTCTGTTCTATTTGTTAGGTGTTGTACTTGTTTAGGATCTAATGTCTGTTAAAAACCTCTCGAAAGAGATGTATTCATTCTGGTATCCTAAGCACCTATCTGGATGAAAAGCACAAGCAATGGGAAGTCATGGGGCATAAAGGACCTTGCAAAGGCTCTGAAATCCATCTCTTACTTATGGCCTTTGAGACTCAGCCTCCTCCTCTATGTAGTGTTCATAAAACTTAGTGGAGATAGAACACTAGGGACACAGAAGGTCAAAAGAGGTATTTACTACGACTTTCCAAATATCTTCCTTTAGGAAAACAAATATATTTTATTTGCAATGAGGCTTTCTTGTGAATTTTATTCTTCTAAAGAAGAATATTTTTTAGTGAACAATTGATTCGTTTGCCTCCCTGTGCTACTTTATTGACAATACTCAGGTAGGGGTGGTTTTCCCTCAAGCAGTTACCTCCATGTGATTTGTATATCAGACCTTCCTAAAAGCATGTTTTCCTGCTCTTTCGTTCCACCCCATCCCAGCTCTACTTCAAATATTGTGATCCTCTATTAAAATGCACAGAACCCTGGGAAAATAAGGAGAAGCAAAATGTTTGTCACTCCCAGCTCTGGTATGCATATATCAGAGGCTAAATTATAACTGATGAAGACAGAAATGGGACCCATATCTGTCTGACTTCAGAAACCAGAAGTGTAGCTACTACAAGCTGATGAATGGGAACTCAGATCAAGGCCTAGAGTGGAGAGGAGTCTTCTGATCAGAGGGGGAAAGTAAACAAAGGGCAGCGTTTAATTATTTAATAATAAGTAAGAGAATGACTAGGGTGTTTTTACAGAACAGGATATAATATTGAAATAAAATCCCCCAAAGTGACACAGAAACATAATGCAATCCTCTTAAGCTACAACCCTTCCTAAACCAAACCATACCATTCTCTTCACACATCCTGGAAAGTCAAAAGAAAGGGGATACTGATCTGCATCACACTGGCATTAGAAGCAGATCTAGTTTTAATGAAGTATTACTTCAGGGACTGAAGTTTCCCCCCAAAAAGGGTAAGCTTTTTTCTCAAGAAACATCACTGTGTAATAATCAAGGAGCCAGGGATGGTGGTATTAATTGTTCTAAGTACAGGGATTTGTTTTGCAGAAAGAAGTACCAATCAGAAAGAGAACTGACCAATAATTACTTAACAAAACTGCTTCAGAAGTAGATTTCTAAATCTACTTTTAGACTGATAGTTAGAAAAATCTTACTAAGTTTATTCATTTAGAGGAAATCTGTGCAAGCCTCTGAAACCAAGAGGTACTGTATCAAAAGAGATAAGGTCACTAGACACTTATGTAAGAGCTACTTCTTCCTCAAATGGCCACCATTAAGAGGAGGAACTATTTGCTGTATTTTCTGACTATTACGTTACCAAGAAGTAACAATGCACCTTTAGGAAACTAGTATGAAAGAAAAACATAATAAAATTTTTTGCAGGTGACTCTTTGATCTCATAGGTGTGTGTTAATTTTCCAAAGTTGGCACTGGATCCTGCCTTTACAAAATGCTCCTTGAAATATCACATTGAAAATCTTCTCTTTTACTCCTTATTGTAAACACTGTGTATGTTTTTAAGAAGACCAATAAAAAATATGGACTATGGGGCTTCCCTGGTGGCGCAGTGGTTGAGAGTCCGCCTGCTGATGCAGGGGACACGGGTTCGTGCCCCGGTCTGGGAAGATCCCACATGCCACGGAGCAGCTGGGCCTGTGAGCCAGGGCCGCTGAGACTGCGTGTGCAGAGCCTGTGCTCCACAACGGGAGAGGCCACAGTAGTGAGAGGCCCACGTACCGCAAAAAAAAAAAAAAAAAAAAAAAAAAAAAAAAAAATATATATATATATATATATATATATATATATATATATATATATATAGAGAGAGAGAGAGAGAGAGAGAGAGAGAGAGAGACTATGAAATTATTTTTCCAATAGTGAAATTGTGGAGAATACATCTTGCATTTCTACTGTATTCCCGCAAAAACAGGAAGTTCTTTTCCACAAAGACTCTCATCAATGTTAACTCTGGGAGAGAAGTATTTGTAGTTGTCTCATGCTTTGTGGTGAGAGACTCGCACTTTTCCCCCTGTCTCTATTGTGGGAAACAGGGCACACTTTGGGCTGAGAATTCATGCTGTGGTCGGAAAAGAAAGAAACGAAAAATACCCTCATTAACACTGCTCTTTAACAAGTTCAGCAAATGGGCTTCAGGCATTCTAAACAGCAGCAATTAAAAAATAACTTTAGATTTCATACATTTCTTCCAGTAGGATGAAAAGCTGAGGTATGTTAACTTTAATTTTATGGTTTGCGTGAATACCGAGTTCGATTACTCCCTGTCAAAGCAGAAATCAGCCTCTTACAGGGAGTAAGTGCTAATTAAGCAAAACAGAGTAAGCATGTTATCTGAAGTATATTTGATTCTTTCCTGTGCACTTTGGCTGCACAAGCTCTAACCACAGTTTCCGGAGGGACCATCAGTGCTCCCTAAGAATGCCAATGCAGTGTTCCGTCCAGTTAGTGGGGTGCAGAGACCAGTCAGAATGCTGATGCTTTCCACAAAGGAGATGGGGCTAGGGAGGCAAATGCAATCAGGGAGTATTAGCTCTGTCTTGTGCGCCTGCTACAAAACCGTGTCCTCTCAAGACTGCCCTATCCCTTCTTTGCCTTATACGTGTATGTGTAAGTTTGTATATGTAAGCTTTACAAGTCTCTCCTAAGAGAAAACTGAAAATGCCCAGGAAAAAGACAAACTGCTTCAACAGAGAAAGGTCTCTCTGTTCCAGTTGAAGAGGATATAGAGTTAATAACAGGAAATATCCATCCCCTGAAACTGTATGAAACATGGATGCTTCCACAATTTACTCAAGGTCTCACTGACCAGGCTATAAGTAATTTTAATTATTATTTCTTATGATTATGGTTGATAAAAAGTCTCAGTGGTATGCTAAAAATCTTTAACACTTGTTGACCTTTTTTCTTGATAGCTTTCCTCCTCCCAGGCTCCAGCCAACAGGAGCAGTAACAGATATCCAGATCTTAAGAGGATAGAAGTATAATGGTGCACTGAATATGGAAAGGAAGAACCAGTAATGGTTCCTATACATTCATAACGCGAATCAGCATCAAACTAAGCTTCCCCAAGAAGAAGCTGACAGCAAATAGTTTCTCCTCTTAATGAATTGAGGAAACAACTTTGAAGTTATCCGTAGCCACCGCTTCTGAAGCAACCAGTAGCTTTGCAACTATTAGTTTACTTGTATTAGATTAATTTATATTAGAGTTTATTTAATGCAATTGCTCACAAATTTTAAACCATTTTGTAGAGTAGTGTTCTCTATCTGTTTAAATGAAATGCTTTCCTAAGCTCAAAATCAGTGTTTTTATGTTGTGTAAATTATGAAATTACTGTGAAATATCTGGTAAACTTGATAGGAAACCCCAGATGTCAGCACTTTGCTGGGCAAGATTTAAAGTGGCCCACACCATTAGCCCTCATCAGGAGCAGTAGCAGTGGGCTAAGTCATAAGGGCACACCCGTCCATTACACTCACCCAGGATACTGTGAGTGAGAAACAAAGGGCAGTCAGACAGGGACCTCTATGCTCAGATTCCACTGCCAAGAAATGGCCTAAGTCAGCTCTTGTTGTTGAAGAAAATAACCCTTTAGCAATCAGACTGAATCCTATTTTAAGTTTTAGAGGAAGAAGGATACTATTTAAACATTGATGAAATGTACCTCTCTTTTTTTATCAGCATAGAAATCTATTTGAATTCAAAAGAATATGGTTATATTTAGCATAGTGTAATAATTATCTAAAGCACATATCATCGTTGGCTCTGAAACAGTTCTAAAGATGTCATTCTTTTGAAGTCAAAAAATATGCAGTAAAAATGGACAAGGAAGCAAAAATATGAAAAAAACAAGTTTGCTGAGTATGGGAAGTTGTTACAAGAGGGGCACAACAAGATAATGTAACAGAGTCCAAATTACATAACATGCAGCAAGGAGTTCTCTTGCTTTAACAACTCCTAGAAAATAAACCAGTAATCTCAATGCAAGAATATCACCACTGGGTTATTTAACAGGACAAATTTTCTGAGGGACACAGGTAGTAACTCACTATACTTTCCCTTTCTCTAATATCTTTTCTCACACCAATTTCTTTTCTTTCCTCGAGGATAGATTTTATCCTGTTGAAAACAATTTTAGTTTTATTTGTAAAGTGGAGTAAATAATATCCTGAGTGAAGTAGGCAGCGTTTTAGCTGAAGATGCTTAGGAATCAAACTTTTGAAAAAGGCCAATCAGCTAGCTAGCTAGCAGTTACCATCAGTGGCTTGCAGAGAAAAAAATTACAGATGGTATGTTTGCTAAATAGATAAAAAGAATAAGCAGTTTAGAATGGGTGAAAAATCCCAGGATCTACTGTGACCTAGACCAGAGGTGCCTAAACTTTTTGGAACCAGGGACCGGTTTCCTGGAAGCAAATTTTTCCAGGGAGGGGGGGCGGGGTGTGTGAGGTTCAGGCGGTAATGTGAGCCATAGGGAGCAGCAGATGAAGCTTAGTTGGCTTGCTTGCGACTCACCTCCTGCTGTGCAGCCCGGTTCCTAAGAGGCTGTGGACTGGTACCCGTCCAAGGCCAAGGGGTTGGGAACCCCTGACCTACACACTCAAAAGCAGACAGTTGACCTTTGATTAAGCCCATTTTCCTGTGGAGTGAGCCATAAGGGGCTCCAAGACACAGTTTGGTTTCAATGTTTCAGTGTTCACAGCCAGAGGGCAAACTCAGAATGTCTCCTCCTCTTGCAAAAACTGGACCACGGATGAGAAGTCTTTTTTTTTTGAGTAGCCCTTCACACACAACATCCCTGCAGATCTGATGGGCTTGACTGCCCAGAAGGACTGGGCTCTTTGTGCTGGTAGCAGAGTCTCATGCTAATCCCAGATCCTTAGCCATTAGTGTTGCTCCGAATCCGCCCTGATAGTAATTAGCCGAGGGAACTCCATCCATCACCCCAGGTACAGGATTATAAGTGTCACTTGACCAACATTGTCCTGAGCTCGTATTTAGGATTTTAGCCAAGAGTTTTGGGTCAAGCCCTAACCTGAGTCCCAGATTCATAGCTTCAGCAGTTCCAATCCTACTAATAGCTAACAGCAAGTTTTTGCAGATCTTCGAAGCCTGGCCAGTCCCAACAGCTCCACGATGCACCACATGGGAGCCCATGTACCACAGCAGCTCAACCCCTCCCATCCTAAGTGTGAGGTGGCCAGATCGAGCCATTCCCACACTACCAGAAACAGGGGCATCCGTGAAAACCGCTCCCATTTTCTCAACTTCTTTGGCCAATTCTCCGAAAACCATAGGATCAACAGTACTGGAATCTATTAATAGTGAGTCTTTCTTCACTTTTTTTTGAATTCCATTTGCTCCACAATAAGCTTCTAGTGCATTGATGCATTGTAATAATTCTGTCACCTTCTTCGGCTACATCCCCTGCAGAAGACACTACAGGGTTCATCTGCATCTAGAAGCTCTTTGCATGAATCAGGGAACACATCAACAATGGTGAGTGGCTAGCCATGTTTCATGAGCTCTTTTGCCACTGGACTCCCCACGTTGCCTACTCCAATGAATCCAACTGGAGTCTTGGAAGCTACTGACCTAGAACACAGCGCTGCAAGGCTGGCCACCACTGGCTGCTGCAGACGACTCCCTGTACCGGAGGCCGGAGGTGGCTCCACGGAGACGGAAGGAGGCTGCCACGCTGCCCGCGCCCCTCCTTCCCACGGTGACCTCCTCGACTCCCGGCTCACCCACTGGCTGCTATAGGGTGCGTGATGCGGAGGGCCGGCTCGGCTGTGGCGATTCTTAATACCTCTTTGGTACTAGGTTACACATACAGTTTCACCTAGTGAGCGATTTAACAGAAGGAATTTTTTTCTACGGCATTTTTGTGGCACAGCAGATAGAAGCGAGGTCACTATTTCTTTGAAAAACTGAATTAAAAATTTATAGAAAGTCATGATTCATTCTACAAATATGCTGAGTCAAAGAAACGTGAAAATTGATGCGATGGAGGAAGAGCGCTAGACTTCCCTGATGCTCAACTGGCACCTTTCTTCTGGTGTCAGAACATGGTTGTGTAACTCCTTTAATCCCAGTGGATTTTCCAAAAATTCCAGAATCTTCAGATTTTGGTAGCCTCTGTTTACTGCCTTTGCCCCCCTATGCCAAACCCCACCCCACCCCGCACACATTCATTTTTTACCAGTTGTCCTCCGGGGTGTTTTTCTTTATAGAGTTATTGCAGCAGTTTGTTAGACTACTGACCCCCAGTGCAAATGCCCCTCCCCCCGTTTTCTCACCCTGTGTAGTTTTGTTCCACCTTGACCTGGGCTTGGTCACGTGACTTGCTTTGGCCCAATGGCATATCAAGAGCTGAAGCTTGGAGAGTACTCGTGCTTTAGGGCTTGTCCTCATGGAAACCTGACATGTTAGGAAGCCTGGCTAACCTAGTGGAGACTAGGCACAGGCCACAGCCAGCACCAATGGCCAGACATGTGAAAGCAACCAGCCCCAGTCCAGCAACCAGATGATGGCAGCCTCAGTAGTCACCTCAGGTGAAAGCAAGATAGATCCACCCAGGAGATCCCAGCCCATTCTGCTGATTCACAAATTGTGAGGAGATAAAGTGCCTGCTGTTTTAAACCACCAAGCTTAGGAGTAGTTCATCACACAGGAAGAGATATAACTATCTTTACTGTTAGATTATCTTCCCATTTTATACCATGTTTCCCCTCAAACGACTGTTCCTTAATCCAAGATTCTAGAAAAGAAATAACAACTGATGAGGCTGATAGAGCCTTAACATTTTTTATAAGTTTTGTAAACTTTTAAAATAACTGTTAATAAAATCAATATTTATTTGATCACAAAATTATTTTCTTCAGTTGCCTTAAGAAGTAATGCAGAATTGTACTAAGTTTATACATTTGGAGGCTCTAAAAATGTGTTATTCCTTGGATTCAAGTCCTAGTGTACTTTATGTGGGCATTCACGTTTGCAAAATGATTCCAGGAAAGTTGCGATTTCATTTTACAACTTTGGCCTAAGGAGTCTTATGATATTTTACCTGAGAAAAAGAACACATTAATTCCACTTCCAGCTATTAAACCCATGGCTTCCTGTATTTTCTAAATTCCCTATCAGTGAAGAAGACTATGTATAGCGTACAAGACTGTCATGATTAGGAGGAAGGTAGTACAGAAAGAGCCCATCAAATTAGGCATTGCCCAGTCATGTCAGTATACTAACGTGGTGAGCCACAGGCAGCTTGAAGCCTGGAAAAAAGACAGATACAGTGTAATGATTATCCTAAGGATCCGGATAATGATTCCCATGATTTTGTTTTAAATATTAATGGCAGAGGATTCTGGGGAAATGGTGGTGGCTACAGAGAAGATTTTTATCCCTGAATATGCCACCCCTCCCCTAAATACACAACCCCCCACCCCCACAAAGAAGAAAGAAAAGCATCTAGGATAGCAAGATCAAAAACCCACAGACAACATCTACAACAAGGTGTCCACATTAACTGCAACATACAGCCAGGTAGGAACAAACCAACAACAGGAAAAAGACCTACATATGTGTATCCCAAGGTGTGTGGGAGGAAGACGAGGGAAGGACTCTCTCTCTCTTTAAGGAGAGCCAAAGGTTACTATGGTTCACGAACTCACTGAGATTGAAAAACTCACTGAGAACAGCGGCAGAAACCGGGAGTGAATGTTGCAGGCTCCACTTTGCAGCTGAGTGCAAGAACTTTGAAATGTTCTGAGGATGCCAAGTGTTCTGGGGTCTGTGAAACCTTGACACCTATCAAACCAAAGCACCATTCCAGAACAAATCCCCATACTCAACAAGGACAGGAAAGAGGAGGCCTGGGTAAATGGGCATAGGAGGGCCGAGGAGGAAGATTTTAGAAATTTTAAGGTCATTTTTTAAAATTATGTTGTGGGGCCTCCCTGGTGGCGCAGTGGTTGGGAGTCCGCCTGCCGGGACACAGGTTCGTGCCCCGGTCTGGGAAGATCCCACATGCCGCGGAGCGGCTGGGTCCGTGCACCATGGCCGCTGAGCCTGCGCATCCGGAGCCTGTGCTCCACAACGGGAGAGGCCACAGCAGTGAGAAGCCTGCGTACCGCAAAAAATAAATAAATAAAAAAAATTATGTTGTGAAAATAATAGAAGATAGTGAGCCCTGGAGTTCTGAAGCTAGAAATTATATTCTGATCTATGTTTCCCTCCTAAAGTGGAAACTTATTTCATTTAAAAATGAGCGACAGAAGAGTATTCCATTCACATCCTGTAGAAAATCAGTGAGAAAAAAAAAGAAAAAAGAGGGGTGAAAAGAAAGTTCCAGCAAATCCTGAAAACGTCACAGAAAGACACGTCCACAGAACAAATGAAATTTATTGCCTGATATTGCGGAAAAAGTAAAAGAAATTTTCAAAGGAATAGAAACTGGTTTTAAGAAAAACATAAAAGAAATTAGAAAAATTCAGAAATGAAGTGATTGGAGAATAGCAAGATTTGAAAAGGTGAAAAATTCAGTAAGTAATTTGTTTAAAAAAAATCATGTCTCGAGAGAAGGTTAAACTAGAAGGAACACAAGTTTGAATAAACACAGTGGATAATGTCTCCTTGGAGAAACAGCTGATTTCAAATCCAGCATAAGAAACGAACAAGATGTTCCTGGTACCTCTTGTCATATAAGAGAGCTGGGAAGACTTCAAAGACTACTGTGGTTGTGTGGAAAGGACTCAGGAGCCAACTTGAACAGGATCCGTGAACCTAAGAGGGGACAATCTCTGCATCGATATTTATAACAACCTCACTGAAAACAACAACAAAGCAAGAAAATACCTCATTAGTCATCTTTGGAAGAGTCAACCTTTCTCTCTCTTGTTTTTTCTTTTTTTGTAAAACTGGTAAATAAAATAAAAGAAACATTTATTCTTCCTTTCCTAATTAAACTGTAACTCAGGGCAACCAAGTAGTTGATGAAATAATGTTCTAGCTAGTAAATGAATAATCATCTAGTTAGTAGAATATCACCATTTGGTACCCTTAATAAATTAATGGATCTAGACATTGATCATTAATGGCTGCAACGTCACAGTAAGACAGACACTTTATAGTTCCTTTTGGAATTCATCAGTATTATCTATGAAGTAAACTTGACCAAAAAAATCACACCTGAATTATGTCAGTGCTCTAGATCTATCTACCAACTGACAGTAAATACATGGACCAAAGGAGCATGATAAACATATAAGCAGAAAGGGGATGCAATCAGCATAATCCAGACAGTTGGGAACCCTACTGGATGAATGCTTTGAATTCAAGGACAAATACTTGCAAGAAAAATGAGCAAACTGAGTTCTTTTAAACCTATACTTTAAAAGAAATTGTGTCTGGATCAGCAATCAAATAAATAATGGTTATTAAAATAAAAATACATTTAGAGGACAATCAAGGAAACATGAACTGACTGGCTATTTGTTGATATTAAGGAATCATTATTATTTGCGGATGTGTGATAATGACATAGTTGAGCTTAAAAAGGGCAGTTCTTGCATTTTAGAAATATGGATACTGACGTTTTCACTGAGAAAAAGAAATCTGGGATTTGCTTTAAAATTGCTGGGGATGATGGTGGTAGTAGTAAGAGAGGGTGCAGAGACAATCTATTGGCCTGAAATGGACATTTGACGAGAACAATGGATGAAAGTTTCTACTTCTTTCTCTTTATTTCTGTAGATGTTTGAAATTTTCCATACTAAAACATGTTTTATAAATGTAGATGGCTTGCAATGTGCTCTTCTGAGCTCTCAGAAGGCAAAAAGCCATTCTTAAATTAGGAGCTTTCTTCTCTAGCCAAGAATTCTAATGATAATTTTGTCCCAACTGGCCAGTGCACTCAGATTGCTCTGAGATCTGTTGGTGGGAAAAAAATCAGCACAAACAATAAAGAGGCTCTTCAGTCTTAGAAGAAAACAACAAAGAGTATAAAGGCTGCTGCTAGGTCTGGGGCAATAGTGTAGTTACCAGTATAAGACAAAATATTAGTTTCTTCCAAAATCCACTTGTTACTACTGTGTATACTTTTGCAGCAAAGTATCTTTTCTACGTTGTCAGCATTAAAGTAAATTTACTATTTAGGTAGCATTTAAATTATCATATACTCAAAGCCTAGAAAGAATCCCCTAGGCTGAAATGACGTTAAATCTTAGTTGGGCCATTGCAGTGTATTCTCCAGTCTTACTTGCTTTGTCTATAACTGTCGTAAAAAGGTGTGAGGAGATCTGCCAATATTAATGCCAGGATTCAAAATGAGTTCTTTGTAGCTTGCTTCCTTCAGGATCTTCTGCCCTCAGACCCATGTATTTACTTAATGCCTCAGATTATTGTATATGTCACATCTTTCCAACTAGAAGACAAGCTCCTTTAAGGGCAGTGACTAGTCTCATCAACATCGAATTTACTCCAACACCAGTGCTTTCAAAATGTGTGTTGTTTAGTATATGTCTGATCGTAAGAAGTTATAGAAACAATTCTACTCTAACTAAATAATAATGATACTACTACTACTATTTCTACTACTACCGCTAATAAAATGTATGAAATAGAGTATAAATGGGAAAATAAAGATCACACTGGAAATCCCAGACTATAAAATGAATGATCCCAAAGCCACTGGCCAATCCATCGACTGTAAACAGTTACTTGTGAATTGGTCAACATTTAAATGCATAATTGAGAGAAGGGTTAAAACAAATTTTATTACCAAAAAACACAATTTTTATACCTACAATTTTTGAGCTCAACTAACCTGTAGTTTTAACAGAAATAGATGAGATTCAAAGTATTCATTCAGTTTCCTAAGTGATCCATTCCCTATCTTTCCTTATGAAACAATCAGTTACAACTCTAATAATTTGTCAAGGATTCACCAATCTCTACTTCCTTTATTTTCCAAGGTTTGGTATCATTACAGAATCAAGTCCTTTGGCGGAATTTAATAGTTTCAAAATCCCTCAGCAATATTATTCACTGGGATAAAATAATATGAAAATTTAACAAACACTGACTATGTGCTGAGAAATGATCCTTCAGTGATTCACTCAAGGTGGAGACTAGCATTCAGGCTACACCTGAGGTAGAATTTGAATTCCAAAGTGGACCTTTAAACCACAGCTCATCTTCTCTTTTTAAAACCATCAGAAAGAAGCCTGTTGCCTGACCTTTGAGATTCTGCAAAGAGACCATATTTAGATCTTTTGTCTCTTTTAACTTCCCTAGTCCCCTTCTCTACTTTCAGAATAGTGATTCCCAGATAAGTACAATGAGTTCAAACAGTGTGGTTAAAGGGGTAATTAGTCTGCTCTGCAGCCAAGTTACTCACAGAATAAATAAGTTGGCTTTCACAGTTGTTAGCTTCTTCCTGGGCTTTGTTTAGAGGGGTCTCAGCTCAAGCAAGCAACCTGTCAGCAGCCTGAAATAACTCTGTGGAAATCTAATGGCATATATGTAAAATATGTCTATGAAACCTTTTATTCAATCTTAGGTGCATAATTTTACTACTTCTTTAGGCCTGGAAAAGGATATTCAGCTACAAAAGGACAGAAAAGAAAATGTGTAGAATACCGCATGCCCTCCTCACACCCTAGAACCTTATTTTACCCGTTTCATCAGAAAATGATGTATACTGTAAGAAACATTTTTTAAATTAGTTGATCAAATATTTAAGTGCACTAAGTCTCTGTATTTATTAAAGCAAATATAGTTACCTTTCTGTCCCTTTCTAAAAGAAAGCAAAAGATACAGTTCTTTTTTCTTAAGACTCAGGGTTTATGGATATTAATTATTACACTATATTGACACCCAGACATGTTTATAGGAGGCTTTTGAGACATACAGAGCTATTTATTCCCATACCAAATGGCACTTCTTTTTCCTCTGCCTTCTGCTTGTATTTTTTCTGTTGCGATTATATCCTACTGAGGCTGCTACATGTCTTTGTTTGAGTTGAGGTTCTGAAGGTAAGACTGTATAGTCTCCTTTTTACAGAATAATAATGGGTTTTATGACTGTTTGCCTTCAGAAGCCTCTTTTTCCACTCATTCTCATTTCATATCTATGGTGAGGTGTCGAAAACAGATGAGTTAGTTCTGAACTGGTGATATATAAATCAATTATTATTTGATTCATATTCAAGGCAGCTCCTCCTAAAATAGCGGCCTTCCTGCCTGTGGGATGTAGTCTAACCTACTGCCTGGATCTACACCCACCAACATCCATATTTTGTCTATTGTTACCTTGGACACTTGTAGGAACTGAGTGAGTTTCTGTTTCTATAGTGTCCATTGACAGACAAATGAATAAAGAAAATATGGCACATATGTAGAATGGAATGTTATTCAGCCTTAAAAAATAAGGGAATCTTGCCATTTGCAACAACTTGGATGAACCTTGAGGGCATTATGCTAAGTGAAATACGTCAGAGAGAGAAAGACAAACACTGCATAATCTCACTTTTACGTGTAATCTAAGCTGCTCTCACAGAAACCGAGTAGAATGGTGGCCGTCAAGGGCTGGGGAGTAGAGGAAATGGGGAGTTTTTGGTCAAAGGGTATAACCTTCCAGTTATAAGAGGAATAAATCCTGGGAGTCTGATGTACAGCATGGTGACTATAGTTAACAACACTCTATTGCATACTCAAAAGTTTCCGAGATAGTAGATCTTACATGTTCTCATCACACACACACACACACACACACACACACAAAAGGTAATTGATTGTGTAAGGTCATGGATGTGTTAACTAACCTTATTGTGGTAATCACTTTGCAATATATACATGTATCAAATTATGATGCTGTACACCTTAAACTTATACAGTGTTACATGTCAATTACATCTCAATAAAACTGGAAAGAAGAAAAAGATTCACATGGAGAAGGGTGAGGCTGGTAGAAAAAAGCCACTGCCTTGAGCAGTGGGCGGAGGTGGGCGGAAAGCCATGGGCCTCTATTAGCACTGCTGGGTAGGTTCTGTTCCCACGTGTGGGGAGGGGGTAGGACAGCACAGCTGTGATCCTTATTGCAGACCCTAGGCAGCCTCAGGCAACTTTTCAAAGTTAGATGCTGAAAACCAATAAATGAAACTATAAGGAAGAATTACATAAATGCCTTTATTCTACTTCTGGTCCTCTTGGCAACTTTTTCCATCTAAAAGCTGCACCCTGCAGTTCTCAAAGCAGGAACATTAACATGGATCAGAAGTTTCCAAACTTTTCATCATCAACCCCTACACCAAAAGAAAAGTTGAAATTTTATGACCCCTAGTAGATGAAGTACCTTGTGTGTTTTTCACATTTATCAAGAGAACATTTAACAGTTACCTACTATGTGCCAAGAGAAAATAAAAATAAGACACAGACTTTCAATGCAGACTTTGTTCCGGTATTATTCTTCGTTTTGACTTCAGTATAAGAACTATTGAGCTATTTGCTGTCCCAATAAGGGGATAAGCAGACGATTACAGAATCCTGTGATCTCTTCCCAAGTTTGCAACTATAGGGTTGGTCCTACAATTGCTCAGTAACTTTGTATTTTGATTTAAGGGGAAACTAAACGAACTTCCTGTCCCAAAGTAACTCTGCTTTGTGGAGACTGGAGGTGCCCTGCAATTGACTCAAGATACTCTTTATTTGTTTAAACAGTTCAATGAGTAGTTTCTATTTAACAAGTGAGCACAAATTTTCACAACAGTACCTACCCCATGACATAGCTCAGACGAAAACTCTGAGGGAAAGGAAAACTATATGGGCAAAAAGTCCAGGTTCCATCCACTGTACATGGGATATTGATAGGCTTGTAAAACTTACAGAGGTACCTGGAGGTACCCAGGAGCCCTGGGTATTTAGTATACAGATCAGCAAAGGATGGTGGAAAATAAGACGACACCAGGTCAGGGGACAAATTAAGCAGGTGAAGCTGGTCCTTTATACTCTTTTCCCTTCTGATACACCACTGCTCTGTCATGTCCAGAATATGTTCTGTATCCTCAGTAGACCTACACACACACACACACACACGTGTAGCACACAAACATGCACGCATGCATGCATGTACACATACATGGACTTCCCAGTCTTCTCAGTTAAAATTCAGCTTGTAGTAACTAAAGAAAATTTATAATGCTCTATATTTTATAGAGTTTAAAAATACTTGCACTTTAAGAGAAAACTTTTCATGTCTGAAAATCCCTTCTCACAAAGGAAGTTATTTCTGATATTGGAGGTTGACAGTTTCACAGAGAAAACTTCAGGAGCACAGAGATATGCCTGACCCTCTCCACACGCACCATCTGGGGAGAATTCACCAACACAGAGGCTCAACCCCTCTGCTAAGTCAAAATCAAGTATCCCAACATCATTATTTCACAGAGAATACCCTACCTCATGTTAGGCATTCATATGTATTTTATTTGTTGAAGAGAGGAAGAAGATATAAAGGAGGGAATCATTCGAAATTACAGAGGACAGCATTTAAGTCAATATAGATATTTAAATTTAGGGTAAAATTAAATGATAATTTGAAATTATATGTGGAGTTTTATTTACTAAAGAATATTTTGGAAAGTTCAACTCCTATTTTCACTTATATTTTCAGAGAAGGTATTTGGTCCAAATGAAGAATACCCTCAATTATTGTTCTTTTATTACAAGCAAAAAAGGATTTATACTTCTTTTCATGAAATATGGTTGTTTGACAACAGAAGGATAAATATTTTATATTTTTAGAAACAACAGTCAGGCTACTGATATTCGTAATTAGTTTTAATAAATCTGAATGCTTCTTATCATCTACTCTTTAGCTTGTACCTGAGGAGTTGAATACCTCCGGGAAGATACGTGCCCCAGACCCGTAAATATGCAGTTCACAGAGCCCACCACCAGAGGGCAATAAAGAAGTCAAATCTTGAAACCATGGAGTGAAAATAGTGGGAGTTTAAATAAAAGCAACATTTCACAGTATGCTTTTCTGATCAACGTTGTATCTAATAACTTAATGGATTGTATGTACATGGATTCTGAAAAGTCAGCAGCACACTTCACTGGTCAATTTCTATGATAAGGGGAACGTAATTGGAGTGTAGAAAAACAGTATACTTACATCTTAAAATTCCACCCCTACAGAATCTACTACTCACTATTGAAAAATGGTAAGAAGAATAGCTTTCTGTGTCTCAGTCACCAGTTAACATTTTCAAGAGTAGAATTTATCTTCCTATGATGCTCAAATACACAGGAAAAATGCATATCTCGGACAATGGATAAACTCTATACGACATGTGAAAATAATTATTCAAACGGAAAAAGTAAAAGATCTACAAGGAACAGTTTTATATGCATTAGTGTGGATATATACATAAAGAGGCTCTAAGAAACATAAAAATCACTTCCAGGAAGTAATTTTAGGTAGAAGAGAATTAACATGGATGAGGAAGAAAAGAGAGTTGGTTTTAAGATAGTTTCATTTACTTGTTTTTTTGTGTTTATTTATTTGTTTTATTTATTTGGTCTTTGGAATATAAGGAAACAGTGGCTTTCACATCCGTATCCCAGTGGAACAAAGGGACCGAGGTCTATACTGGAGCCCAGCCATTGTTTGACTATCTTGTAATAATACTGGTGAAATACAGCCAAATCATTTGAACTACAAGCATCCTCTCTGACAATAATCTTAAGACATCAACATTATAAATTAAAGAAAGGAAAGAGAGAATACTGTTTTCTTTAGAGAGAAAATACAGATTCTGGATCAAATCAATAATGTCAGCAAACCTCACGGGTATAAAATATTCTGCTGCCTATCATTCAGGTCATGCCTCTAGAAGAGGGAAACTGGGTGATAATTTCCCCAGATTTTATATTTAATTCAAATATTTTAGGTAAGAGGCATCTCTAGTAAAGCACTGTATCATTGATTTTTTCCAATAGGATAGCTCACAGGAGTTCCTCTTTCCTTCTCAAATACATATGGGGAAATGGAACTGGGTGTGGGTTAGAGGAACTATCTAAATAGAGCATAGTAATCAACAGTTTGTTTTTTAAAAATAGAAATTTCTATTTAAATTGTTTCCAGAGACAGAAACACACAGAGACAATTCCATGTGACAACAGTGGAAGAGACCAGAGTGATGCAGCTGCAAATCAAAAAATGCCAACACCAGTGATTGATGGCCACCACCAGAATCTGGTTAAGACAAAGAAGGATCCTCCCCTCGAGGCGTCAGAAAGAACATGGCCCTCTCAACACTCTTGAGTTTGATCTTCTGGCCTCTAGAGCTGTGATAAAATAAATTTCTGTTCTTTTAAGCTAACAAGTTTGTGGTATCTTGTTATGGTAGCCCTAGAGATAACAGTATTTGATTCCTGAGATGGCAACTGTATTCTGGCTATGTAATGACTATTCCAAGATGATCAACAGACACAAAGATAAAGAAAGGCAAAACTGAGACTAAGCCCAGTTCTTTTTATTCCCAGAATAATAAATGATTTTTTAATTAATTTAGACCTCTTTGTCTAACCCCTCTGCTTTTCAAAAGACTATGTGCGACCAATCGAATATTAATATGTTATACTTTCCTTTTACTTCATCTCAAATTATTTCTAATTCCCCTTATGAGTTCTTACTTGACCCATGAATTATTTAGGAATATATTGTTGAATTTCCATTTGTGATTTTCAACAAATTTCTTTCTGTTAACGATTTCTTATTGCATTCTGTTGTCATCTGAGAGCACTCTTTGTATTGTTTATATCCTTTAAAAGTACTGAAATTTGTTTTATGGCCTAGCATATAGTATATCCATGTGCATTGGAAAAGAATGTATATTCTGACGCTGTTGGGTGGAAGGTTTTATAGATGGCTGTTAGGTCTAGTTGATTGATAATGTTGTGCAAGTTTTTTTTTTTTCTTGTTGATTTTCTGTCTGTTCTGCTATTGAAAGAAAGGTATTAAAGTATCCAACTATTATTGTAGAACTGTCTGTTTCTCTTTTCCGTTGTGTTGATTTTGCTTCAATGTATTTTGAAGTTCTGTTGTTAGGTGCATAAAAGTTTATAATTATTATACATTCTAGATGGTATAATCATTTTATCAGTTTAAAATATCTTTGTCTCTAGTAAAAATGTTCATCTTAAAATATATTTTTTTCTGATATTTTCTTAGCCACTCCAGTTTTGCTGTTGTTGTCTTGTTTTGTTGTGTTGTTACTGTTATGGTATATCTATTCCAACACTTTTACACTTCACCTATATATTTTCTTGACTCTAAAGTGGGTCACTTTCTTGTTGATGTTATATACATATATAACTGTATATTACATTCAAAAATTACATATATAATAACAAATTATGGAAGACTTTGAACTGGACCTTTTATTTTTTTCCGTATGCAGGCCTCTCAGTGTTGTGGGCTCTCCCGTTGCAGAGCACAGGCTCCGGACATGCAGGCTCAGCGGCCATGGCTCATGGGCCTAGCCGCTCCGCGGCATGTGGGATCTTCCCAAACCGGGGCACGAACCCGTGTCCTCTGCATCGGCAGGCGGACTCTCAACCACTGTGCCACCAGGGAAGCCCTGAACTTCACCTTTAAATGAGTATGATTTAGACAGTAGAGCTTCCCTACCAAATGCAAATAACTCACTTGAACTCTCTTTTTTGTAAAGGACAGACCGATTCTTCCAAGGGGAATTCTTGAACTCATTAGATATGTGATATTCATTATAATTAGTTGCATTTAACACCACAGAAAGGACTTGATCAAAGGCTATTTTACTCTTTTCTTCCTCACTGGATGATTAGCTAGGTTCATTTTTAAATGGAAGATATACTCTAGATATTTCAACGTAGGGCATCTCTTCCTTTCAAATCTCAGAAAGAAAGGTGTGCTTCAGTTTCCCTGCAGAAAGCTCTAGTATCTTGCCCCCCTTTTGAAAGAGGAACGAATCCTTCTTTCTCTATTCTTCTTTGTCTTCTTCCCTTCATCAGCAATGAGCCTCTTTATCATTTTTGTCAGCCCAAAGAATAATTTTTCTCTTTCCAGGCCATTCAAAAATTGTACACTACAAAGTAAACAGAAAGAGCTTTATTTATAAAAATAAAACAGCTATGGCATTAGTTCTTAAAGAGTATAAAATTTTGATCCCTCATTCCAACAAAAAGTCTTGTTAGCATTTAGGGTTCAATGAGAGGCAATAAACAAAAATGTTTTGGTGACTCATTTGACGTCTTTACTAATAGGTTTGAATTCATACTGGTGAATATCAGACATATTTGTGTTAGGCAATTAAAATTAAATTATATCTAGAGGTCTTTTAAGTTACCATATTAACATTAACAAGTAATCTTAGAACTCATCTTGAAAGTAAAAGGTACTTTTATACTTTATAATGAAAAAATCAATAAAATGTGCCTTTATGCAGAGAAAATGTAATTATAATACCAATTAATGTTAACTGGTCACTTTTTTATTGAAGTAGAGTTGACATACAATATTATGTTAGCTTCAAGTGTTCAACATAGTGATCCAACATCTAAATACATTTGAATTGGTCACCATGATAAGTCTAGTAACCATATATCACCATACAAAATTATTACAGTATTATTGACTATATTCCTCATGCGGTAGATTGCATCCCCAAGACATTTATTTTATAACTGGAGATTTCTACCACTTAATCCCCTTCACCTATTTCTCTCAGTCCCCATCCCCCTTCCCCTCTAGTAATCACCAGTTTGTTCTCTGTATCTACAAGTTTGTTTCTGTTTTCTTTTCTTTGCTTTATTTTTTTAGATTTCACATATAAGTGAAATCATACAGCATTTGTTCTTCTCTGTCTGACTTATTTCACTTAGCACACCTAGTACTCTAGGTCAATCCATGTTGTTGCAAGTGAAGATATTTCATTCTTTTTTAGGACTAAGTAATATTTCATTATATATATGTGTATATATACACCACATCTTCTTTATCCATTCATCTATTTATGGACACTAGTTTCTTCCATATCTTGGCTATTATAAGTAATGCTCCAATGAACAGAGGGGTGCATACATCCTTTCTTATTAGTGTTTTTGTTTTCTTTGGATAGATACTCAGAAGTTGAATTGTTGCATCATATGGTAATTCTATTTTTAACATTTGGGGGAACCTCTGTACTGTTTTCCATAGTGGCTGCACCAATTTACATTCCCACTAACAGTGCACAAGGGTTCCCTTTTTGATGATGGCCATTCGGACAGGTGTAAGGTGATATCCCACTGTGGTTTGGATTTGCATTTCCCAGATGATTAGTGATATTGAGCATCTTTTCATGTGTCTTTTGGTCATTTGTATGTATTCCCAAAGCAATGTAACCCTGATCAAAATACCAATGGTATTTTTCACAGAATTAGAACAAATAATCCTAAAATTTGTATAGAATCATCCAAACAAACAAACAAAAAACCTCCAATAACCAAAGCTATATTGAGAAAGAAAAACAAAGCTGGTGGTATGACATGCACTGATCTCAGACTATACTACAAAGCTATAGTAATCAAAACAGTATGGTATTAGCATAACAACAGACACATAGGTCAGTGGAATAGAATAGAGAGCCCAGAAATGAACCCACAGTTATGGGATCAATTAATCTACAACAAAGGAGGCAAGAACATACAATGAAATAAAGACAATAAATGGTGTTAGGAAAATTGGACAACTACTTGCAAAAGAGTGAAACTGAATTATTTCCTTACACTATACATAAACATAAATTTAAAATGGATTGAAGACTCACATTTAAGACCTGAAACCATAAAACCCCTAGGAAAAATACATTGACATCGATCTTAGCAATATTTTTTGGGGGTCTATCTCCTCAGGCATGGCCAACAGAAGTAAAATTAAACAAGTGTGATTATATCAAACTGAAAACCTTTTGCAGAGAGGAGAAAACCATCACAAAATGAAAAGGTAACTTACTGAATGAAAGATTTTTTCAAATGATATATCTGATAAGGAGTTAATATCCAAATTATCTAAAGAAATCATACAATTTAATATCAAAACCCCCCAGATATTCCAATTTAAAAATCGGCAGAGAACCTGAACTCGTTACTTTTTAAAGTGTTTGATACAGTACTTAGATGCATTCTCTTTTCATTAGCCTTGAATATCAATACTCTTAACGTCTCCGTTTATAAATGAAGAAATTAAGGAATGGAGATATAAATGACTTGTCTAAGGTACAAAGCTTATTACAAAAAAGATTATACTAAACCAGACCTCTGATTCAGATTCCTATACTTTAATCATTATGGCTTACTGCAGAAGATTAGAGACAGAATTTGACATTGAAAGCTTAGATTCCAGTTTTTAATGTGACTTCTTCACCATGCCTTTATGTCTAAGGGAAAAAATTCTGGTCTGTACTGCCATTAATGATAATACTGCTTTAGAGAAATGTTC
Source organism: Mesoplodon bidens (assembly GCF_964165515.1). Lineage (NCBI taxonomy): Eukaryota > Metazoa > Chordata > Mammalia > Artiodactyla > Ziphiidae > Mesoplodon > Mesoplodon bidens. The sequence goes on from NW_027672415.1 coordinate 360,206, forward strand.
TGGAGGGAAAGGATATTATTCAAATTTATTTTTAAAGTTTTTTTTTGGTTTGACTTTGTTTCTTAATTTTCTCATGCTAGGATGGGAGGGCAAACCAAACCTAAACTAACAATACCAACTATATGTGTGTGCGTGTGAGTGTGCCTGTACTTATAAGTATGAAAATACATCTTACAAGAAAAGGCAAGGCCAGAATCTATAAGGCTAAGGATTTCGACTTTATCTTAGATGCAAGAGAAAGCAATTAAATGAAAAGATAGTTGTGTAGACACTAGGCTGTTCAAGTAGAGCAAAGGAGAAATGGTAGTGGCTAAGATGGTGGCAACGAAGATGAAGAGAAACATTATGTATGTGATGAGAGAGAGAGAGAGAGAGAGAGAGAGAGAGAGATGAGATTCCAGAGGACCTAATGATGCAGTCTATGCAGAAAGTGAAGAAAAGGAAGGAATTGAGGACCATTCCCAGGTTTTTGCACTGAGTTAGTTTTTGTGTGAATCATGGCACCATTCACTGAGGAAGAAAAGATTTGCAGGATGGGACAGTTTGGAAGAAGGAATAATTGAAGTTTCATTTTAGACATCTTAGTTGTAGAGACGTCAAGCAGCGTTCCTCATATTTCTCCAATGAAAAGAATCACCTGGGGATCTTATTGCACATATGGATTATCACCTTTTCTGCTAGAACTTCTGGTTTGGTAGTCTGAGTTGAACACAAAGTACTGGATTTTCTCACACTGCAGAAGAAAAAAAACACACTGAAGGAGGTGGGAAAGAGCTAACCTAAGTAACTTTGGAAAACAGTATTTTAATATACTGTAATTAACCATGCAGAATATATACTGAAAAGCTAAAGACAAAAAGAAATGTACACAAATATTGAACTTGTTAGTAAATTTATTTTTCACACGTGTACAGGTTAATGATTTTTAAATATTTTATGTGTATTCCAGAATTGAGCAAATGACTAAATAGACTGCAAATAATGAGAATCAGGTTTCTAATTGTTAAAGAGTGACAAATAAGGAAAGGGTAAGGGAGGCTAGAATAAACCCTGTGGTGTTGGATTGGAATCAAGGTATCAATTTGAATTCATGTATCAATTTGAAGTTATATATATATGTAGGTAGACAGATGATAGATAAGGTGTGTGTGTGCACACGTGTGTGTGTATACACACACACCCAGATAGATAATATGAAAATAGAGATACTTGTATATTTTTATGTATTCGTATATATTTTTTCAGCTCTCTCTGCTGAAAACACAATGAGGTAGCTTGGATAGTGATAAATCCACCTCATACCAAGATTCTGGTTTCTGAATACCATTATTAATGCAAGGAACAAGAACTTCACGGAGAAATGACTGATTCAAGGCTGAGACAGAGGAAAGTAAAAGATGGGTCTGGAGCATTTTGTGGTGTCAGAAAGTAAGATATTACTCCAAAAATTGTATGGTCATGTAGGAAAAATATAGGAGACAGCTGGAAGGAGTACCAGTGACCAAATATGGAACACTTTGAGAAACAAAACTATTAATGATAGTAATAAATTTTAACCCGTAGAATAAAATAAATATCCACAAGTTCACACTGATGTATGTATATATATGAACAAATAACCAGATAAATACATAAATGAACGAGAAGAACAGCTCTTTCTTATACTCAAATTATAGTTAATAAATGTAGAGGGAATGATGGGAATAGAAAATGAACAATCATCAAACACCACAGTAACTGGTGGAGTCAAAAATTATTGATGGATGCTAAAATTAGTATGGGAAAATTAAACAAGAAGCAGAATATTTGAACAATTTCAAATAATTACAAAGGGAAAAATAGTGATTTTGCAGCTATCATTATAACTAAGTCATCAAAGTTAGCATCCCCAGTAGTGAGACATACAGATTTGTTTGTACCTCTAATATGTACTGAAAATGGCATAATATCTCTCCTGATGTGTTCATGTCAAGAAATTCATATCCTCAGTCTAACCATGAGAAAATATCAAACAAACCCTATTTGAGAAAAATTCTACAAAATGACTGGATAAGATTTTCCATTAGTTCAAGGTCATAACAGACAAAAAAAGACTGAGGAACTATCCTAGATTAGAGAAGAATGGGGAGATATGACAAGCAAATGCAATAAGGGGTCCTAGATTTGAATCTGGACCACAAGACAATAGGCAATATTTGAATACGCGTCTATAAATCGTTAGTAGCATTGTGACAATGTAAACTTTCTGCTTTCAATAATTATACTCTAGTAATATAAAATGTTAACATTTGGGGAAGCTGAGTAAAGGGTATATGGGAACTCATACTGCTATGTTTGAAGTTTTTTGATAAATAAGATTTGATAACACAGTTTTATAAAAACTTAGTTTGGACATTTCTGAACCTCTTTTTTGTTCCTTATGGAAGAAAGTTGCTTGTTTAGGGATAATACTAATTCAATGGGGGTAAGATTTACACAGGACCAACCCTAACATTCATAGTGTGTGGCACAGGAAACAACTTTGAATGGCCATTTCAAGGAACAATATACTTAAGTGTATACAATGAGTAAAGTGGATGAACTACACAAATTAATGAGTTGAAAAACCATAGAATCATAGAATTTTCTCACTGTAAAGGCTCTTACTTTCATAACTTTTCATAACTTTTCAGTTCCTATGGGTAAATACCAAAGAGCATGATTACTAGATCACTGTATGGTAAAAGTACGTTTATTTTGTAAGCAACTGCCAAGTATCCCGCTAGCCACAAATGAGATTTCCAATTGTTCTGCATTATCACCAACTTCGGTATTTCAGTTTTGGGATTTTAGCCATTTAAATAGGTGTGTAGTGGTATCTCATTATTGTTCTAATTCAAAATTCACTGATGACATGGAATGTGCAGCATCTTTTCATATGCTTATTTGCCATGTGTCTATTTTCTTTGTTTAACCATAGTAGTTTTGTTGTTTTTTTTAAACCAAGGCCTGCTAACTCTTGTCCTCCTGTGTCTATTTATGTTGTCTTTTTTCTTTCTTTCTTCTTTTTTTGAACATTTGATCATTTAGTCTTTTTCCTGGTTATGTCCTATTATTTTTTATACTAAAATTGGGCTTAACTTATTTTAGGAAACTATAAAGATACCTCCACATTCTGGATGTTGTTATCTTTCTCTTGAAAAGATTTACTTTGGCCCATGGCAGACAGTTACTATAGGGACTGGTAACCTTAGTCCATTCTCAGTTTGAGCTCATTCAAAGCCGTTTTTCAGTCTGTGTGAAGGTTGGTCTATTTCTGTCTTGTCCTTCCTCTATGGGTGTTGCCCTTTGGGATTACCATGTGAATGTTTGGATTCTCCCTATTCCCAACTACCCTTGTATTTGTTAGGCTTTAAATGTAATGGTTCCCGCAGCCCTGTGAGACTAAAGATACACTTAGCTTGTCATTCCATTAGTTGTTGCCTTTAGCTTGAGCTGTTGCCCATTGGCTTCTGTGGTTAAAGTCTTTTGAACTCTTTGGCTTTTCAGCTCCTAGGCTGTATGAGCTGAATCAGCAAATGCCCCAAGGACAAAAGCTGCACCAAGTGTCCAGCTTGCGTCTGTGTTTCCCTTCTCTCCACAACTTGGCCCACATGTCTTGGTGTCTCTCCAACATTCAGATGCCAGCGAACAGAAGTTTTCCTACTCGATCCAGCTTGTCTAAAATTCCTTTAGACTTCGCCTGATCTTATGTTATTATTCAACTATCATCTCAATTACCCCAGGAAGAAAATTTACAATTTTATGTTTTATTTTTTCATTTTCTATATTACCTCAGTTTCTGTAGAGACCTTTTACCTCACTGTTCAGTCTAGTTCCTGTGTTAGCAGCAAGATGGAGATAAGGTGGAGGCTAAGAATACTGGGGGGAAATCACTGATGAATGATATGTCTCGTTCTTTTTGTTTTTTCCTCTCCTTATTTATTACTCTGGCAGCCTACACCTGCCTTTCTTCATTTGACCCAGTTGCCCAAATAAGAAACCCACTCTGGTAAAGACCTGACTTTACTCTCAACAATGTCTGCATGTTAGGATTAGCTAGATGATGAACACCATGCCAGAGTTCTTTGTGTGACACTTTTGCAGACTTTTGTTAGCCCTTTAGTTTGCCTCTTGCAAACGCTGCTCAGATTGTTGAGGTTTTCTAAGATTCTGTAGGTCAAACCTCTCTACCTGCATACCAGATGAGCCCTTCTCTCTTTCCTGACTTCACTTGTGGGAGGTTAGCCCTCGGTTCTTCTTTTTCCCCATCCAATCATAATTGTTCATGAATTCCAAAAGGCCCTCAAAATATCTGTCGTCCCTTTCTCTCTTCTCTTTTTTATCAACACTGTTAAATATTAACCATATATTTGCATACCTCTTTCTTACTTACAGTGGAATATTGGAAGGCTCGCTCATTAAGTGTGAGCCCCACCAAATTAGGACTCATACAACACTCTCCTCCAGGCCAAAACTTTTGATATCCACTGGGTTTTTTTATACTATCTTATATGTATCTAAATTTGTAATGATTTAGTTAATTCCTGAGTTACGTGACAATAAGAAATCAGTCAAATTAGCACTACAGAAGTGCAGCTTAGACCTAGGGACCAGAACCAAGGACCACAAAAACCTGTGAACCAATAAGTTTCACTTGTACTTCATGTTTAACAACTGCTGAGGGTGAATGGGAAGTGAGGGAAAAAGAGTTTAACTTCATATCACAGAAACTTGCACTAAAATGAAGAGGAAAATGACCCAGTTCCTGGTTCAAGTCACTGCAATCTGCTTCAATAAATAATAACAGCACACAAGGAAAACAAACACTATATGATAGGAACAATGGATAAGTAATTACCAGATCAGGGAGGACAGATTACACTTGCTATGGGATTTCATTAAAGAAGGATTCCAAAAAGTACTGGCTTCTTCTGAGAAGACTTCTCAGGACAGGTAGCATTTAAACTGAGTCTTGAACAAGTATATAGAGGGTAGGGAACAGGCCTTCCGGGCAGGGAACAGGCACAGTGTCAGGAATGGCACAAAGGCCTTATGGAATACGGGACAAAACTGGCTGAACACAGGAGTGCTACGTGTTGGGGAATATGGGGGAAGGCTGGCTGAGGTTGGTTAAATGAAACATAATTAGACGGAAGAGAAAGTAGGTGGAAAGACACGTGGAAGACTGTGGAAAGCCCCTGAAGATGGAGGTCAGCATAATAATATGAAGAACTCAGTGGTACTTTGACACTGTATGAATGTCTAGGTTTAAAAAATCAGGAAAACACAATAAAAGAATAAACTACCGATATAATGATATGTAATCAGAGGCCAGATACCAAAGAATACACACTGTGTGTTTCCACGTATGTCATATATGGTGATAGATAGAGGTCAGCTTAGGTGTTGCCCTGGGAGAGTATGGAACAGAAAGAAGTAACAGAGAACCGTGTAGGCTGTTAGAAATATTTTATAATATCTTGATCTGGTGTTGGATACATGGGTGCATAGAGATGTAAAAATTCAGTTATTAGCAATGTAGTTAACCTACTAGAGTTTTTTTAATGTATGCGTACATTAAAAAAAACTCTAGTAGGTTAATTAGGCTGTCAGTTGTATGAAGTAAATTTTGGTCAAGGAATAGCCAAGGTAGTAATGCAGTAATAAGTTATAAATGTACTCACTGTGCTCTAGAATGTCACAATTGGAATACAAGAAATATGTGTAAGAAAAAAGACAAGTATTGAATATTGATGGTTGGATGAGCTGAATAAGTTAGATCACTCTACTTTCAATTTAAGAACTTGGCCAGTGTTTGGATACCTTTGAACAAAGAAAAAAAAGAAATACAATTTTTATTACGCATATGCTATGTATCAATTCCTGACTTATATTTTGACACATATAAACATGGGAAATATTGCACCTTGTAACTGAGACAATGAAGATGAGTGAGGTAGCTGGTTTTGACACTAAAGGCTGAGAAAACCATCAGCTCATAATCGTAAGAAGTCTGAAGTCGGAGGAAAGGAATCAAGAGGAAATAGTGGTAAGTGCCAGGAGCTTCTGGAAACTACATCAGAGATGAAGACTCCAGGATTGTTGAGCTTTCTAAGAGTCCCAATAACTCAGGTAAAAACAGAAGGCTTAAAACTGAATCCTGGGGATATATGTATGCACATAGCTGATTCACTTTGTTATACAGCAGAAACTAACACAACACTGTAAAGCAATTATACTCCAATAAAGATGTAAAAAAACAAAAAAAACTGACTCCTGCAAAGTAACAATTGTTAGGACAAACAGTAAAGAATTATAAGAAAAATAATCACATGCCTGTCCCAACAGAGAAATATCCTAAGCTCCATCTCACCATTTCTCCGATTGGCCTTTCACAAAATACAGTCCCATCAGCTGAATATAGGTTTGTCAAGTAACTGTAAGTAAGACTGAATTAAACAAAAATAAATCAATTCCTTCCTCCAAAACTTTTCAGAGTATGTAATGTAACAAAGTGAAACTTGAATTTCATGTCGGGATGTAGAGTACGGCTCTTCCCAAATGCTTCTGTCTTCTAACTACATTAACATCATCTAAAACCAGTGTTCTGCAGGACAGAGATTGTGAAACGCTGCTCTCATCATGTAAGATATCAAGTCTTTCTGAAAATCCATTCTTCCTTCTGCCCTTTCTTGTGTTGTCCCTGTCACCTGGAATGTCTGTCCTAAGCTCCACCTGCCAAAACCCTACCCATTTTTAGGATCCAAGAGATAATAAAAGGCTTACATTACTGAAAGGCAGAGAAAGAAATCCCTTCCTAGGGATCTACATTTCCTTCCTAGGGAGAAGAAAAATTGTAAAGTATACCACAGTGACCTTAAGTCTATGAATGTAACTATGTTGTGTTACTTTGAGTTCTGTAAAAGTCAATGTGCTACAATATACATGGATATGAATGTTTAATCTCTTACAAGTAGAACTTGCTGATAACTTTCATCATGAGCGAGGTTAATGATTAAGGGAGCCATTGTATTTGGCTCAGCCCTTATAACTAGGGAATATTAAAATTGGAAAGGTCCCTAGATATTAGCAAATCTATCCACCTCATATTCTAAGTAAGGAAACTGAGACCTTCATAGATTGGATATTTATATTAACAAAGGAAAAGGTTATAAGATTGGCAGAACTACCTTTTAGATTAAGAATTTTGAGATTTTTATAGACTACTAGGACATTATGTCCACTGATATTGAGACAATGTGTTTCTTAGTCATCATTTTCTATTTCACTGACCAAGCAAGGTGGCAGTCAGTAGTTGTACAAAGGGAAAAAGAAAACTTTAGGAACTCCCGATTTATATACGCAGGGAAATTCATCATTCATGTATTTAAGCTAACTGGATGCAGTTTATCAGCTACATTGAGGAATGGTGAAGTGAAGTGTCTATACAATTAACATGTTAGTTTGTGTCATGACCTCCCTGTTGTTCAAGTGAGTTAACGGTTAGCACTCAACTAGGCACTTAAGAGTCCATTATAAATCTGGACTAAACGTTTATCTGTGGCATCTTTATTCTTCTTTGGTGCCCTTAGGCAGAATTAGCCCTCTTATGTTTTGATAAATTCAAGTATTAAACAGGGCTAAGGTTTCACAAGTTCTTTGGCCTAAACATGGGGGTAAGGGAGACCAATGAGCTGGAGTACTTCTAGATTTCAGAATGGTCAGATTGAGGAAGAAGAGTCTTATGCCAGAGGGGAAAGAAGACTGATTATAATTACCTATTTTTAAAAATTCCAACCCTTTTCAATGTTCTAAAGTGATCAGGAAGTACACGGGTATGCTAGGAAGTAAGGGACTCAAGCAACAATATTCTCTAAGAGTTTGTGGATGGCAATGAAGAGGAAAGGAAGATAGAGACAATCCTAGAAAAGGTTTTAGTTGGCCATAATAATGAAGTCAGAAGGAGAAGAAGAAGAAGAAGAATGACACACGCAATGGGAAAGAGAAAGCAAGAATAGAGAAGCAAAAGGGAGAGTAGAAAAATGAGACAAATTTGGAGAAGGAAATGAGGAAGAAAACTGGGTGAAAGAAGGAAGCACTGATGGTAGACCACTTGACACTCAAACATTAACACGATGCACATTTAAGATGTGTCATCCATGGCCATGGTCATTACCCTCAAATAGTTTACAGTACGTGTTTCAGAGACATTTATAAATTGAAAATGCCATTAAAATAAGTGCCAGGGTATAAGTATTCATGGAATTGTATGGGAGAATATAAAGTCCCCCGTCAAAGAGCCTTCTGAGACATCGGAAAAAAAGGAAAAACCTAAAAAGCATAAGACTCTTCCTATTTTCATTTCCAATGATACATCCCAATCTTGATGATCAATCAGCGATTTAAATATCAACTATAAACACAGTATTTTATGAGCTGCTATGCAGTATACTATACTAGAGCAATAGAACAGAGAGGACCTCAAACCCTCTGTTCCCTCAAATTGAAAGGCACGCTTCCTGACCCCTCCAGACCACTACTGGACACAAGGAACACACACTAATGTTTCAGGACCCCAACCAGCAGTCACCTGCTTTGTGATTACTTCCATGACACACCCTAACACCACTGACTTTCCTGCTCCTACGGGACATGACATATATTTCCTATTTTAACACATACCACAGTGCATTATGATTGCAGGTAGATGTTCTAACAACTTGAAAGAGAATGATGACTTTTTTCTCTTTACATCTTGTTATTTCCTACTCCTAATATTTCTTGAAGAGAAACCATAAAAATATAAACAAACAGAAAAAACAGATAATATACAAAACGTGTGCTTTGCACCTTAACACAAACTTAAGTAAAATTAATTCTGACAGTATCCGGCATGACAAACTTCCATGGTACAAATGAGAGTGGACCAAGGTTTGAGCAGGTACAGGAGACAATCCAGGCATGAACAACACCAAGGAAAGGTAGACAGGAAGTAACATGGTGTGTAGGAAATCACAAGACCAGTCTGATGGGAAGAGACTTAAACAAGACTGAAACTCACTTTCTAAACCTCCATCTCCAACAGGACAATTCGCAAGACACAGGTGCACCAAAGTGGCCCAATATTCAATCCCTTTAATGGTGAGGAACAGTTTAAAATTTTATAAATTTAGTTTGCCCAGAAGCAACTATCAGATGTTGGCAGGACACAATGAAGGCTTACCTTTGTTAACATAGTTAAGTCTCTCTCTCTCACAACTAGCCCACTTGGATCCACGTTCCTTAGCACACCCGACGCACTTACACAGCATTGATGAGCTTTACGCAACTGGAAGGTCACATCTTTATTTCTTATTGCAGGAACACAACATCTGGAAACTTTATTTCTATCAGAAGCTAAAGCAAAATTATTGTAAAATGAGTCATTTAAACCATACATTTTATCACCGTTAAAAAGCATCTGCTCTGTGCTAAGGATTAGAAATGATTCCTGTCCTTACAGCCTCATTAAGGACGAAGATCTATAAACTCAAAATTTCAATCACATGAGATAAAGAACCATAACCTTTAAGCACAGAAGTGCCTATGGAGGCCAAAAGTTATAGCTAAGTGACGGCTTCATGATAACCCTGAAGTACAGTCTAGAAAGATGAGGCTATGCAGAGTTGGAGTAGGAGGTGCATTAACTGCAGAGGAAACATCTGTGAAAAGACACTCGAGCCTGACACCTGCTGGGCACTGTAAATACTGCAGGTGGGGATGACTAAAGACCAGGAGTCCAAGTGTGAGAAGAGACAGAAATAAAAATAGACATGTTGGCCCAAGCAAGCCTGGGAGAGAGCATGGCTTGTATCCCACAGGTGATGAGGCCTGGGGCTACCACTGGCTGAGTAAGGGTGCCTCCGCTGATTAGAAAAAGGCTCCCCGCTTCTGAAGGACCAATTAGACAAAGGGAGTGATCACAAAAAGCTCCCCTTCCTCAGGGCCAAAGAGCCCCAGGAGGCTTGGCAAAGCACAGTTCAGATTACAGGCCTCTGTGCAGAGCACATGCTGGGCGGCTAGTATGCACTAACTCTGTGTGGGCAAGCCATTAGCAGCATTATTTTAGGCATATCTTGTCATGTTAGAAGATCACTCAACCCGAGTAGGCAGATGAACTTAGAGGCACTGAGACCAGGGGCCACGAAACCACCCAGGAGTTTCTACCATAGTCGGGGCAAAATGTAATGTGGATGAAGAAGCAAATTTAGGAGGAGGCCAAAATTTACAAGCTAGACCCACTGGATGCAAGACATAAAGAAAGTTCAGGGAAGGAATTCTGAAGAGAATGGGCTTTGCATTTTTCTGACAATCAATGTAAAATATTAGGCAAAATTAAGTACAGTGGCCTTTAAGGTCCCTTCCAGCTCTAATTTCTTTTGATTTCTAACTTATTACTCTGGTTAAGTAAAGTCCCTTCAGAGGTACAGAACAGTTCCTACACCTGAATGGGATGCAAAGAATAATCTGACTTCTCTTCACCAGGGGATGTGTGGAACTGTCCTTGCAGAAGAGGTAACACATGGTGAGAACCCCAGATCCTAGAAAAGGGCCAGGCACACGATAAGTATTCAGCTTTTTGAAAACAAATGAACAATCATTTCCTCTTCTACATCTTCACACCCTTTATCTGCTGGTTGCTTTCTTTCAGCTTATAAACTTCCTCAATATACCCACTTAAAAAGCCCTCAGACCTATGATTCTTTGTATCTTGTTGTGGGTAACCTAAGTCTCTCCCATGCCTTCAAACACCTCTCCTCCCCAGAAGCCCAGATATGAACCTTGGGCCCAGACCTGTCTACCAGGCCCCTCTAAAGCACTGAAGATGAAGTAAGATCCTCTCCCCACCCCCAATCCCTTCCTACTGTGCTCTGTCTCTCTCAAAAAGATGCAGCTGTAAACTGTCACCCACGCTTGCTGCCCTCCCTTTTCTAACTGGTCACCAGGCCCCACCCATTCTCTCTCAGATCTGCAAAATCCAGTCCAACCTTTTATAACTTAAGTGGGAACCTTAGATTACAATTCACCCTGCACCCAATCAAGTGCCTTGCACATGGAGGTCCGAGTGAGTCTCTAAACCACAAGTCCATCTCACTGTTCTTTAGGGTTTCCCACAGCCCTCAGGATAAACATCTAAACTTCTGACAGGACAAACAAGGCCCCCTTCTCTTGGGCCCCACTAACTTTCCAGTATCAACTCTCATTTCTTTCCCAAACCCTGAGTTCCAGTCCTATACCTTAGTTTTGCCATATTTTCTTATATTTCTCAAACTTCGACACACACTGCTCCCTCCTGCCACCCCAGGAGCTTCTACATATCCTTAGAAAGGATGGCACCTCCTCCAAGAAGCCTACCCTGAACTTTCCCTTCCAAGATTCTGTGCTCTGTAAAGGGGAAAGGTGGGGGGGGGGAGGGATACATTAGGAGTTTGGCATTAACATAGACACACGACTCTATATAAAACAGATAATCCACAAGAACCTACTGCATAGCACAGGGAACTCTACACCATATCCTGTAACAAACTGTACGGGAAAAGAATCTGAAAAAGAATGGATATATGAATAACTAAACCACTTTGCTGTACACCTGAAACTAACACAATATTGTACATCAACTAACCTCCAATATAAAATAATAATTAAATTTTAAAAAAAGATTCTGTGCTCTGTAGCACCAGAACTCACTTCTTCCAGAGCACTGACTACTGCGCTTGTGTTTACCTGCCGCCCAGTAGAAGGGGAGATTACCTAGGGCAGAAGCATCGTCTCCAGCAGCCCTTGGTTCTGACAACTCATTCAAGTGCCAGGCTACTTTACACACATAACCTGCTTAATTCATTCTAAGAACCCACAGAAAGAGTGGTTTTTAATGTCATTTTACAAGTGTGGGGATTGCAGTTCAAAAGTAACCTGCCCAGGCCACAGACAGCGTAAGCCCTGGAATTCAAACCCTAAGCTGCCTTCACACCAGTGCTCCTTCCACTATATGATACGACTACTGAAAAACAGATTTTTTTTCCTGAACCCTGTTTTAATGGAAAGGAAATGAAGCTGGGATATATCCATTTCCTAATCGCTTTGGCGTGTACCAGGCAAAGTCGTTCAACAGACCAGGTAACATCTGTGGAACAATTAACGATGCTCCAAACTGTCCTAAGTGTTCTACATTGTAGGGTCTACAAACATGAACACAGTGCGACCTTGTAACCTCCAGAGAGAGTGAGTCCTGTTCAGCCCATGCTACAGATGAGAACACTGAGACCTAGAAGCCTTAAGGCACTCGGCCGGGGTCACCGAGCCGGCAGGAGTCCTAGGCCATACGCCCCATCCAGCACACACACACCCGGGCACTGGGCTCCGGTTCTAGTGCCCACCCTCCACCTTGCACCATCTAAAACCCCGCTTCGCAGCGCCCACATGAGAGCCCCTGGAAGCGGGAAGTACAAAGCTGTCTCAAACAGATGAACCAGTTTGCAGGGCAGAAGTTGAGACACTGATGTAGAGAACAAACGTATGGACACCAAGGGAGGAAAGCCGCGGGGGGGTGGGGATGGTGGTGTGCTGAGCTGGGCGAGTCGGATTGACATGTATACACTGATGTGTATAAAATTGATGACTAATAAGAACATGCTGTATAAAAAAATAAAGTAAAATTCAAAAATCAAAAGAAAGAAGAATACTGTCTACTGTCCTCCACGCCCCCTGGAACACTCACTGTAAATACCCAGGAGGTGCCTGCAGAATGAATGAATCAATGAACAAACAAGCTCACTCATTTCAAACGTGCAGTCACATGCGTAATCTGACCTTCTGAGAAGTTAAGCTTCTGGAAGGAGCCCATTTTCTTAATGTACTCAGCATCGAGTCATCACAAAACATGAACTCTTATAAAGCACTGCCCCCTCACCTCCCATGAGAGAGCAAAATTCCTCAGCAGGGAAATGGGAGGGTAGCAGACATTACGCGCAAACTTTAGGAAGGCTGCGGCTCGCTGAGCACTTCACTAGGGCCCCTGACTGCCTGCCTGGTAGTAGGACAGACACACCAGGAACGGCTGCTGACCGGCAGAAAGAGCGCCCGGCCACGCAGGCAGCACACCCCGCACCCTGCCAAGTGAGGTCCGTCCAGCAAGGGAAAGACGCTCTCCACTGCAGAACCGCCCACCACTAGAAAGCCAGGTCCTGCCAGGGCCTGGACACACGAGGCCTTCCTTACAAGGGTTACACATCTGTGGCCTTGCTCTGCCTCGAATAAAAGACAGTGACGGGGACAACGTGACCATCTCCAGATGAACTTCCAACTTCGTTTCAAGTGCCTGGGTGCTGGGTCACAGTGGATTTCTCAACTCTTCCAATATTCAAAAATATCCATTTCTAAGATGCAGGAGGGTTGTTAAACATACACTTAGCACAGACCCCAGTCCCACTCCTGAGTATTTTCTCAAGTGACGTAAAAACCCAAGTTCACATGGAAAACTGCCCTGGGATGTTTACAGCAGCTTTATTCCCGATCCCCTCAAAAGTGGAAACATCCCACAAGTCCTGCCACCCGCAGGCGAATGGACAAACGGAAAATGGAATACAACACAGCCAGAAAAAGGAGTGGCTTCTCATACCCGCAACAACAGGGATGACGGACTTCCCTGGTGGTCCAGTGATTAAGACTCCACGCTCCCAATGCAGGGGGCCCGGGGTCCATCCCTGCTCAGGGAACTAGATCCCCCACGCCGCAACTAAAACATACTGCACGCGGTAATGAAGAGCCCATGTGCCGCAACTAAGACCCAGCACAGCCAAGTAAATAACTAACTAAATAAATATTTAAAACAACAACAACAACAAAACAAACCCGGGAGGAATCTCGCATAGGTTTTGCTGAGCCAACGCAGCCAGAATCAAAAAGCTACATGCTGTTGTTCCGTTTATCTGACTTTCTGGAAAAGCCAAAACCTTAGGGACAGAGAGGAGATTAGTGGCCAAGAGGCTAGAGGCACCCTGGCGCCAAAGGGCAGCAAATGGGATGACAGGATCGCTCTGCCGCCTGATGGCGATCAAAACTCCTACAACTGTGCACTACAAGTGAACTATGCTTCACGGCTACTAAGGACACACAAATTATTACATTTTGAAAAATGCGCCGGCCAGCCATCCCGTGCATGACAAGTGCAGTAAGAAGGGCGGGGAGGCGAGGCAAGTGGATCAGCTGGAGTTCTGAAGGTTCTCCCCACTTTCAGTTTCCCTCCCCTGGCATGTCTCCCCGCCCGGCCCACTGCTGCTCAGGTCGCCCACCCGGGACACCCGGAGTTACCCAACCGGAAAAGCCAGAGCCCAGGCTCAGCCACGCCTCCAGGCACAGGAAGGGCAAAAATAGAAAGCGCCAGTGCGCGGTGGAGGGCTGGAAACCCTCGGACCTCAGATAACTGCGGAGAACCGGGCCTCGGAGTCAACATCGGCTCCCAGGCGGTCCCAGCGTCCCAACCCCGACCCCGGTCGCGACACAGTTTCCACAAAACTGACACACACGGAGCCCGCGCGAGGGGCGGGTCGCGCGGGCTTCCCCGCCGGGTCGCCTGGAGGCCGGTCCCCCGCAAGCTGAGCGCACGAAAGGGCGCCCCAAAGGCGCCGGCCCACGGCGCCCGCTGCGCTTTCCCTCCGGAAGGTGGGCTGCGGGGCCCAAGCGTAAACCCTGAGACAAGGTACACGCACACCACGCCGCCACAGGGGACGAGAGGCCGGGCGCCCACCTGGCCGGACACCCTGCATTTCTGGAATCACCGGACTTCTGTGTAAATTTCCCTTTGGCGTGTCATTTTCCAAAGGCCACTCAAGATCAGGGGACGGAACGCCTCCTCTCCAAGTGTCCTGCCAGCCCACCCACTCAAGATCAGAGGGACAAAATGCCTAACTAAAACAAAACAAAACAGAAACACAAAAAACTGGAGAGAGGGAGGAAAGGGTGCCCTCAAAAATAAAAAAAAAACCTAAGCACGTTGACAGCGCTAAGAATAAACTACCAGGAAACAGAATCCCTACATGTCAGATCCTAAAGTACAGAAGGGCAAGCCCGCCGGCAGTCCAGGCCCGGGGGGACCGGGGTCCCCAGCCCTGCAGAGCCAACCGCAGACCGGCTCGGGCGCCCCTCGGAAGCGCGGGGTCCCCGCGGCCGAGTCTGCGCCCCCGGCCGGCGCCGGCTCCCCTCTGCCCACCCTGCGCGCGGGGGCTGGAAACGGCCGCGGAGAACCACGGCGCGGGGGAAAGGGGGGCTCCAAAGAAGGTCTGGCGACTCGAGTCGCTCCGTTTCTCGGTGGGCTCAGCGCGCGCCGTGGGGGAAGAGGGGCGGGGGTCCGGGAGGAGGGGACGGGTGGCACTTACGTAGACCTGCAGCGGCCACAGGCAGACGGCGGGCTCGGCCCCCACGAGCGACTCCAGCCTCAGCTCCAGCTTCTCCCCCATGTCTTCGCGCGCGGCCCCCGCACCGTGCTAGTCTGGCGCTTGGGGGAGGGGCGCGGCGCCGCCGGCGGGGGCGGGGCACACGGGCAGGCGGGCGGCTGAGGGGAGGGCGCCTGGCCTGGGCCTCAGCCGCCGCCGCCGCCGCGCTCCCGTCCGGCCCCCGGTTCCCTCTTTGTGGTCACAGGCCTGGGGCCTCCAGCGCTGCTGCGAACTCGGGCCGGCGTGAGGCGAGCACAGTGAGCCGGGGGCCGGGGCGAACCACTCACGGCACGCGCGGCCCACCCCGTGGACTCGCCCGCTCTCACGACGCACGCACGCACGTCTTCGGCTGACCCCGGCCACCCCCACCGGCCCGAAGTGGGGACCCGAGGAGAGCCCTCGGGGCCTGGGGTGGCGGGTTCGACTCCCGCCCTTGACGTACCGTGACACACACACACACACACACACACCCCTCCCCCCCAATAAGAAGACTATAATTCCTCATTAAATATGACAGCCGGCATCCCGGCTTCTGTTCACAAAAATGCCGTGTATGTAGCCTACGCTAGGCACCAGACCACGGACGCTCAGTACTGGCAAAAAAGGAAATGCCCTGCCCTCATGGCACTGCCATTTTAATTGGAATAGTAGTGACAATGGTCAAGGGAGAAAATAAAGTGTCATCATCGCCACGGGGATGGTTAATCTCACGTGCGCACTGCGTGGGGCCCCGGCAACCACAAACATTATTCCAGATGTGGCCAGGAAGGTATTTTTCGGAAGAGATTAACACTGAAATTGGTCCATTTTGCGTAAAGGAGATTGTCAATGCCGTGGCGTGGGTGGACCTCGTCCATCAGTTGAAGGACTGGAGAGAAAAATGAGGTTCCCTAGAAAGAGGGAACTGTTCCTCCAATGGCCTTGGGACATCAGCTCTTCCCTGTGTCTCCAGCCCAGAGTCCTGCCCTGACTTGCCTGCCTCACGGTCACGAGTCAACTCCTTAAAACAAAACTATATATGTAAAAATACTGAATATACACAAGCCTATTAATTTGTATATGTGTGTCTACATATTATATATGTATACACGTTTATATGTGCGTGCGTTTGTAGTATATGTGTAAGTACTATATACAGTATACTTACAAGCCTATATGTGTGTGTATATATTGTATGCATGTATGTATGTGTATATATATAGTATACATATTATAAATGTGAACATGCTGTATATATACACACACCCATATATTGATATATGGGTGTGTGTATATATACAGTATAGGTACACTGTATGTATGTATGTATACAGTGTATATTTATATATAGGTGTGTATATATGTTGTATACCTGTATGTGTATACGTTGTATAGGTATTATATGTATATATGTATATACTATATATAGACACACTTGTGTATGTATTTATATGTGTATTTACATGCACATATGTACATATAGGTGTGTATGTGTGTGTATACGTTGTGTATATGTATGTGTATATATCTTATATATATATGTATATATATGATGAATTTATATATACAGTACATATATATTTTTATGCTACATGCTTTTATATGTAGGTGTATATGTGTGTCTATATGTACGTGTATGTATTGCATATATTATATATGTATGCATACTATATATATACACACACCTAAATATCTTTGTATGTGTGTATATATGTATGATATACATGTACCTAGGTGTCTATTGCATGTTATACGTATGTGTACATACTGTATATATATAAACTATGCATTTTATGTGTGTATGTATAGTGTATATGTATGTGTGTATTGTATATGTGTATATGTGTGTATACATACTGTATATATACAAACTGTGCATTTTATGTGTGTATATGTGTGTGTATTGTATATACTATATGTGTATATGTCTGTATGCATACTGCCTATATACACAGCTGTATATTTTTGTATGCATGTACATATGTACGTGTGTGTGTATATATACACACATAAACCCTATGGATTCTGTTTGTCTGGAGAACCCTTACTGATACGGACACTTATGACAATTGAGCACCTGCCCTTTGCCAGCCAGGGAGCCAAACACTTGTCTTTTCGGTGTCTGCCTTAAGTGTCACAAGTCCCGGGAGGGAAGGTGATGCCGCTCCTACCAGTTGAGGTGCCTCAGGGTCAGAGAGGTGCACAGCGCGGGGGGCTGGAGCCTGGTGGAGCCCAGGTGGAGTTCTAGCAGCAGTACAGCCTAGCAGTCCCACTTCCCCGGGTGCTTCTCACAAAGACGCCGAGGGAGAGACTGGGTCTGAAGGAGGGGATGAGGAAGCTTCCGTGGGTCTGCAAGCCCAGACCAAGGCTGACTCGTCAAGGGTGTTAGAGGTCAGGACTGTGGTTACCCCGGGGGTGGGGTTACACAGAGCCATTCCCATTCTGAAAAAGTATCCATTCTGCTCTTGTTTGTATGTTTACCCCCCTCCCCCAAATCTTTTAAAAACAGATTCTCTTGGCTGCTGGGAGCACACACGGGGAAGTTGTGTGTGAGAGGGTGCAGTCCAGGGGACAGGGAGGATAAGACCCCCACCCTTAGCGCCAGGAGTGGCTCAGCTTTGTGAGCTAAGGATGGCCCGCGAGGTCCCAGAGAGAAGGGTCCCTACTCCGTCCCTGCTCCGTGCACCCCATTCCCAGCCTGAGAAGCCTAGAGCCACCCCCCACACACACACACCAGGGAGGAGAGCCAGTCACCCTGGCTCACAGGCTGCGGCTCCAAGACTCCTGGCACTAGGAGCTCAGCTTTCATGCCCTAGGACAGGGCCAGAGCTGTTGTCTCCGGAAACTCTCTGTCTCTCGCCCGCCCTCCCTCCCCCCCTCCTCCGCCTCTTCCCCTCCCGCTCCAGCTGGCCTGCCCTCCACCCTGCATTTCTACACAGGATGGCTCACAGACAGCTGCTCCCTGTGTCCACCCACCACCATTCGATGGATGTCAAAGCAAGCCCTGGGGACTTCCCTGGAGGTCCAGCGATTAAGACTCCGAGTTTCCACTGCAGGGGGCGCAGTTTTGATCCCTGGGCAGGGAAATAAAATCCCACATGCCGCACAGCACGGCCAAAAAAATAAATGAATAAAAAATAAAGTTATAGTGATGAAACAGCCCTAGTGGTGCTAGGATGGGACATATAGCTCTATGGTATAGAATAAAGGTCCAGAAACAGATATATGAGAACTTGATATGACAGAAAGTGGGGAAATTAAGGAGTTTTCAATAAATGGCATTAGGACAATTGCATATCCATGTGGGAAAAAGTAAATTAGAAAAAATAAAAGCAAGCCCTGGTCAGGTGTGACCTTGGGCCCAGGGCCATTGGCACACGTTGTCGTGTGGGATGTTCTTCCTTAGACTCCTCCCTCCCTCCTGTGCCACTTTCCCCGCCAGGTAAAGAACTCTGCCTGGTCAATAAGACCCTAGAGGTCCTTGGCCATTGCTATTGCAGTTGGAATTGTTACTGTGTTTACATAGGGTGACCAACACCCGCCTGCAGTTTGCCCAGGACCGCTCAGGTTTGAGCGCTGGAACTGTGGGGAAACCCTCATTCCCGGGGAACCCCAGAAGGCTGGTCAGCCTATTTAGGACGGATCTCTCACTTGATCTCCCAACCCCCGAGAGCCAGAAAGGGAATCTCGCCCCTCCTTCCATTGTAACCTTCATTCATTCATCCACTCATCCCTTTATTCAACTCCTTTATTCAGCAAGTATTTATGAAGCATCTACTACACGTCAGACACTCTTCTAGGTGCTGGGGACAGTAAACTGAGAAGGTGTGATTTATTACATAGGGATGATGTCTCGGAGACCACTGCAGGGCAGGGGAGCTGGGAAAGGGAAGGGGCAGTTCTAAATGCAGGCTCTGACGGGATTGGGGCAGACCTTGCCCTGGGACAGGCTGGTTGCTTCAACACAGCTGTCCTCACCCAGGGCCATCCTGCCCCCGCCTCACCCAGTTCTTTGGTCATGTCTGGGGAAAATCTGTGGTGGTCACAACTGGGTGGGAGGGGCCCCTGGAATCAAATGGGTGGGGCCAGGGATGCTGCTGAACCCCACACAGTGCCCAGAAGAGGCCCCCAGCAGAGGATGACCCGCCCCAAATAACCCCAGTGCTGTGGGGGAGACCCTGCACTGATATTATTCAGACCCGCTGGTGCCCCTAGATTCCTGCACAGGCAGGGACTCTAACCGGGTCATCTCTGTATCACGAGGTGACCTAGAGTGGGGCAGCCAGGAGGGCTGAGTATCGGGGGTGAAATGACAAATCTCTGTGCCCACTCTCCCCGCCGCACCCCAGGGTCGATGGCCTCTATCTCCTCCCTGTGCAGGTAGCTTTTCCCTGAGCCATTTCTTCTTGTCAAGGTCCCTGTCGCAGGTTGGGTTCCCCAAAGATGACGTTGAGAGCAAGGATTGGAGTGCAGGTGGTTGATGTGAGACGTGCAGACAACAGATACAGCTGCCATAGGGTCCCGCAATTCCACTCCTGGGCATAGATCCGGAAAAAACTCTAATTCAAAAATATACGTACACCCCTGGGATTTCCCTGGTGGTCCAGTGGTTAAGACTCCGTGCTTCCAGTGCAGGGAGCATGGGTTCCATCTCTGGCCAGGGAACTAAGATCCCACATGCCGTGCGACAAAAAAAAAAAAAAAGAAAGAAAGAAAGAGAGAAAGAAAGAAAAAGAAAGAGAGAAAGAAAGAAAAGATACATGCACCCTAATGTTCATTGCAGCACTATTTACAATAGCCAAGATGGGGAAGCTACCTAAATGTTCACTGATGGATGAATGGATAAAGAAGATATGGTACATATATACAATGGAATATTATTCAGCCATAAAAAGAATGAAATAATGCTATTTGCAGCAATGTCGTGGATGGACCTCGAGATTATCATACTAAGCACTGTGAAGTGCCTGGGGCAGCCACTCAGAGCAAAGCGGCCACCAACCCTGCTGCAGCTGCCCAAACAGAGAGTGGAGGGCGAGGGAAAAATACGTTGGCTTCTCCCATCCCCCTGCCCTCCAACCTCTGGCCAATGTTTTCCACTGGCTGAACCTACCTGGAAAAGAGTTGGCGAGGAAATCTGGGCGATGGGGTTTGCAGGATCAGCCCTGTGACACGGAGCAGAGCAGTGGAAAGACAGGGAGCTGGTCTGAGGCAAACAGGCCAATGGCAGCGCAGTACCCACTTCTCCCTACCTCTCCTGTGCCACTGAGTGGAACCATCTTCATGCGCGACCTTTCTCTTCCCTCATCTCCAACATCTACCCATCCATCCTCTCAGGAGCTCATCCATTCCTCTCTCTTCCTCACAGCCTCCGCCATCACTCACTATCATTACTGCAGCAAGCACCGCTCTGCCTTCTCCTGTCTCCAGACTCCCTCTTCTAATCAGTCACTACACTCCAGCCAGAAGGATTTTTCTCAAATGCCTATCCTACGTCACTCTGCCGCTTCGAGTCCTACAATGGCTGGCCCGTTGTGCTTAGGATCCAGTCCACATTCCATGGCAGGACTTCATCACGTCTCCAGTCTCTCCTCCCCTGACATACGCTTCCATCCTCCACACTCCCACATCCTGAACCTCAGGCCCCTGAATTTCCTGGGGCGGCTCTCAAGTCAGGGCCTTCACACGTGCTATTCGCTGTCTTCACAGAGCCCTCCCCTATCCTGCACCTCTTCTGACTTAAGCCCTCTCATGTTGGCCTCAATGGCAGTACTTCCAGGAAGACGTCCCTGGTCCTCCTCACCTGTGTTCCCTTGCACCCAAGACTTTCCCCGGTGGTAGGGGTATCAGATTTAACAAATAAACCATGCAAGTTTAACCGGGTGTCCTGTATTTTTATCTGCAACCCTACCTGATAGGCACTTGTTCCAGAGTATGACAATTGCATGTTGACATTTTAATTTCCCTACTAGGCTCCAAATCGCTTAAGGATAATGATCTTGTCAATACGATTCCCCATTTTGCTAACTAACTAGGTAAGGTTGGATGAATGGATCAGTGACTTGTGGATGGGAGTTTTTACTTGAAATCGTATAGAACTAGACTTCAGCCCTCAACAGGAGAGATGCTTAAGAGACTCAAGGGAGGCTAATGACAATTACTCACCCAAGTGGAGGCTCCTAGGTTGGTTCTGGGCCAGCCTCTCAGGGTGTAAGAGAAGAACTTGGAGGTGGAAACTGTACACTAAAGGGAAGTGACCAGAAGGTATGACTGGCAATGATTATGTAAAGCTTTCAGGCTGCACAAAGCTAACAGACTAACTTCAGCTGGTTTGGGGATTGCTCTGGCTCACACAGCTGGAAAGTTTATGCTCCTGCTGCTGGGGTTAAAACAGTGGAAAAGGCCAGAAGGGTGATGCCAAGGATCATCGTACTCTTTTGACCTCGCGATGGTTTTCTAATAGAAAGCTGAAATCTTGCTATTTTCAGACCTGGTACCCAAGGGCAAGTACGTCACAAATATGAAAAAAGTGAGAAAGGTGGAAGAAAGGCAAATTAGAGCCCACCATCTAAAGAGGCAGCCTCTACTGGCTGCAGACAAACCTCCATGCTGCAACGCAGGCCCAAATTTTCTCCCCCTTCAAGAAAAGACAGGAATCAAGATGTTAATGCTTCATCTCATGATTTTTTTTAACATGCCCATTAAGTCAATAAGTATTAAATGGTTCAAAAAGAACACAACTATAAGTTTATTACTCCGTGCGGGCTTCCAACCCTTTACGTGGAATCAACATGTGTCTCCAGGCTGAGATTCCCCTCAACTTGCAAACCTCAGGCAGATGCTGATTCAAATCCCAGAAGCCTCTAGTTGAAAATCAATGTCTGAGATGCTCTGCGGAATCTAGGGAAGCATTTGCTAATTTGCTCTGGGGCGAAATCTTCTATCAATATCAATCAAGCATGAATGTAGATAATTTTCCCACGCTACCAATATAGTCATCTATATGTTTAGTCAACATTTATTGACTATCGCATGGGGAGGTTTGGTGGTCAGTAAACAGTGGAAAGAGGCCCAGAAAAAAGGGGGTACACTCAGGCTTGAAATCCACCAGGTACACGCCTCTGCTGCCATACCAGTTATTTATATACTTATCTACTACTTCCATCCTAGTTGGTTAACAGTCTCTGCCCCAGCCCTAGCCCTGTGGGCCTCAGACCCCAGCAGTGGGCCACTCATCTGTGGCCACCTACGGCAAGGTGGTGCTTTCCTGGAGTCATCCTCCTTTGGCCACTTGTAATTTGGCCCTCTTTAGGGTACCATACTAGTTGTTCAATATTTTGAGCATCACACACCAACTCTCCAAAGAGAAAGTAAAGTGATAAAGGTTCCCCCAAATGCTCACGTGGCTTTTGTCTCTCCCTAACCTCTTTTCTTGATTAACTCCTGCGCAACCATTCAGATCTCAACTCAAATGTCACTTCCCATTTCGCCGTCTGGACCGTGTCTCCCTGACATTTATTCTCAGAGCTCTGTTCTTTCACTTCATAGCTTGTATCCATTTGCTTATTTGTTTGTCTGCCTCCCTGATGAAGCTGTAAACTCCATAAGGGCAACAAAAAGCAGAACTTATTTGGCAAACTGCACAGGCTTCTATATGGTTTACGTGGGACTGGCCACCTACCCAGCTCCAAAGATGGGTCCTGTTGTATTCCAGCCAGTTAGCATGTCCCTTCCTCCAGGTCCTACTCATTGGCACAGGAATGAGAACCTGATCTAAGGCAGCCCAAGCAGAGTGAGGCTGGACACTCTGGCGAGGAAAGCAGAGCTACAGACCCGTTCTGAAGAGGCAATGTCACCAATGTGGTTATCATGAAGCATGACACAAAGGAGGACAAAGACGCAGAGTCCCAGAAAGGTGGCTCCAAAGGATACACAACATGGGCCTCTCGAGTAAACCAGATCTGGGCTGGCCCTTGTGTTTGGACTGTTCAGTTACATCAACCAATAATTTTTTTCTTTTTTTTTTTTTTGCTTTAGCCAGTTGGGACCAAGGTTTCTATGTATTGTGACCAACAAAATCCTAACTGATATATCTTGTCCCTGTATCCACAAGAACCTTGCTCATGGAAGACACCATATCTTGAACAATATGCCATTGGGAGAACTGGAGATGGTTTAATGGGGGAGGTGACTGGGTAACATCAGCTGGAGCCTTAATTTGAACATAGTTCTTTAGAAAATATGTTAGACTGCCCAAGATTTAAATTCATCAGAAATTCAGGAGTATTTGCCCCGGTGTGTTTTACAGCAGAATTGTTCCTACCTGAGGTTACTAACCTGCTCACCTGTCATTTCCTAAGAACTCCTAAAGATTTCTGCTTCAAATCCTGGACGTTGTTTCAACCTAAAGAACCTATGGTTTTAAATTGGGGGAAGGGAACAGGAAAGAATGATTCAGCCTCTAGCCGCTTTTTACTCTGCTGGATAAGATCATTAATTTTTTCCCCCAGAATGACCTGTGACTTCCTACATTTCTTACATTTCAACTTCAAGTTTCATTTCTCGGGATGCCTACAGCTTTTCACCTGGCTAGATGGAAGCCAAGATTTTACTTTTCTCTTGGGGGCTATTCTGCTGGGCTAGAGTCATTAGAAGCAACTTTAACTTCAGGTTATTATAAATATCACATCTTTTAAAGCATAATCAGGCTATGTGGTTCATGATCTGGTTCTTAGATTAAAGGTCTGTGTGGCCAAAGGGCTGTACTTCTACAACTACTGAGAAATAAACAACCTTGACTAGTCAGGGAAGGAAAAGTCTGCAAGTCGGTCCCCATAGCCTGATCAGGGGATTCTTTTCCTCCTTCCCTGATTCACCAGAAAGCACACTTGCTCATACTGTTCACATTCTCAAAATATGTTTGTTACTCTCAGAGCTCCTGGAATACATATCCTCCAATGGTTGCCTTTTGTCAATGAACTGTTCTGCACAGCTCCACTGCTTATATTTTAGCATTTTTTTTCCTTTGGGAGAGAGAAGAGTGGCTTGTAAAACTACTAGTGGAAAATAAGCATTAAGAATCACTTCACCTTCTTCATCAAATAAATCCACCTGAATTACTGGTTCTGTGAACCAGTATGTAATTCAAAAGTTTGATGAAGAACAGAATACTTTGAGTCTCAAAATATCTCTCCATAAATTACTTATTAACTACAAAGGGACAAATAATAACTTCACAGTGGAGAAAGTGCGGGGGCACCACCTTAACCAAGATGCTAATGAGACAGATGACCATCAAGGGGCTCCTGTAAGGATGCACAGAGAGACACACCGTCACCTCTGTGGAACCCCATCCAAAGCACAGAACATGAAAGAACCATGAGGAAACAGGACAAACCCAGAATCAGGATCATTCTACACAACAACCAGTCTATACTCGTCACAAATTCTCACAATATGAGGAACAAAGAGGCTGAAGAATTATTTCATACTTAGACCAAAGTGACATGAGAACTAAGTGCAATGCATGATTGTAGACTGGTTCCTGGCCTGAAAAATTTAGCCATTAAGGATGTTACTGGAATAACTGGCAAAATTTGAATATGCATGGTAGATCAGTCAACAGTATCAATGTTAAATTTCTGACTTAGACCACTGTGCTGTGGTTTGGTAAGAAAATGTTGTTTCGCTTAGGAAGTAATCACTATTTCCAGGGAAAAGGGCAAAATGTGTCCTTACCCTTAAGGGGTTCAGGAGAAAAAAACATGTATATATGGAAAAGACAGTGAATGCCAAAGCAAATAAAGCTAAATATTAATAATTGGTGAATCTAGGTAAAGCACATACAAGAGTTCTTTGTACTAATCTTGCAACTTTTCTTTAAGTTTGAAATTATATCTATAACTATATATCTACATCTATATAGATATATAAAAATCAACACACACAATTCAAAATAAAATGCATCAACCTAAAATCCAGCCTATTCTTCAGGTATTGTTGGCAATCTCAAGAGAAACAAAGGCTAGGATACCAAAAGGGATTGGGTCAGTAGATTCATTCATTAGGACCCTGAGTACATTTCTACTAACTTAAATTATGCTTTCATTTGAATCAAACATTTTGGACTGCCTTCAGCTTAGTGCCAATTACTTATACATTTAAACACTCAAAGGATGAATTCCATACTTTTCCCCAAGCGAGGCACAAGGCTGTCAGTATTCTCGTGCGCTAACAAGGAAGCAAGGCCAATTTCTATAACCTAACTATAGGACTTCTGGGTACGTAAACTTTTTCTCATATGCCCAGTTCCCTATTTTCTTAGAAAGTCCAATTTGCTCTGGGATTTCAAATACCACAGGCTCTTGTTTTTGTCACAACAAATGAACTATTTTATTCTGTAGATTCTTAAAAAGAAAATCAATGAATCTTTGCTCACTGCTAGCTTTTCGAGATCTCTCCCAATATCTCTTTGATCAAGCTTTTCCACCCACTCTGGAATAATCCAGAGGTAATTAGAACTTCTTACCTTCTTTAGCCCAAAAGGAGCCAATTCATCACAAGCTGTCATGGATTCTGATTCTAAATTACCAAGAGCCCCATTACTAACAGAGGCAGGGAATCTTCTTTGCAATTAAAGTGATTGATTTCTTTGCAGACGCAGTAGCATTTCACTTCTTAATTATGTTCATTCGGATCAAATGTGAGAAAATTCTTCCTCATTTTATTTTCCATCCAAAGGACACGATACAACAAACATTAATCCCAGAGTGATACAAGGCCAGACCTGCAAGGGCCTTAGGCAGAGCTGGACATCTATCAATGGGTCTTGTCCATTTTACAGGGTCTTCGTGGCTCCTTAAGCTCTAAAGGGGAGAAAAGGGACTACTTATTTGTTCCATCACATACTTCACCTAAGCGCTGGCCAAACCTTCCAGCATCCGCTAAGTTGTGATGAGACAGCATTAGACGTTTAGATAAACATAGACTAGCGCCGAACAGAACAATTTTGTTCCTCGTGCAGGCAAAGAACAGAGCCACCGTGCTGGGGATGAAGCAGTGTGTGCAGGGAAACATAAGCAACGAGGGAACAAATCTGTTTTTTCTCACTTAGGTGGTATTAACATGGTTATGTGTTGTCAAATTTTGAAAGAGAAAAATAAACAAAAACAGTTTGGGAGAAGGAGGAGGACACTCCGGAGGATCTGAAGGAACGTGAGGCCACCAAGGCTTACACAGATTTCCCGAGGCCTGAAAGACACCTGCCTGTCCACTTTGCTTTTAACCTTAAAGACTGGCCAGTTGTGGCTCCCGCAGCCTGTAGACCCGGGGCCTGCATCCTTAGCTCCCCTTCCCCACTCTCCACGTGGTCAGCAGACTGGCGTCCGTTCACTCACTTGAGACATTCAAAGGTCAAGGTTTTCGCTCAATGAGTATCTTCCAGCGATCTGTGCTCCAGACAACAGTGACTACCCTTTGTCCTGGTATGAATGCAGTTGCTCGCCGTTTTCCAAACACTTTCACACATATGTAAAGAAGAGTCTGGGAGCCCTCCAAGATTTTAAATTTTAGTTTAAAATGAAATTATATAGTAAGCTTTTGAAAAATTAAAACATCCACATATGTGAGATTGTACCTCTGCCTTTACTGCAGGCTGTTTGCAAAATTCAGGAAGCCCTGCCTTTCCATTCATTAAACACATAGTCGTTGAGCACCTCCTAAGGGCAAGGCAGGATGCCAGGTGATGGAGGTGGAGAACAGGGCTTGTTCCTTGCTCTGATGGGGAAGGCACGTAAGCAGACACCCTCGGCACAGGAAAACACAGAATGGAGGTGCTGTGATGGGATAAAAGGGTCACGCTTATAAGAACAAAGGAAAAGCGCATCCTTCCAATGCAGGAGACACAAACAAGCTCAGGAGGTTGGCAGGTGTCTTGAAGGAACATCAGTCTTGCTGACGGGGGGCAGAAACTCCAGGCTTACCCGACGTAGCACGGGCATATATGCTCGCCACATTCCAAGAACCAGAAACATAAGAAAGAAGAAGCCAGACCAGACACCACAAAGCTGTGACCGTTGGGCTCAGAAGTCTGGGATTTTTATGAACCAAGGAGGAGCATGAAGGGGAAGTGACGGTCCAACTGGCTGTGCTCGTAGGGGCAGGTGGGGGCAGATGAGGCTGCTGAAATGATCCACTGAGGGCTGACAGAGCTGGCTGTGGCAATGGGAATGGAAAGAAGTGGAGATTCAAGAGATTTGGGGCCGGTACAAACCACAGGGACTTGGAACCATCATATGAATGGATGAGGAAGTAGGCAAAATAGACTCTGAGCACTATTATATGTGAACACTTGGATGGCGTCCATGGACTGGCCGGCTTTTGCTGTTGAAACATTTACTGTGTTTAAACAGTCACATCCTGCACTGAGCCCTTGTTTTAAGCTCTTCAAACATCCCTGAGAGAAGTGGGGGAGTTATTTCAATCCTCCTTTTTACAGATGAGAGAACCATGACTGGCAAGGTTTAGCCCTAAGCAGGAAACCCAACTAACCCAACTGATCGGTGCAGAGCTGGGACGAAAGAACAGTGTAGTCCTCATTACACAATCCAGCGAAACACAAAGATGGCTCAAAACTGTCCTAGTGGCATGTTTCCAGCCTAAGTGGGACAAAGTTCATACAACTTTATACCGTGAGCTGTGTTGTAAGGTGGTCTGTTGATAATGTCCATTCCAAAAGCCAACGGAAAGCTACCAGTACGCTGAATCATTAAAAACATGGAGGTACAGGACTCAAGTCTTACACGGTTCTGAAAAAAATACCCTTCACAGATGCTATCTTTAGACTCAAGTTTTCCCAGCATAAAGTTTTTAAAAGAACAATCCATCTAAAAAGCATGTAAAGAAATTCATTGACAAAGGTTTAGATGTTTTAGGACTTTAATGTCCTTCACACGGTCAACATAAAACACTGACAATGGATGAACAATAGGGGAAAAGACTATTCAGCAAAGATCTTCCGTCTTCGGCATCACTGGTCAAACACCAGAAGGAGAACAATCACGTGAAGCAACAGTAAGGGAATTTAACACAGATTTTTAGTTTAACAGCATAACTGAAAAACAAAACCAACCAACCAACCAACCAACCGATCTTCTACCCACTGAAAGGAAAGGAAAAGTGAATCAGGGAGCTTCCAAATCTTGTGAAGCAGCTTAAAAAGGGAGAGGGGAGGGGGAAGGGGAGGCACACGACTGTTGAGAACCTAACACTCTAATGCACAAGGTCAAGGATCCTAACAAATTCTCAAAGTCTCAACATATACCAACAAGAACCGTATTATTAGAAATATAAAGGCACAGAGATATAAATGCATAGATATATAAACTATTTGGTAGTAAAAACAGACCTTGCTATACAAACATATAGTAAGTCACTTCTATCGCTTTATGAGAACAACCGTATAAAGAAAGGATCCAGAAGACCTCACTGCTGTCATCTTGCAAAGGATCAAAATTCAGCACCTAGAGGGCCCCACCCACCCTCCATGCTGTGTGTCTGTGTGTCTCTAAAAATAATAACCTGCAATTGGCATATAATTAAACCCATAGGCAGCTTTGAATATGAGATCTAGGCAGCAAAGACAGCAAAGACAACAGTAGCTGGAATTTGGTAGAAAAGTAAGAGAAGACTTTTTAAAAGCTTCCAGTTCAAGTCAGAATTAAGGTTAAGTTTCAACAGCTTGGGATAGCTGTGGATGCTTTTCTGTTCTCTGAAAAAAGAAGAAAATCTATCATAAGTATGTGCATTCGAAAAAATTACTGTGTTTCTTAGCCATGCCCAGGTGACTTTCAATTTTGTACACTGTTCAAGGGCAGAGTGTATATTAGTTAGGATGTGCTCATAGCTGGTGCATCTCCAAAAAATGCTTCATGAAGGCTGCCAGCTTCTGACATCTTCGATGGTGACAGCATTACACAGAGAGGCCTGAATGCCTCCCACGGACCCAGAAGAACCACCGATGCAGCCGTTAAGAACAGGAGCATCTGGTTGAGCATCAGGATGACCCTCCTTCCCGTCACCAGCTCCTGCGAGAGTCACGGCACCTGAGGCCGTCGTGTCCAACCTCCCACCTGAAAGCCCCTGCAGGTGCCCAGGAGCGTCACACATCTCAGTCATTAGAAAATTCCTTTCCAACGGCAGTGAAGGACGGTCATGCTCACAGGTAACCTAGGTTAGCTCAACTCTTCAATGAGCCTGCTGTGCAGGGGGCAGGGAGCGGGCAGCTATTCTCATGCGTGAAAACATACATCTTCCATGGAGCTCACAGAATTAACTACTCTCTCTGATGTTCAGGGGAGCAACAGTGTCTGTTCTTACACTGAACAGGCTTGTGCCAGCTGCACTACAGACGGGATGGCACCCTTTGTGCTGTCAGAGAAGAGACTTTCAAAGGAAATTTTGACCAAAGCTCCTAGAAGGTGTGCCCCCCCCCGCCCCATGCTCTCGGCCATGGAATCGTGCTATGGGGCCTGTAAGCAGCAGCAGGAGCACCCCCGTAACAAACGGTCTTTCCCAACTAGTTACAATACCTGCTACTCCAGGATGGACAGGGTCCTAGATGTGTTTCCTTCAGCGTCTGAAAACTAAACCAAGTCTCTGACAAGCTTCTGGATGGGACACGTACTCACCACCTATGCCCTTTCAGGGAGACCATACTGAGTTCAAGAGCTTTGTCGAGAAATCTTTTTTCTAAAGCATCATCTCCTTTGGTGTTGCCAATGCAGAATGGAATATTCATCTTGCTTCTATCCTGGGCCTGCACTGGACATCTGAAAAACATGTTTTTTCTTCCAGCTATTTTTCTGCAATGTGCAACTGCCATTAACAAAGCAACAGAAAAGTTTTAAAAACCATTTTCCAGATGCAAACAAGAGATTAAAAAAAAGATCTGTGCCAGGACATTTATCATTTACTTAGGGAGATCACTCTTGCATATGGAACAGTGAGTTAACATTCTCTTATACGACTCATACTTAATTTCCAAGAGCCTCAGTTTCCTCATCTGAATATTAGCAATAATAATAATATCTCCATTTCATACTAGTTATGACAGTTCAGTGGTACAACATGGATGAAGCTTTCAACCCATGGCAGCCACCCAGCAATGTGAATGACCCTTTCTCTACAAGGCTGCAGAGAAAAAAAATAAGTTGGTCCGAATAGTGGCGGTAAGATTTAAAAATAATGAGCAGCAGCTTTCAAAGCACTTAAAACACTGTATTGTCCCAAGCTGTGTGACCTTGAACAAGTTACTAAATCTCTCTGTTGTGCCTCTCTGATGTGAGGACTAAATGGCCACAAATTCTCTGCAGCCCTCCCAGCAAGAGGTGGGGTCTAGTGCTCCGCACCTTTTGAATCTGGGCTGGCCTTGTGGACTTGCTTTGACCAAGAGACTGCAACAAGAGTGATGCTGTGCAACTTCCAAGCTGAGGCCTCAAGGGGCATGAGGCTTCTATACCTGCCCTCTTAAAACATCACTGCCATGGAAGCAAGCCCGAGCTAGCCTGCTGGAAATAACAGGCCCAGCCCACAGCCAGCACCAGCTGCCAGACAGATGAGGGGGGCCATTTAGCCTCTAGGTGGATCACCAGATGACTTTGGTTGAATAAGTGATCTCAGATGAGACCAGCAGAAGAAACCACCCCACTGAGCCCAGCCCCACCTGCTGACTGAAAAGAATCCTGAGCAAAAGAAATGGCTGTGGTTTTCAGTCACAGTCTTGAAGTGTTCTATGATGCAAAAGCAGATAACTGATAGAATTTAGAACAGCATCTGGAACACATTCAATGCTATGTAAATATCGATTGAAGTCAACAGAGCTGTCTTTTCATTCTCCGCACCTTGCACAGGGATCATACAGACTCTCAAAAATGAATGGGTCAAGTTTCATCTAGGATACGTTAGTATTGGACTTCAGTTTCTGATTTGGAGAGTGAGCAAGCCAAAATTATCTTCCGCTGACAACCAAAGGAGACAAACAGAAGAAGAGCTGACATGCTATTCTGGATTACAAGGAAAATATGTCATAACTCTCTCAATTTTCTCAAGCACATCCTATTTTATTCTTCCACTTCTACAGGGTGGGATTCATTAAAAGTAAACAGCAAAGAAAAGCAGTGTGAGGAAGCCCCCATTAAAAGCTATGCTCGGCCCTCAGGGCACACACATAATTCCTGTTAAAGTTAATAGGAGTCAAGTGCACGTCGACAGACAGAAGAGACGCAAGCAGGGAAACCAAGTATCTGGTAACAGGCTTTGAGCCTGAATTCTGGGCCCCCCTTTGCACAGGTAGTAGGTATCCTGGTTGACGTTGACATTAAAAATGTACTGTCTACCCTCTTTGATATTCTGCTGCCTCAGGCTCCCCAGGTGACAGTCCAATTATAGAGCTGGAGCAGCAAAAAGGACACGTGATTTAAGGAGAAAAAATATTAAAAGGGGGAAGAATTAAGAACCTGGATTTACAAAGAATCTGTATTTACAGTCGTCCCCCACACATTTACCCATCCTACTGTGAACGTAGGTGGTATCCTGACAGCAACAATGTCATAACAACTAGAAATTGAAGATTAAATTTGCACGGTGCCTGAGAGTGTCCCTGCTGTGGGGCTGAGGGAAGGAAGAAAAAGATGAAGGGGAATCAGCTGCTCCCAACCTAGCAAGACGGCTGTGGAGGGAATTCAGATTCCACAGGATAAGCGCTGTGGAAGCACAGAACTGAGCAAGTACCTCTGCCCAAGGGCAGGTTGAAGGTTTCAGCGGAAGGGAGGTGAGAAGGGTCAGGACACGGGGAGACGAAGGAAGGGCATCTGGCAGAGAGCTGTCTCTGCCAAGGCACAGGGGACCTCAGCAAGTTCTCTGCAGCACCTGGGGCGCTGGGTGTCTGGCTGGGGGCAGGACTGCAGACCGCAGAGGGCCCTGCAGACACGCTCTCCTGGGAACTGGATCCATCGGATCCTGGAGCATGAGGAGCAATCAGGTCTGCACAACAAGGAGTTCTGCATTGTAGAAAAAGCACTAGGACACAGGGGCTGGAGGGTGGGGACACTGGGGGAGAGGCCTGCTAGAAAGCTCCCACAAAGAACTTTCTAGGTCAACAGAATTAGGGCTCGTGATCAAGACAGGGACACTGGGGAGTTTCAAGCATGGACAGTAAATGAAAATGCCAATAAGGACCCAACAGTCATATAAATGAGTATAACAGGCCCAACATGACAGACTCAGCACAAACCCCCTACGTTACCTGTTAACTGTGAGGGCCCGTTCTTTACTTCCACAGAGAAACAGTCTCCCTTTTACTTGAAACATATGGCCCTCCCAGTCTGTTTCTCCCACTTTCAGAGACACGGGGATTATGAAATAAGACATCTGGATTTAAATCATCTTCCCATGTTCCAGTAAGGGCTCAAATTGTGTGTTTTAAACCCTGTGAGCCACACCGAGCACTGCCGTGGGCTGTGCTGGGCCACCGCTCCCAGGAGTTATCACTAAATCCCACAGCAGGGGCAGGGCCTGTGGTCGAATGAGTTGGGGGCAGGGAGAAGGTGCCAGGCTGACAGAGCGCTAGCAGGGGGCCGGGTGGGTGTGGAAGCAGCAGGTAATCCTGGGACTACAAAGCTTCCAGGACAGTCTGAGCAGCACTCCCCAGGGAGTCTAGGACGGAAGCTGATAAGGATGGTTGTGACTGGAAAAGCGGTGCCACAGTCAGTCATAGAAATTTAGGAAATCCTGAATTAACAGGGCTACACGTGTTTCTTGACTCAACTTCCTAGAGCGTCTCAAGAGCTCCGGTGAATCGTGAACTCCCAAGAGGATAATTCATACAGGAACAGAGTTTTCCCCAAATGCATGTGGCTGAAAAACCCACTGCATCTCTGGGATGAGTATTCTAGAATGCCCACTGAGAAACCCCTGGACTTCCCAAGGTACCAGAGGGGTGTGTGTGAGGGGAAAGGCACCACCTCAGCGCGAAACAGCATCTCACAAAGGTGGTGACGGTTAGTAGGGCGCAAGAAAACCGCAGGCAGCTGGCAAGCGATGACAAGATGCTCGTTTCAGTGGTGTCTGCTCCAAAAGACAAACCAGAAACAAGAAGGGCACGAAGAGTGCATCCTGAGGTGAGAGAAGCCCACAAAACAGTCACTAGGCCTCTCCTGACTGCCTAACTTTTAAATAAAAAATTAACTCTAAATTTGCACACGATTAGGAAAACTAGAGTAAAAATATAAAGATCTATTCCCTTCCATAGAGGTGGCTGCCAATAACAGTCTTTTGTGCATTCTCAGGATCAGATACACAAATGTGTATACGTGTATATATGCGTGTTTCCGTATGTACATATATACATATATAGTATTTACAAATACAAACACTGTGGGTTTCTAAGTGGAATCATAGAAATGTCCTTTTCTACACCTGCTCTTTTTCCTTTTGACCTCATGACATATCAGGTCATCTTCCCAGTTTGCTCACAGACCTCCCCCGTTCTCCACACACACGTTACTCCATACCACGGATGGATCCTCATTTCCTTCATCAGACCCCTCCTGAAGGACATCCGGGTTGTCTCTACATTTTCCCCATTATGTAAGTATCCCTCATTGGACTTGCGGGTGCCTGATTTTATGCACACTTCTGTGCAAGGCAGAGTACTGGCAGAGGGCAGGTGCCTAGAAGTCAAAGTCTTTGGTCAAAGAGCAAGGGAGTTTTGAACTTTGATGGACGCTGCAAACCTCGCTCCAAAATTGAACACATTTATTATACTTAACATAGGCAAAGTGTGTTTGTTCCCTCGTCTACACCAGATGTTATCAGTCTTTAGAATTTCTGCCCATCAGAGGGGAAGAAAATCCCATGGTTTTAATCTGCATTTCCTAAAGAAGTTGGCCCCTCTTCAACTGTCTAGTAGCCAGCTGTGTTTCTTCTGAGTTGTTTGCTCATACAGGTAGAAACCACCCCCTGCCTTTTTAAAATTTGCTTATCCTTTTTCATTTATTTGTGGGTTCTTCTCTATATCAACAGTAACCTTTATATGTTAATACACTACCCAACTTTGGTGTCTGTCATTTTGTTTTGTTTACGTCTTGAACTGTAGAAAAGTTTTAAATTTTCATGGAATTAAATATCTTTTACTTTATGGCTTCTGAGTTTTATGGCTTACTTAGGAAGGCTTCTGTACTCCCTACACTTACACAGAAATTCTCTCCTGTATTTTATATTTGCTTCTTGTATCTAGTTGCCTTTGCATCTTTTCGACTGACTAGAAGTTGTGTATGCTATGATGCAAATATCTAATTTCTGTTTAAATGAATTATCAATGCTTCAATCAATCAATTAGACAAAAAGTCAAGTTAGACTGTAAAATTGTCTAAGTTAAAATACAACTCTCAAGTAAACAGGGACCTGTTTCTGGACTTCTCTTCCGATCTCTGTTTCCCTCTGCCAGTGGCTTTATATGTTAATAGATCGTATGTTAACATTACATTTTATTAATGTTAACATATATGTTTAAAATGTTTCATCTATCCTTTTGCACTAACTTTTTCAGGAGAACACTGAACTGGCTTCTAGATATTTACTAATTTTTGTGACTATTGCAAATGGGATCTTTCCTTGTTTTTCAGTGTTATTTCTGGCTGATGGGAAAGTAACTGACTTCTACATACTTAGACACAACTGATCACAATTCTGAACATGATCATTTCTAGTTTTTCCACTGATTCCTGCATTTTGAAAAAACAGTCATTATCATCTGTGATTTTTGTTGTTTCCTTAGTAAAGGCTCTGGAAACAGCCCCCCCCACCAATCTCCCCATGTTCTTATCCTGCCTGATCCCACTTCCCCACTGCACCTGACCCTAACCTGTCTGCACTGCTGTAAAACACTGTCTGTTCACAGGGTTCTGATGACAATAAAAGGTATTCATATCTGTAAAGTGCCAAGGGCTCTGCCTACTTTATTTTATTTTGGGGTTGTCAACAGACACATCACATGCTTCCCTCTTTCCTAAGGCCTGGACCCCACATGAAAGGGAGAAAAGGTGACCTCGTATCTGGATATGGATTTTGTCACTTCAAGAGCTTTATCATATTAAAATTAATATCTAATAAATATTAAACACTATGTGTCAGGAACATCCTAGGTACGTTCCATAAGAACCACAAATAATATTAACAGCTAACCATTAAGGAAGTAATTAACTGTTAAGGAATAACCATTAAAGCTGTTTTAATTTTAGCACACCAGAAAATATAAGGGGTATAAATTCTAGTAGCATTAAAAAAAAGAAAGAGGGCCTCCATGGTGGCGCAGTGGTTGAGAGTCCGCCTGCCGATGCAGGGGACACGGGTTTGTGCCCCGGTCCGGGAGGATCCCACATGCCGCGGAGCTGCTGGGCTGGTGAGCCATGGCCGCTGAGCCTGTGCATCCGGAGCCTGTGCTCCACAACAGTAAGAGGCCTGCGTACCGCAAAAAAAAAAAAAAAAAAAAAAAAAAAGTTACCAATTCTAATAGTAGCTTTTCCTTTTCGACCACTTTCCAAAATTATAGTTCTCTTTTTCTGTCTAGAAGCTTTGGATGGTTCCTTCACCGATGGAGAAGTTATCCATTGGTACTGAGAGAGAAATGATAAATATGCCATTTAAGTTACAGGTAATTTAGGAGGGTTTGATCTTCATTAGAAATTAAGTTATTTTAAGTTAATAAAAGGTCTTCAATCTGCATTTCTGGGAAGCTAAATTAAAGCATCACACAACATTTTCAAAAACAGAAAAGCCATTTCATTTGACTAAAAACTTAGTTTTAAGATGGCAGAAAGTACCTTGATAATTTTCTTTTAAGAAGGAAAGAAAAACAAGCCATTAAAGAGAAATTCTTCCGAGAGAATTAAAACATGTTATATACCTCTGACTTGGCACTCCTTCCATTCTGGAGACCTTTTTTGGTAACTGCTTTCAGCACAGAATGATTTAAAGTAAAATAAATTGAAATTAGAGTAATTATTTCCCAATGAGTGGCTATTTCCATTTAAAACCAAAAGCCAACTAATTATTGCTTTTCCCATAAAATTAAATATGAAATCTACATTATGTAATTATACACTTATTTCCCCCTTTGTGTATTCTAATTTCTTCCTCAAAAACCTAAGATGCCATCTTGCAGACTGCCCCCAGTGGCTACTATTTTGGCAGCAGCAAAGGTCAGCTTTAAACATTTTGCATCTAAAGTGGCTTTAGATACCTTTGGATAGAAAGTACAGTCTGAGCACCATCCAGACGCTTAGATACCTAAAGGGCATCCAAGATAACAAACCAAAGTCCTGATAGTCCCTCAAAAGCTGCTCCTCCCATCAGCCCCCTTCTTCTAAGTGATACCACCCAGTTGCACACATAATCATCAACGACTTGTCTCCTTGTTACTATTTCCTTCATACCCCACATCTAATCTATCTGCAGGTCTTGATAGCTACACCCTCAAAACACAACCTGAATTCAACCACTTTTCACTTGCTCCAAACTTCCAACCTAACCTAGGCCATAAACATCTCTTATTTGGAGCACTGTGACAGTCTCCTAACTGGTCTCCCTGTTTCTCTTCTTTATCCTCCCAAGTCCATTCTCTATACCAGGTCACCTTATTGAGATACTATTTGGATCATGCCTTTTTCCAGTTCAAACCCCTCTACTCATTTAGAATAATCCACATCTTTACGCTGGCCTTCAAGACTTTACAAGAGCAGACCCCTGGCTAGCTCCTTGACCTCATGTCATACCACACTCTTCTTCACTCGGTACTCTGGCCATGTTGGCCTCCTTGCTTTTCCTTAAATACTCCACCCACCTACATGCCTGCATACTCATTGCCTCCTTGTCCTGGAATGTGCTTACTCCAGTTCTTCCATGGCTTGCTCCTCTCTTCATTCAGGTCTCTGTTCAAATGCCACTTCTCCAGTGAAGCTGTCCCCTAACAAACCTATCCAATGGAGTCCTACCTGCTCTCCCTCACTCTCCTTACTTTAAGATATTTTTGCACTTCCTACCCTCTAAAATTATATTACTTATCTGTTTACTCATTTCTATCTGAACTCCCTCACTCTCCTTACTTTAAGATATTTTTGCACTTCCTACTCTCTAAAATTATATTACTTATCTGTTTACTCATTTCTATCTGAACTCCTTCACTAGAATGTAAGCTCCAGGAGGGCAAGACTTTTGTCTGTCTGGTTCACTGCTTTATCCCTAGTGCCTAAACCCATATCTGGCACACAGAAGATATTTAAAAAATTGCTTGTGATTCTGACAAATGAATAAAGTGCTCCTGGCAAGAATTCAGAGGTTGCACAGGAAAGAAACAATGCTCTTGGTGGAAGCAGGCTTAGTATCTAGGTTCACCTCTATTCAGAGTAGGGATAAGAACAATTTACAAGTAAAATTCACTTTAATTAGTACATTATCTGCTAAAAACATAAGGGAAGTGCAACACTAGAAAAGTACAGTTGAAGCTTGAACAACATGGGTTTGAACCTCGCGGGTCCACTGACACACGCATATTTTTCAATAAATATGTACTATCGTCCTACACGATCCAAGGTTGGTTGAATCCACAGATGTGGAACCACTGACTATAAACTTATACTCAGATTTTCAACTGCGTAGGGGTCGGCACCCCTAACCCCACGTTGTTCAAGGGCCAACTGTGTGTGATGAGGAAAGCTAAACACATTCAATTTTACAAAACTGTCAAAACGTGAACAAATTCTTTTTGTTTTGCTACGTGTTTATCAATTTCAAAAAAGTGACCACATACCAACAAGTGGATTTTTTCTTATATCCAGAACGAGCAGAGTTCTGTTGGTTTCAAGGGCCTTTAGTAAAGCCTTTGCTCCTTCACTGGTGAGGCCACACTGTTGCAGGTCAAGTGCTTTTGATGAAAGACAAAGGTCACTTCCTAACTCTACAGATTTAACATATAGACAACTCTCATTTTCTCACGTGTGGAAGAGTCCTGCACAAGACAAGTCATGGCAGGTTTGTAATTTTGGGTATGGAAAAAAACAGAAACGTATATGCACACACATAATGCATGATCCAATTTAAAAACCTCTTCTTGAATGTGCAATGATAACCCTGGCTTTAGTATCAATAAATCATCCAACATCTTTTACAATTACAGAACTGAAGAATAACTGTATATAATGTATGAGCAAAAAGCATCACAAAATGAATCTCAGTTCATAATTAGCAAGGGCGGCAGAGGCATGTAAACCTCACAAGCAAAACCTGGTGGAGCTCAGAAATGCACTGCATTCTTTTGATCATGATCTTCAGCTCCAAATCACACTTGAAACTAGCTAAAAGGGGAAAACAAAATAGAAGAAATGTAATAACTGTTAGTTTTAGAGGAAAAAAGGACAAGTCTAAGAGGATACAAATAATAACAAATGCAAACAATGTGTGAATAGAGAATACATAGTAAAAACCTATCATGAAAGTATGATGGTCAAGAACTCTCTCCATAAAAAGTCAGACAAAAACCAGAAACACTGAACATGAATTCTAGTAGTTCTGGGGCTGAACAACCTACTCATTTAAACCAAAGGGATCATCACCAAAGCACAGGTATTAAAAAAATATTACATGAAAGGAAACTATGATGAGTCTTTTTTTTTAAGTGTGGTGTGGACCATCACATTAAAATAACTGGAGTCTTTCAACACCCCCATGACACACAGAAATAGCAAGTAAGACATACGGATCTGACAGGATATGATACAACCCTTACAAACTCTCACTACAGAAGAATGGACACAGGGTATAATTAACCAAATAGCCAAATTAATACAAACAGCCAGTAAACCTCACCAGTAAATCAAATGAATACAAAATAAAACAAAATGTAGTTATTTTCCTATCAGATTAAGCCAAGGTTCTGTAAGAAAAGCCTTTAAATCATGTCTATACCCTTTTGATCCAACAACTCTCTTTCTAAGAATTTAACCAAAAGAAATAGTCAGAGATATAGGTAAGGATATATATCAGAGTACTATTTGTAACTGAAAAACTGGACAAAGCTTATATACAAGAATGGATAAGCTACGTGCACTGTGGCATATTCATATAATGAAATACTGAACAATCACAAAAAATGATGCAGGAGATGAAAATTTACTGACTTGCTAAAATGCTCATACTAAATTAATTGAAAAAAGTTATAAAATTTGGAGTAATCCCACTTGCATAGAAAATGGAGAGGTACTCATTTTTGTAGTTTTACATTTTTTTACAAGTGCTACAAGCCACTGTTTGTGAGAGGCAGGCTTCACATCTACTGTTGTGGTAGACTATAAATTGGCATAGCATTTCTGGGTGGTAATTTGGCCATGTGTATCAAAAGTCTTAAAAATATGTCACACTTAGTCATTCCACTTCTAGTACCTTATTCTACAGAAGTAATCCCGATGGACACAGAGATGTATATACAACGTATTCACATTGTTTCTGACAGGGAAAAGCAAACTGTCTAAATCGAATTGCAAAGAATTGATTAAACTATGGGACATCAATACGACGCAATACTACATGATACATCATTAAGTGAAAAAAGCAGGAATATGAAATAGCAAGTATACTACAATTCTATTTTTGTAATCCCTAAGTGTACAAATATATTTGTAGAAAAAAAAAGACTGAAAGTATATACACCAAAATGAACAGTGATTATGTCTGGGTATTAAAATTATAGGTAATTGTTCTCTTGTTACTCTGTATTTTCTATAAAGGATATATGCAACTCTTAGAGAAAGTTTAAAAGCAAAATAAAAGCTATCAGTAAAATGAGGCTTTAAAAAAATCCTATCACAATAGTATCATGCCAAAAGCTAAGCATATTTCATATTAAAAACTCAGTACTTTCAATTTTAGAATTTACCTCTAAGCCATAAATCCTCACTAAGAGATTCTGCCAAAGCACTTGCACCCAGGTCACCAATGAGCGTGGTGCAGTTCAGAGTGATGCGCCTCAAACCAGCCATACAGTCAAGATCAGGTCTCCTGGAACGAAGACTCTCAGCCCAGGTTTCTTCATGCTTTCTGGTAGTCTGATATGTCAAAGATTTAATGGGATGAAATTAAGATGCCTGAATAAGGAAACAGGGTGTGCCTACTGAGTATGGCTTATTATGTCAGAGATTTACACACACACACATATCAAGCATATATGCCAGGAGCATCAACCTGAGAAACTCAACAGTCACTTCTGGTTTACGAGTCCAGTGACCCAGATTCTACTCGGTCAGTGATTAGATTCTAGCCACTGGATAGACTGTTTCTGAACACTTATGTAAAGTTGGACAACTCAATTACAGTCTATGAATTATTTTCCTTATCTTCTAAGTCAGGGAATTGGTTCTAAATTCTATCATTGCTGAGGCTCTAAATTTCATCATTCTGTCCTCCAGTGGTCTCCAAACACCTGACTGGGCAAACCATAAGAAAACTTTTTAATATGCATCTTATTTATTATCAAATTATATACACAAAGTTCCATACATATAATTTATGTACATGATAAACTACACAGATTTTTTAAAATAATACAAAGGTAAAAATGTTCTAATATTTTCTTTTCCTAACTCCTAAGGCATTATTTTATTTTACTTATATTTTATAAATATTTATTTATTTGTTTGTTTGGCTGTGCCAGGTCTTTAGTTGCAGCATGCCGGATATTTTAGTTGGGGCATGTGGGCTCTTAGTTATGGCAGGCACGTGGGATCTAGTTCCTCGAGCAGGGATCGAACCCAAGCCCCCGGCATTGGGAGCACATAGTGTTAACTGCTGGACCGCCAGGGAAGTCTCAAGCATTATTTTAAAAACTATATTTACAAAATGTATATCTCACATGCTACCTAGGGTATGCACACAAGCTTTAGAGGCCTGGACTATGCACAGCCAGTTTGATGTGCCTTGGAAAAATAATGGTTTGACATTTAAGCAAAAGTACTGTCTTAAAGACGTTCAGTTCTTTATATTCATAAAGTAAATTTTGGTAACAGGGAACACTGACTGTAAATGAAAAAAGTCTTATTACATTCTTGAAAAAATAAAAGACTCAAAGTGCCTTTGTTACTCTAAAAGGAAAATCATTAGTGTCATTTTTCTATTAACAATAACTTATCAAAGCTCCAAGGAGAAACAACAGCAATCACTTACACAGTGCTTAGTATGTGCCAGGCACTATTTATACAAATGAGTGCATTTACACCTCATAATGAGGCATAGAGGTTAAGTGATTTGCCCATGGTCACTAGCTATGAAATGGGAGAAAGGGAATTTGAACCTAGGCCACTTGGCTTCGGCACCCAAGTTCTTGACTGTTTTCTACCTCAGGGGTCAATGGACTTGCCCTGTATAGGCTCAAAGAATTTTTCAATTTTTAAAATCTAAATTTAAACATTTCCACATTTGTGGGCTATACAGTTTCTGTTGCAACTACTCTGCCCCACTGGCGTAGGGTGAAAGTAGCCATAACTACCATGTAAACAATGGGTGCGACTATGTTCCAAAAAAACTTCCTTTACAAAACCAGGCAACGGGCTGCATCTGGCCTACCAGCCAGAGTTTACCTATCCCTGAGCTGCATCATCAAACTATTAAAAAGCCTTCATATCAAATTATTAAATAACTTTAGGCCTAAATACAGTCATAATAACCACTGTAAAGTTTTAAGGTATTATTTTAAAAACTGTATTTACAAATTGCTGATGTACTGATTTTTATTAGTTTAAAAACTACAGCAGCTAATAAACACTTGATTCATTTAAGTCTTGAACACTATAACGGCATAGTTTCTTCACAGTATTACAATAAATGTTTTCAGTAAAAAAATACATAAAAGTAATATTAGGTATTATATAGTAAATCTCTTATTTCTAAAATTAAGTGGACTATCTTTATTAAATGGTAGAATCCCAAACTGAAAAGTGGTCATATTCTTTCAGCAAAATGAAAGCTGCACTCAC
Source organism: Mesoplodon bidens (assembly GCF_964165515.1). Classification (NCBI taxonomy): domain Eukaryota; kingdom Metazoa; phylum Chordata; class Mammalia; order Artiodactyla; family Ziphiidae; genus Mesoplodon; species Mesoplodon bidens. The sequence continues at coordinate 402,753 of NW_027672415.1, forward strand.
ATGTATCAAAAGACAAAAATTAGGGCTTCCCTGGTGGCGCAGTGGTTGAGAGTCCGCCTGCCGATGCAGGGGACACGGGTTCGTGCCCCGGTCCGGGAAGATCCCACATGCCACGGAGGGGCTAGGCCCGTGAGCCATGGCTGCTGAGCCTGTGCGTCTGGAGCCTGTGCTCCGCGACGGGAGAGGCCACAACAGTACTGCAAAAAAAAAAAAAAAAGGCAAAAATTAACTGCCCTCTGTATCAATATATTAATGTGTTTCAATCACATATGTTTTCATGAAAGTTTAAACATAAAATCACCTTTAAGATCTAGGCCATGTGATCTGCTCCCTGCCATGTCAGAATACACCCCATGAAGTTTACTTGTCTTAAGTGTGATAGAATTCTTTATACCTTGACAAATAACTAAAAGGAAAAAAACACACATACACAATAAGATGAAGAGCCTATACATTTGTCAGTCTTGACTTATTTGCTTTTCTTGAGTCAATTGGAGGTTTATAGCCACATTCTCAAAATCATTAACTACAATCTTCCCAAACAGGTCATTGACGAACAGATGCATTCTAAAACTTGTCAGTAACAAAGTGCTATTCCAGTTTACAGCAACAGTTTAATTCTATTTAGATACTAAAAGTGAATACACTGAATACTGCAAACTTTATTCCCAACCACTCAGCAAAGTACTACATACCTTTTCAGATATAGGGAAAAAAAGAAAAAAGAAAAAGCATAAGGTTCTTCCTATTTTCATTTCCAAGATACATCCCAATCTTAATGATCAATCAGTGATTTAAACGTCAACTATAAACCCAGTATTTTATTAGCTGCTATGCAGTATACTAGAGCAACAGAGCAAACCCTCTGTTCCCTCAAATTGAAAAGCAGGCTTCCTGACCCCTCCAGACCACTACTGGACACAGGGAAGGCACACTAATGTTTCAGGACCCAAACTAACAGTCACCTGCTTTGTGATTACTTCCATGACACACCCTCACCAACACCACTGAGTGTGCTGCACCTACGGGACGTTACATGTATTTACTATTTTAACACATACCACAGTGCATCCTAATTATGATTGCAGATAGATGTTCTAACAATTTAAAGAGAATGATGACCTTTTTGCTCTTTACATCTTGCTATTTCCCTTCCCATAATATTTCTTGAAGAGAAACCATAAAAATATAGACAAACACAAAACACAGAAAATATACAAAATGTGTGGTTTGTGGCTTAACACAAAGTTAAGTAAAATTAGTTCTGACAGTATCCAGAATGACAAAATTTCATGGTACAAATGAGAATGGACCAAGGTTTGAGCAGGTACAGGAGACAATCCAGGCATGAACAACACCAAGAAAAGGTAGACAGGAAGTAACATGGTGTGTAGGAAATCACGAGCCCAGTCTGATGGGAAGAGTCTTAAACAAGACTGAAACTCACTTTCTAAACCTCCATCTCCAACTGGACAATTCGCAAGACACAGGTGCACCAAAGTGGCCCAATATTCAATCACTTTAATGGCGAGGAACAGTTTAAAATTTTATGGCTTTAGTTTGCCCAAAAGCAACTATCAAATGTTGGCAGGACACAATGAAGGCTTACCTTTGTTAACATAGTTAAGCCTCTCTCTCTCACAACTAGCCCACTTAGCTCCACGTTCCTTAGCGCACCCGATGCACTTACACAGCGTTTAAGAGCTTTACACAATTGGAAGTTCACATCTTTATTTCTTTTCACAGGAACACGACTTCTGTAAACTTTATTTCTGCCAGAAGCTAAAGCAAAATTATTTAAAATTATTTAAATATTTAAAATTATTTAAAACACACATTCTATCATTAAAAAGCATTTTTAAAAAAAGCATCTGCTCTGTGCTAAGGATTAGAAACAACTCCTGCCCTTAAAGCCTTCATTAAGGAGGGACATGTGTAAACTCAAAATTTCAATCACATGAGCTAAAGAAACATAACCTTTATGCACAGAGGTTCCTTTGGAGGCAGAATGTTATATCGAAGTGATGGCTTCATGATAACCCTGAAGCAGAATCTAGAAAGATGAGGCTATGCAGAGTTGGAGTAGGAGGTGCATTAACTGCAGAGGGAACATCTGTGAAAAGACACTCAAGCCTGACTCCTGCTGGGCACTGTAAATACTGCAGGTGGGGATGACTAAAGGCCAGGGGTCCAAGTGTGAGAAGAGACAGAAATGAAAGAGATGTTGGCCCAAGCAAGCCTGGGAGAAAGCATGGCTTGTATCCCACAGGTGGTGAGACCTGGGGCTACCACTGGCTGAGTAAGGGTGCCTCTGCTGATTAGAAAAAGGCTCCCCGCTGCTGAAGGACCGACTAGATAAAGGGAGTGATCACAAAAAGCTCCCCTTCCTCAGGGCAAAGAGCCCTATGAGGCTTGGCCGAACACAGTTCAGACTACACGCCTCCGTGCAGAGCACACGCTGGGCGGCTACTATGCAGTAACTCTGTGTGGGCAAGCCATTAGCAGCATTATTTTAAGCACATCTTTTTATGTTAGAAGATCACTTAACCCGAGCAGGTGGATGAACTTAGAGGAACTGAATCCAGGGGCCGTGAACCACCCAGGAGTTTCTGCCATAGTCTGGGCCAAATGTAATATGGATGAAGAAGCAAATTTAGGAGGAGGCCAAAATTTACAAGATAGACCCACTGGATGCAAGACATAAAGAAAGTTCAGTGAAGGAACTCTGAAGAGAATGGGCTCTACAATAAATTTTTCTTACATTCAATGTAAAATATTAGGCAAAATTAAGTACAGTGGCCTTTAAGGTCCCTTCCAGCTCTAATTTCTTTTGATTTCTAATTTGTTACTCTGGTTAAGTAAAGTCCCTTCCGAGGTACAGAACAGTTCTTATACCTGAATGGGATGCAAAGAATAATCTGACTTCTCTTCACCAGGGGATGAGATGAACTATCCTTGCAGAAGAGATAACAGAGGGTGTGAACCCCAGATCCTGGAAAAGGTCCAGGCACACGATGAGTATTCAGCTTTCTGAAAACAAATGAACAATCATTTCCTCTCCTACATCTTCACACCCTTACTCTGCTGGTTACTTTCTCACAGCTTATAAACATCCTCAAATATACCCACTTAAAAATCTCTCAGACCTATGATTCTTTGGATCTTCTTGTGGGTAACCTAAGTCTCTACCATGCCTTCAAACACCTGTCCTCCCAAAAAGCCCAGATCTGTACCTTGGGTCCAGACCCGTCTACCAGGCCCCTCTAAAGCACTGAAGATGAAGTAAGATCCTCTTGCCACCCCCAATCCCTTTCTACTGTGCTCTGTATCTCTCAAAAAGATACAGCTGTAAACTGTCACCCACGCTTGCTGCCCTTCCTTTTCTAACTGGTCACCAGACCTCACCCATTCTCTCTCAGATCTGCAAAATCCAGTCCCACCTTTTATAACTTAAGTGGGACCCTCAGATTACAACTCAGCCTGCACCAAATCAACTGCCTTCCACATGGAGGTCCGAGTGAGCCTCTAAACCACAAGTCCATCTCACTCTTCTTTGGTGTTTCCCACAGCCTGCAGGATAAACACCCAAACTTCTGAAAGGACAAACAAGGCCCCCTTCTCTTGGGCCCCACTAACTTTCCAGTATCAACTCTCATTTCTTTCCCAAACCCTGAGTTCCAGTCCTGTACATTAGTTTTGCCATATTTTCTTATATTTCTCAAACTTCAACACACACTGCTCTCTCCAGCCACCCCAGGAGCTTCTACATATCCTTAGAAAGGATGGCACCTCCTCCAAGAAGCCTACCCTGAACTTTCCCTTCCAAGATTCTGTGCTCTGCAAAGGGGAAAGATCGGGGGGAGGGAGACATTAGGAGTTTGGCATTAACATAGACACACGACTCTATATAAAACAGATAATCCACAAGGATCTACTGCATAGCACAGGGAACTCTACTCCATATCCTGTAACAAACTCTACGGGAAAAGAATCTGAAAAAGAATGGATACATGAATAACTAAATCACTTTGCTGTACACCCGAAACTAACACAATATTGTACATCAACTAACCTCCAATATAAAATAATAATTAAATTTTAAAAAAAGATTCTGTGCTCTGTAGCACCAGAACTCACTTCTTCCAGAGCACTGACTACTGTGCTTGTGTTTACCTGACGCCCAGTAGAAGGGGAGATTACCTAGGGCAGAAGCATCGTCTCCAGCAGCCCTTGGTTCTGACAACTCATTCAAGTGCCAGGCTACTTTACACACATAACCTGCTAACTTAATTCTAAGAACCCACAGAAAGAGAGGTTATTAATGTCATTTTACAAGTGTGGGGATTGTAGTCCAAAAGAAACCTGCCCAGGCCACAGACAGCATAAGCCCTGGAATTCAAACCCTAAGCTGCCTTCACACCGGTGATCTTTGCACTATATGATACGATTATTGAAAAAAAAAATTTTTTTTTCCTGAACCCTGTTTCAATGGAAAGGAAATGAAGCTGGGATATATCCATTTCCTAATCGCGTTGGTGTGTACCAGGCAAAGTCATTCAATAGACCAGGTAACATCTGTGCAACAATTAACGATGCTCCAAACTGTGCTAAGTGTTCTACTTTGTAGAGTCTAGAAGCATTAACACAGTGCATCCTTGTAACCACCACAGAGACTGGGACCTGTTAAGCCCACGCTACAGATGAGAACACTGAGACCTAGAAGCCTTAAGGCACTCGGCCGGGGTCACCGAGCTGGCAGGAGTCCTAGGCCGCACGCCCCATCTAGTGCACGCACACCCGGGCACTGGGCACTGCTTCTAGTGCCCACCCTCCACCTTGCACCATCGAAAACCCCGCTTCTCAGCGCCAACACGAGGGTCCCTGGAAGCGGGAAGTACAAACCTGTCTCGACAAGCCGTGGCTGGAAGAAGCTCTGGATACAGATCAGGGGCAGCGGGTGCTCAGGAGCGGCACCCAGTGCACCCCGCGGAGGCGGTCAGCCTTAAGTCCAGCGGGGCGTCCTGCAGGGAAGCACGCACGGAGGGCAGAGGCACCAAGTCCTGCAGCGCGCACAGGTCCTCAGAGCGCGGGAAGAAGTCGGCCGCGCTGTCCCGGCGCAGCTTCACCGAGTGATCAGGGCCCGAGCACGGCCTCGGGGACGCTGGCTGTGGACACGATGGCCACACCCGCCTGGGGGCCCCGGCCACTCGGGCGCCCACCGCCCGGTGGCTGCGGCCCCGCAGCGTGCGCAGGACCGGCGTCGCAGCCAGAAGACATAGGGCCACGGGCCCCAGCTACGCCAACCCCCCCATGCCGCGCTCCGGAGACCCCGCGCGGCCTGGTGTTGGCGCAGGCATCTAAGCCCTCCACGCCGCGGGGATGGGGTTTACGTCAGTGGGCGGGACCGTTGGGGCGGGGCTCGAGGACGTCAGCACGCTCGCCGTGCGTCCGCACGCAGCCCTGTCTCCCACGGTGACGCGGCCTGAAAAGTAGGGGCTTGAGCTCTGAGACTTAAGGCAGCGCGAAACGTACGAGGTGTGGAGACTTTGGGCTTTCCAAAAAGCGTTTGCTGACTCATCCAAACAAAACTGAGACCTGGTTGTATCAACGCATTTTAAAAGTAAACTCCCGTAAGTGTCTGTGCTCCCCCCACCCAGGAGAGAGCCTGCACTCCGTGAGGGACACACGAAAGGCTGAGTGAACGTCTGTCTGTGGTCCTTTACCTGGTGCACAGGTGTGTGAATTTATGCGGAGAGCTCTTAATTTCTGTAGTTTCTGCTAACTTGACACGGTAGTTGGCAAATGGTGACGTGTTCCATGCATTCAGGACATGATCGTGGTTACTAATAATCACTTTGTTTGGTACTGACAACTCCACAGAGAATTTACTACTGAATATCCACTTTCCAGAAGAGAAACTGAGGCGTAGGAAGTGAAGTGACTGAGTAAGAGTAAGGACTCAGACAACTGGTGTTAGTAAATTAACCCTGCAAGGAGGCCGTTAGCCTGCGGTGGCTCTAGTGATGTGGCCGCCTATGTAAACCAACAAAAATCTAAGCCTGTCAATGCCTCAGGGTGGCGAACACTGCTGAGGACAACGAGTCACAAACCACCAGCTAGGCTTTAAAGTTATAGCCAGTCAGTCATTTCCTTGCTTTGCTTCTGCCCTTTTAAAATAAACATCTCTGCAGCTCCTGTGGCTGGAGTGCTCCTCACCATTTCCGCTTTGGTGGTGCCTGAATTGAATCTATTTTTGCTCACGTAAAGTCTTATTTTCAATATGCCTCAGTTTGTCTTGTAACATTGGTCGTAGAAGTTGGATTTGTGTCCAGTTTCTAGAACAGTGGTCGTTCTCTGGTCAGGCCTTAGGCGTTATGCATACAACGTTCCTCTTCTACCACCACCTTCTGGATGCCTCCACCCACTACCAGCTCCCGCGTATCAGATCCCCTAGATGTGGTCAGAAATGGCTTTCACATGCAGCATGCTCACATTATAATATCGCAGACACTCCTCCGTCCTCCAGCCAGCGTGTGAAGTGAAACATTACCATTCCTCTTGAAGAGCCTGCTGTGACCACTTTCCCAAACACAGCCATTCCCCAGCTGACCCTGGGTAACCACTCTTCTGAACTTGGTCTCCATCACTGCATGGATGTCTTTCTATTTAGGCTACATTTTTAAGTATTCTTCAACCTCATATAGTATTCTACTATGCTTTCTCTTCTTACTTGCTTTTCTTAGTGTTATCTTTGCTAGGTTCATCCATGCTGACACATAAAGATCTGTCTAGTTCATGTACTTCCCTCACTATGTAGGATTCCCATGTAGGGAAGTACAATAATTTATATGTGCATTTTCCTGTTGATGGACATTTAAATTGTTTCCAATTTTCAGTATGATTTCTGTTTTAAAAATTTTTTATATACTTTCTAAAGGTCACTTTACATTTACTGTTATTACAAAATATTGGCTATATTCCCTGTGTTGTACAATACATCTTTGAGCCTATCGTACACCCAGTAGTTTACATCTCTCACTTCCCCACCCCGTATTGCCCCCTCCTCCCCCTCCACACTGGCAACCATTAGTTTGTTCTCTATATCTGTGTCTCCCCTTCTTTTTGTTATATTCGGTAGATTGCTGTATTTTTTAGATTCCATATATAGGTGATATCCTACAGTGTTTGTTTTTGTTTGACTTATTTCACTTACCACAATGTCCTCCAAGTCCATCTATGTTGCCGCAAATGGCAACATTTCTTTCTTTTTTAAGGCTGAGTAGTATGCCATTGGTTATATGTACCGCATCTTCTTTATCCATTCATCAGTTGATGACACTTAGGTTGCTTCCATATCTTGGTAATTGTAAATACTGATGCTCCGTACATTGGGGTGCATGTATCTTTTCAAATACATGTCTTTGAAAACACGTGTTTTTGTTCTTTTTGGATTTATACCCAGGAGTGGAGTTGCGAGGTCATATGGTAGTTCTATTTTTAGTTTTTGAGGACCCTCCATACTGTTGTCCACAGTGGCTGCACCAGTTTACATTCCGACCAACAGTGTACCAGGGTTCTGTTTTCTCTAAAAATTGTAAATTTTCCTCCTAGGGGTAATTGAGATGATAGTTGAATAATAACATAAGATCAGGCGAAGTCTAAAGGAATTTTAGACAAGCTGGATCGAGTAGGAAAACTTCTGTTCGCTGGCGTCTGAGTGTTAGAGAGACACCAAGACATGTGGGCCAAGTTGTGGAGAGAAGGGAAACACAGACGCAAGCTTGACACTTGGTGCAGCTTTTCTCCTTGGGGCATTTGCTGATTCAAATGTTACAGCCTAGGAGCTGAAAAGCCAAAGAGTTCAAAAGACTCTAACGACAGAAGCCAAACGGCAAGAACCGTTTTACATTGATAAACAGCATTTTAACCATGGAGAAGCAGAAAATGAAAAGAAAGAACTTTGCATTACATTTAATAAAAGTTTAGGGAGATCTTTGTGGTATATTAGTGAACTTATTTGTGGAAATTTAGCCATGTACATTGTGTTGGAGAGGCACCAAGAGTTCAAGAATTCTCACAATTTGAGTACACAGTTGCCTTACATGTAGGCATGGTGGCATCCATTTACATAACAATGATTTGGAGGATGTTGTGTTAGTCAGCTCTTGCTGTGATAATGCTTTGGAACAAATCACACCAAAGTCAGTTACATAAACAAGAATTTATTTCTCTTGGACCTATGGGCTAGCTGCAGTGGCTCTCTTTTAGACCTCTAGATGGCTAGTTTTGCTCCGTGTTTTGGGTCAGTTTGAGGTCTGTCACACACCTCTTCGTCTGGAGCCCAACTGTGAGGCCGCAGCTCCCAGGCCCTGTCTTCTCTAAAAGTTCACTGAAACATAAGAGGTGAGCCCAACCGCACAAGCCCATTTAAGGCCTCTTCTGCTCATTTAAGGCCATCATGTCTGCTCATACTTCAGTGGCCAAAACATGTCACAGATCTAAGCTGTATTTAGAATATGTGTATTTGTTTAAAGTTGGGTGCTCTCACAGAAGAATATTGCATTTTGGACAGTGTTAGCTTAGCATTTCCCTTGGCATTTGCAAACGTGATAAACGTCGTGTGCACTTTTTCACCTTTGAGAACTTTTTGAAATTGTGGGACAATTTCTATGGGAAAAGAGGAAGGTACATTTTAGAACTCAACTCTAGTTATAGCAGTGTTGGGAGAAGAATTAATGAGATAGGGTCAATACAAATGAAAGATTTGGGATTCACATATTCATAATTAACATTAGCATTCTTCAGAACATTCCTGGAGAATTGTGATGCTTGCTTTACATGATTTTATCATAAATCATTATAATCTGACCAAGCCACTTCAGTAAAACATACATCATACAGTACATCGCATTTTAGTTTTTCCTACCACTGCACAACTTATCATCAGGCAGGAAAGGCTACATATGATATGGTTCCATTTATGCGAAATGTCCAGCAGTGGCAGATCCATACACATGGCAAATATTATACATTAGTGGTTGCCAGGGGTTTGGAACAGAGGGAAATAGGGAATGGCTCCTTAAAATGGGTGTAGGTTTCCTCTTGGGGTGATGATAATGTTTTTCAGCTGGACAGCGGTGATACTTGCACAACATTGGGACAGTACTAAATTCCACTGAATGGTACAGTGAATTGTAAAATGATCAAAATGGTGAATTTTGTGTTCTGTTCATTTTACTACAATAAAAAGGAGAAAGAATTAGGGAAAGACTTAGAGTTTGGGGAAGTAAGGTGAAGTGGTCAAGAAAAAGACAGCTCTACTGTTCAGTTTTCTCTCAGCTCTCCCAGTGCATTAATCCTCAGCAAAAAGTAGCCTGAACTTGTAGATGATAGTCATTCAACACAGTGCAGGGAAAAGTAAATAAAATAAAAGCCAACTCTTCTTCTTTAGCACATCTGTGAAAGGTTAACTTCCTGCTCAGCCACATGGACATTCATGAAGACGTTTCACTTCAGGTGTCCTCTACTTCAGTACTTTACTCACAGCTCATTCACACATGTAGGCAACAGCGTTCCTTAATTCGATGGAATCTGCAGTGCTGGTTGCAATCAGTCTCATGAAAAGAAAAGGGAAAGAGGAAAAAGCCTCCACATTGACTTGGTGGTCTTGACAAAATGGATGCAGAAGACAGCTTGAGTGTCAAACTGGAAACTTATTTTCCTTTTCCTTTTCTTTTTATCTTTCCTATCAGGTCTTCTGCCCACTTCCCACCCCCTTCTTTCAAACAGGAGAGACACTAATTAGCTGCTTTTTTTTTGTTTGTACTAAAACAACTATTGTTTTGGGTTTCTTGTTGTTCGGTGAACATTTTTGTTTTTACTGCCAAATGAGCTTCGGTGGTTGGTGTAGGGGGTCTCTTGGGAACTTAACTTTTTCCAGTTTAAGTGGGAAAGCTTTTTTGTTTGAATGGGCTTTTACTGGGTGCTTCAAGGTTTGCTCTTGGCTCTTTGATGGGGGACTGGATAGCACTGTGTTTCCTTTGAGGCTCCGATAAGTAAAGGATCCTATGTCCTCCTGGGCACTTTGTGTTGATTTTGCTGTGTGTCCTCTCTAATAGCCAGATGCAGATTCCAGGAAAATGACATATAAATGAATAGAAGTAATCTAATATTTTTAGAATTTGCTTTGGCCATACTCCTGGTCTTATTCTACTTGTAGCAGATGGCTTTAAAGAGCATTAGCTATGTATATATTAAATATAATATAAATATACCAATATTAAATATTATATTGATATATAAATTTAATATGCTAATATTTATATTAATGTATAACAATTATGTATTATATTAATATATATTTTTGCCTAGCGTATATTATATACAAAATATATGGGTAATGAAATGTATTTATATGGTTAATATGTTCATAATATTAATAAGATATATCCTGTAATATTGATTATAAAACAATTATATCATAATATATAAATTATAAATATATATTTATATATATTATAAATATATATTTATTATTATCTGATATAATACACTAGAGTTAATATATTCTATATAACACAATACGTAATGTATTAGTATAAGACAATTATATTATGTAATATAAATATAATACATCTATAAAACTATATACATTTTAATTGTACATTACACATACAAGTATGTATAGCTATTTATAATTTTATTTACATAGGAATCTGTTCATCCTAACAATTGATGTAAAAATATGCAATATTTTCAATCAAATGGGCCTTAAGCTCACTACCTACACATAACTACTTTTATAATCATGAACCCTGTCTAACTCATGCTTCCATATCTCTCAACCTGCTTTTCTACACATGCACATAGACGACACACATTTATACACGATATATATGTATACTACCAGTTTTCAGTTCAATGTATATAACTATATAATATATATAATTATATTCCTGTGTATGTATACAAATATAAATCAAAGGTATGTGTATAGGTATGTATTTCATACGTTTATATAACTATATCATACAAATAATGTATGTGTATATAAATACATGACTATATACATACATACACAGAAATATACTTATTTAAACAAAAGGGACCTAAATAAACATAGTTCTCTAAGAATAAAACTAGTTATGTCTCACTGTTTCAATAAGAGTTTATAGTTTTCTACTGTATGTGCTTCTATAATTGTTATGAACAATTCCCATTTGTTGAATGTTAAGTTGTTTTAATTTTTTGCCATTATTAATGAAGCTCTAAAGAATATGGTGGGCAAGATGACTTGAAAAACTCTCCTGAAGGAAAAGGGTTAGGTATGCTAGGTTAAATGTACACAACTTATTTTTAAGTGCGTGGTTGATTTTTGAAGTATGCAGTAGAAATTTCCAGGACCCATGAAAGAAGGGTGGTACATGTATGAGAGTTATAGCTATATTAGGAGTGGGTTGAAGATCTTGATAGCTTAGAACAGAAGCTGGAAATCCTGTTTTTATGGAGCCAAGTGGCAAATATTTTAGGCTTTGTAGACCAAAGAGCAAAATTGAGGATATTATTTAGGTACTTAGGTAACCATTTAAAATGTTACCAGTTAAAATGTGAAAATTATTCATAGCTCACAGGCCATAGCAATAGGCTTGTGTCTGGATTTGTAATACAGGCCATAGTTTAGTGACACACCTGACATGGAGACTTGTTTATAAATGGCCATAACCACGTGAGAGGCAGGAGGTAAGACTCCATCCCTACTAGATGGGAAGTTAGAACTAAACCTATCTATCCCTAGTTTCACCTTCAATGAAAGGGTGTGCCAGGAGAAAAAAATATCTGTTGGCAAAGGGAGACTAAGACCAAATTCTCTTGGCCTCTGCTCTGGGTAGGAAACAGGTAGGAAATCTTGAGAATTCTGAACCCCAGATCTGTGTTCCCAGTGTTTGGGTTGCAAATTTATGTGCGGTCTTGCAAACAGAAGCTAAGAAATTAACTTAAAATGCTCCCAAATCGGTGGTATTCCAAACACAGAACTAAACCCTTTCTGGAGAGGTAGACCTTCAACACAGGCCTATAGCATTCCCACAGATAAAGTTTAGCTAAACATGAGCTCATGATCTAAATTTACACAATAATGAAGAAATCAGCTAGAAGTGGAGAGAATCAGCAAAAAACAATCAATACCAGAATTATATTCCCAAGGCCATCCATCAGATGTTGGAATAATCAGGTGCAAGGCAGAAAATACACATAAAACTAGAACTGAAACAAGGAACAAGGATGTTTTAAAAGACTGGGTAGGATCTTTAAAACATTTTTCAAGTACATGCCATTGGTAAAGCTAAAAACTCGAAGGTTGTGTAATACAGCAGATTAATCATGGAGAAGTGTGAATTTATGCTGTTTTTAAAAATATGGCAGGTCAGATTTTCTGCCTAATTATATAAGTAGATTTATCTTTAAAAAATACACATTACTTTAAAGACTTATTGGCTGTAAAATAAGTTAAGGTTATGTCAAAGGGCTTCTCTCCAAAGAAAAGTGAGAAGTAGCAAAACACAGAAAGTCAAGGGGAAAACATGTCAATATATACATTGCGGTAGGGTGAACTAAGCCTTAGGCTAGCAACAGTGTGGACGAGCTGACCCTTAGATACTTACAACTAATCTGGAATCTTCAAAAAGTTCAACTATTTATAACTAAAAAGATTTCTTAAAATTAATAACCAAGTGTTTTAATTGACATCAGAAGAGTAAAACAATAAACCCTGAGAACATAGAAAAATAGATAATAAATATATGAGCAGAACTTAATAAAACAGAAAAAAGTATAAAATTGAGGTGATTTAGTAAGTCAAAAGAATATTCTTTGAAAAGATTTAAAAAACACACTTTGATTAAGCAAAACAAAAACATAAGTAAATAATATACAGAAAGAATCAGGACAATGTTAGAGCAGAGAATATATGAAATGCCAGTAAATTTGAACATTTCTGTAAAGTGGACAATTTCCTAGCTCCTAAAGTTTACCAAAACTGACACAAGAGGAAATTTATAGCTGGAGTTCTTTCACCAGTAAAGGAATTATGTCAATAGTTTACAACCTTTCACCAAGAAAATACCAGACCCAGCCAGATCATTTGGGAGGTGAATTCTATGGAACTTCTATTAAACAGATAACATCAATATGAACAAAGAAAATCTTCTAGAGATAGCGAAGGAAGAATTCTCCTTTATTCATCTTATGAAGTCTATAAAATCCTAATACTGAAAATAGATTAGGACTGTAAGGAAAAAGAAATTTACAGGTCAAATTTACTTGTAAATATAAAAGCAAAAATTTTAAACTATGATATTAGCTACCCAAGTTCACTAGAGTAAGAAAAAGCATGAGCAAGTTAGGTAATCCAATGAATGAAAAGGTAGTTTAATGTCAAGGATATATATCAATAGATTGAAAACACCACATTTTATTTCTTTCATCTGTCTCTTTAAAAAATGATAAGTACTTATATTGATCTCTCTTGTACTAGGCACTGTGCTAAGTCACTTACATATTTACTCCTTTAAACCTTCTATCATCCCTGAGGGAAAGTTCTATTTTGCTTCCATTTCTTAGCTAAGACTCTAACCCCCAGGAAAGTGAAGCAACATTTGTAAGTTTTTGTGGATGGTCAGTGATGGGACCAGTACAGGAACATCCAAAGTCTGTGCTTGGAAACAGTGCCCCATGTTGACACTCACATTACAGATGAAAGGAAAGGAACCATGCACTTACCATATAGATTAAGTCTCACATTACAGGTTAAAGGAAAGGAACCATGCACTTACATTATAGATTAATACCCCCATAACAGGTTAAAGGAAAAAGAAACATGTGCTTCCTCAAAAGTTGTAAAGAAAGCATATCCATTTCTTAATATATTTCCCAATTTCTTTTGCTTGTTTTCTGACCTTTGTAGTGCATTTTGCCATGAGACAAATTTTATTTCTTATATCATTAAATGTATCCTTTTTTCTTTGTATCTGAGAAAGGTATTCCTCATGAATACTTTATTTCATGTCTCCCAGGTTTCTGATACTTTTACAGATTCATTATTTTTTAACTTTTAACTACTTGCTGTATCTAGAATTTAGTAATGATAGCCATATTTTCCCACTTTTCTTGAATAATTTTTGCTGCTGATCCAAAATGTGAATTTTATTTTAAACTCAATTCCCTTATGCTCTTGCATCTAATTTTAAGATGCTTCCTATTCCACTGGTTGTTTTGCCTATCTAAAACAAAATGCTACCTTAGTTATAATGTAATTATAATATAATAAATGTAATTAGTAAACATAATACGACATATAATAAATAGCATATATAAAATAACAAAATATAATTTACCATATAACAAGGTCCAAGGAGAGCAATACTATACAATCACTTGAAATATCCCGCAAAAGATAGTTTATAAAATTCAATATTCATTTGTAATTTAAAAGAAAGAGTAAAATAGGGATTGATGAATGCTTCCAAAATAAGAAGAAATTATATGTCTACAAGAGAAAGAGGTAAATGATAAACTTTAGTAACACTGGCAATAAATGCAGGACAAGATGAGGATGCCTGATATAATGTTAAAGAAAAAGTATTATGTAACATTGTTTTTGCAGCACTGATGAGTTCAGTGAAAAGAGAATCTCATAGAAAAGAGTATCGCGTTCTTCTTAATGTCTGTACACTTGTCCATTGCATGAACATAACAGCTTATTTAGCCAGTATGTTACTGATCTGCATCTGGATTTCTAGGTTTTCATGGAGTATTTTATTATGCACAATTGTTTCAAACACTAGGACTTCCTCTTATGTTTATATCTTTTGAAAGAAACAATATCTCCACAGATGATTTATCTGTGCTGGCTGCTAGCTGACTTTGGGTACTTCTCAGTTCTTCCCTTTACCTTCCTTGTCAATATGAAAACGGAAGGCAAGAAGGTCTCCTGTTTAGAGGCTGTCAAGATAGATCTTGGTGATAAAGTCTTGGTGGTAAAGGCTAAAAGTATCAACCCAGAACAAACGTTTTTCCAGCTGTAACTATGTGTGATTCCCTTGGCTTGATTCCGTAGAGGATGTCAGACCAGACTGTAGAATCTGCCGTCAAAGTGCTTCCAGTAGGATGAGCTAAGTCAAGTATGGTGGCATATGTAATTCAAGATAAAATATAATGTCTCCTTTTCTCTCCTAGCAAAACTTGGTGGAGTGAATGTAGAAGTCACTGTATGCTTTGAATTAAAGGAACACAATAAATCTTGTTTTGGAAGGTAAGTATTCTGGTCTCTTTGTGGAGATGAATTGGAAATTGTCTAGAAGAAGGAAAATGAGGTTAACCAAAGTTAAACTCATAAATAATTGAGCATTAATTAGATATCTGTGGTCTATGTTTGTCTTTGATCATAATTTCTCCCAATTTATAGACCTCTTTGATACTTGATGAATCCTTGTCAAAGATGCACTTAACAATGGTTATCACTTGTGTATTAGGTTTGGCCTGGGCCCTGAAGAAACTATCCTAAATTACCAGCTATGATTGTCACTTGATTTCCTCACAGAGAACAATCAGAACTCCTTGTCTTAAGTGGCTTGGAATGTGAAACTAGTTAGTCTCTTAGATATTGTTAGAGGACCCTACAGAGCCCATTGGTGAAAGTTTGGAAAACATGGGGCTTCTTAAAATTGATTCTTGTAGTGCTATAGGAAAGATCACTGAACCAAAAGGATAACGGTGTTTCTGGTTCTGTTGTTAGCGTTCTCCATGGAAACACTGCTGAAGCTTCTGGACTCAATTTCCTTCCCCATGTGTGAATGTCACTGAAAATATCCAACTCCATTCTATCCCCATATAACTTCAGGAACTAAGCAAAATGAAGACTCAAAATTCATTTCAAATAATGAAATGAATATATAACGTAGAATGGAACTGGGAAAATACCTGGTTTAAATTCTGGAAAGTACCAACTATACAATTCTGGATAAGTTGCTTACTCTTGCTTAGTCTAATTTAATGCCCATCTCACAGGATGTTATGATGATTAATTTAATATCTTTGTATAACACAGAGTGTTATGTAATTTCTTCTTGTTTTTCTTGAGTAAATACATATCCTTAAGCAACTCACTGTAAACAATAGTTACTTACTTGCTTAAATTACTCTTATCTTCTATTATCACCTGAACTGTGTCCTGCTCAAGTTAATATGTGGAAGTCTTAACCCCCAATACCTCGTAATCTAACTGTATTTGGAGATAAGGCCCTTAAATAGGTAACTGAGTTCAAATGAGGTCAAATGGGTGGGCTCTAATTCAATATGACTGGTGTCCTTATAAAAAGAAAATATTAGGACACAGACATGCACAGAGAGAAGACCATGTGAAGACCAAAGGAAAACATGGCATCTACAAACCAAGAAGAGATACCTCAGAAGAAATCAATCCTGTTGACACCTTATCTCAGATTTCTAGCCTCTACACCCGTGAGTGAGTAAATTTCTGTTGTTTAACCTCCTCAGTCTCTGGGACTTTGTCATGGCAGCTCTAGGAAACTAATACAACTTTTTATGGCCTCCTTGTCTCAAGTTGAAAGTTCAATATTTGGCATCATAGCTAAGAAACAAAAATATCATCTACATTCCTTGTTGTAGTCTTTCTTCCCCATTCTCATTGCTAGTAATTTCCATATTTGGGTCTGTTTTCTGTATCTTGTAAACAGAGCATTACGCTCATTTCTTGTCTTACTGCTAATATACAATAAATGTGCAGATACGAAATAGATTTTGGAGGAGTGCAACATATAGTTGGTACACATGTGATATGTGTGTATTCATTATAATTTATACTTTTTCTCTATTTTCTTCCTTTGGTGTGAGCTAAGATTCTCTGCTTTTGTGACTAGCGCTCCTGAATACTAATCCCTGAATTTAATTCACCAAAAATTGTCAAAAATAATAATCATATGGGGAAAGAGAGAGTGATAGAGGGAGAAGAACAAACAATCAGGCAAGGGCAGTACTGTGAATTATTAGGCTCTTATTAATAAGATTATTTTAGTCTAGAGGAAATGACCGTAAGTACCATCAGTGAGCCCAGTTGGTCTTTACTGAGTGCTAGACACATCCCTGAGTTCTGTTCTTAGTCTCCAACTGTATGATGACTACTGTCTGGAAGTATTATCTGAACAACTAAAGTCACTTAATGGAAAAGGAATATGTCTTTAGAGAAGCAACAGTAATTTTTCTATCTGATTAAAAAGCAATGTTGACTGTCTGGAAACCTCAGTCATATTTGTAAGCAGAAAAGCATTGGCTATTCAAAGTGGATGATGTAAAGAGATGAGCAGCAACTTTGGCGATAGGTATACCCGGATTTAATTCTCACTTCTACCACTTGGCAGCTGGATAGCCTTAGGCAAGTTTCATACCTCCCTGAAATTCACTTAATTCAGTCTGTAAAATGGCATAATAACTTATTATAGCATCCTTTTAGAAATTTTAAATCAGTTATTGAAATAAAAGTACACACTATATAGACAAGTATGGATTCCTCAATAGGTGTTTGACCTTTCATTTCTCCAGTATCCCACCCCCATCAAATAAAGAAAAATACTTTTTAAAATTTACGAATATTTCATTATTCCAAAGTTAAAGCCATAAAAATAAAAATAATCAAATGGCCTACGATCATACCATTAGAAGAACAGAAGAATAGGTGTTCATGAGAGTTCCAAATTAGAATACAAGTTTTCAGTAGACACCTGTTTATGTATGCTATTCTGCTCTTTAAAATAAATAATTAAATTTGAAAGACTTATTTCCTCACTTTTAAGACTTTATTAGTTTACAAATTACATATCGACCTATGCTAAATATTATACCAACCCATGCTAATGAATTCAGTACAGAAAACAAAAAACACTGCACTCAAGCAAGCTACATATATATGTGTGTGTGTGTATATATATATATATATATATATATATATATATATTACTTAAATGCATTTATATCCTAGCGTGTCTCATAAAGCATTGTGGTAACTCACCATAATACAAACAATCAAATATAATGGCAAGAGCACTTAATATAAACAGGGCCAAGGAAACATAGACAGAAGATGAAGAAAAGATGAGGGAAATGTGAACAGGAGGAAGTGTAGTTAATCGAGTTGTATGTTTTGACCTTAAGATTCTCTGTGCGGGGACTTCCCTGGTGGCACAGTGGTTGGGAATCCACCTGCCAGTGCAGGGAACATGGGTTTGAGCCCTGGTCAGGGAAGATCCCCCATGCCGCAGAGCAAATAAGCCCGTGTGCCACAACTACTGAGCCTGTGCTCTAGGGCCCATGAGCCACAACTACTGAAGCCCGTGTGCCACACTACTGAAGTCCCAGCGCCTAGAGCCCGTGCTCCACAACAAGAGAAGCCACAGCAATGAGGAGCCCGCACACCACAACGAAGAGTAGCCCCCACTCGCCCCAACTAGAGACAGCCTGTGTGCCACAACAAAGACCCAACACGGCCAAAAATAAATAATAAATAAATTTATTTTAAAAAAAGATTCTCTGTGGATAAAACAACATGTAAATAATTGGTTACAAAGCCACATTATTTGAAGGTGCCAGACTGCACATTAACAGTCTGACACAAAGGGACAGCACAGGAAAACGATTCAAAGATAGAGATTTTTAAATATTTGCAGTTTGAAACCTTTTAGAGCACGTGTAATGAGCTCGACACACATTTCAACACTCAACATGTTAATCACATGTTCAAAGTATGTCTCAAAGTCATTGGAAATAGCTGTTGTCTCTGTCCCTGATATCCAAAACTGATCTGTGATGTGTAAAACTCAGGAGGTATTGATATCCACTTTTTGGCATCTGAACAGGAAACAAAGTTGTTTTGCAGTGATAATAAAGAATGAAGTAAATGCAAAAGGATACAAAAGACAAAGTACTGAGGGAATGTACTAACAGAACGAGTCAAGCTAAATTCTGGTGAACTGGGGCCTACGATTGTACACAATCCATGGAAATACCCCAGCCTAAATACTGGCATAGGAGGAAGGGTACTGCGAAGCCCATCACAGTATAATCCTTTAAAATGTCCCTTTCAAGGTTGGCTCCACTCAACACTGAGTATAGGAAATCTTCCCATCAGGCAGAAACACTGGCTGCCCAATGATTGACCAAGAAATTAACACACTAATGAATAAATGATGCTAATTTATTTCTATCCCTGACAATGGGAAACAGCACACACTCTGTGTCAATGGTATGTCCTCCTTCCCACTTTTCTAAGTGGTAAATTATGTTTTTCCCTTCATTGCTTTATATCGTGTGTGGCAGGCATGATGGGAAATGGCTATCAATGGTTCTGTTATTGATTTCTACCTTCCTTTCACTGTGGCTAAAGAAGATACTTTGTATGATTTCAATTTCTTAAAAATGTATTGGTACTTGTATTGTGGCCTAACATATGGTCTTTCCCGGAGAGTGTTCCATGTGTACTTGAGAAAAAGGTGTATTCTGCTGTTGTTGAGTGGAGTGATCTATATACGGCTGTTAGGTTTAGTTGGTTAAATGTGTTATTCAGTCCCCCTACCTCTCTACTGATCTTCTGTCTAGATGTGTTTTCCACTATTGAAAGCAAGGTATTGATCTCCAACTATTATTTTAGAACTATCTATTTCTTCCTTCAATTCTGTCAATGTTTGCTTCACATATTTGGGGGTTGTTTGGTACATATATGTTTATAGGTGTTCTATGTTCTTGATAGATTGAACTTGTTATCAACATATAGTGGCCTCCTTTTCCTCTTGTGATAGTTTTTGATTTAAAGTTTATTTTGTGTGATAGTAACATAGCCATCCCAGATCTATCTTCCTTCCTTCCTTCCTTCCTTTCTTTTTCTGTCTCTCTTTCCTTCTTTTTTGTTACTATTTGCATGGGATATTTTATTCTATGCTTTAACTTTCAAGCAACTTGTGTCTTTTGAAATCAAGTGAGATTTTTGCAGACAGCATATACTTGGATTATGGTTGTTTTTAAAGTCCATTCTGCCAATGTTTATCTTTTCATTGGAGAGCTTAATCCACTTACTTTTTCAAAAATTACTGATGAGGAAGAACTTAATTCTGTCTATTTCCTGCTTGTTTTCTGTATGTCTTATGCATTTTTTGCCCCTCATTTACTCCATTACTGACTTCTGTGCTTAGCCGATTTTCTTGTGGTGAACTCTTGATTCCCTTTTCATTTCTTTTTGCATATGGTCTATTGATATTTTCTTTGTGGTTATCAAGAAGATGACATTTACCATTCTAAAGTTAAAACAATATAATTTCAATTGAAACCAACTTCAGTAGCACACAGAAACTCTGTTCCTCTACAGTTCTGTTCCTCCTCTTTACATTATTATTGTCACAAATTACACCTTTTTACTTTGTGAGCCCAATAACATGGATTTATGATTATTTTATACATTTGTTTTTTCAATCATGTAAGAAATAAAAAGTAGAGCTACAAGCCAATAACACAATACTGGCTTTAGTATTTGCCCATGTATTTATCTTTACTGGAGATTTCTATTTCTTTCTACAGCTTCGAGATGCTGTCTAGTGTCCTTTCATTTCAACCTGAAGGTTCAATTTAACATTTCTCATAGGGCAGTGGTAGGAAGTTGTAAAATAAATGCCCTCAGCCTTTGTTCATCTGGGAATGCGTTAATTTCTCCCTACGTTTTGAAACCAGTTTGGCCAAATATAGAATTCTTGGTGGACAATTTTTTTTCTTTCAGCACTTTAAATATGGCTGGCCTCTTGCTTCCGTGGTTTCATATAGGAAATTAGCTCTAATCTTTTTGAGGATCCCTGCTTTGTAACAAATTTCTTTTTTCTTTCTCCTTTGGGAGAAAAGATTCTTTCTGTGTCGTTTGGCTTCTGAGAGTTTGATTATACTGGTTTTTGCTGTGGGGTTCTTTCAGTTTCTCTTAGTCCTGAAATCAGCCAAAGATTTATAGCAACCAAACACATAGTGAACCAGGGAAGAGGCAATTTGAAAATGGCAGAAAAGCTTTGTGGCATTTTTACTTGCCCTTGCCCCATCCACTGTTAGTGTAGTGATGGTCTTAAAGTGGTGGAGTCTTAATGCAGTGATAGTCTTAAAGTAACAGCAGACCATTCCTAGAATGGGACCCTCAATCCTGCTTCAGGAGGGAGCAGAAGAGACTGTACTCTCAGATTATTATGTGTATCTGTTCTAACCTGTCTGGGAGCTACCTGAAGGACTGACACAAGATGCTTATCTCTGTCTTAGCTAACTTGGAACACTGTCTGGAAAAGCAGCGGTCAATGCTCAAAAAAGTTCAAGGTGAACTAACAAAGCACAGATGGCTGGGGCAGAAGACTGTGCATTGAAATACAGTAGACCACAGAAGATGCAGGAGCCAAAGTTGGGGGAGATTCTTTGGGGAATTAGAACCTACAAAAAGTACACATGTGTCCAGAGAAATTAGGAAAGCCACATGCATACTCGAGATAAGATGCATGTTCTGAAAACACCAGAGGAGTCTCTAAGCTTTTACCATGGGCTGAGCCCTGAACTCAATGCAGGTCAGCTAAATGTTGAAGGAGTGATCCAGCAATCTGCACAATGGGCAGAGGTGTGTGGTTTTGGGTGTGCATGTGGATGTGCTTGTGTGTATTTATTTTTGTTTGTTTTAGGTGCAGGAATTCAAGGAAATCTCTGTCAAAACATTAGCTAAACATGAACTAAAGGAACAGAGACTTCAGTGCGTACATACAATAAGGAAAACAGTCATTGCAAAAATAGTTTGGAAAGGTCCCTAAACAAACAGACTACTACAGCCTCCAACAATCAAAAGCCCAGGAAACCCTGGGAAAGTGGGAGAATCTGATTTCCATAGATACCACATTATAATATTTGAAAGACAAATTTTCAACCAAAAAAATCACAAGGTATACAAAGACATGGAAAAGTATGGTCCATTTAAGAAAACAAATTAATTGATGAAACCATCCCTAAGGAAGCCCAGACATTTCTCCACTGCATATTCTTGCCTCCTTTGTCATAGATTCATTGACCATAAGTGCATGGGTTTCTTTCTGGGCTCTCTATTCTGTTCCAGTGATCGATGTTTTTGTGCCAGTACCATGCTGTTTTGATTACTGTAGGTTTGTAGCATAGTCTGAAGCCAGGGAGCATGATTCCTCCAGTTGTGTTCTTCTTTCTCAAGACTGTTTTAGCTATTCAGGACCTTTTGTGTTTCCATACAAACTTTAAAATTATTTGTTCTAGGTCTGTGGAAAATGCCCTTGATATGTTGATACAGACTGCATTGAATCCATTGATTTCCTTGGGTATGATGGTCACTTTAACAATATTAATTCTTCCAATCCGTGACCATGGTATATCTTTCCAGCTGTTTGTGTCATCTTTAATTTCTTGTATCAGTGTCATATAGTTCCCTGGGTACAGGTCTTTTACCTCCTTAGGCAGATTTATTCTTCTGTATTTTATTCTTTTTTACGTGATTGTAAATGGGATTGTTTCCTTAATTTCTCTTTCTGATAGTTCACTGTTAGTGTATAGAAATACAGTAGATTTCTAGATATAAATTCTGTATCCTGCAAATTTACCAAGTTCATTTTTGAGCTCTAATAATTTTTGGATGGTGTCTTTCAGATTTTCTATGGATCATGCCATCTGCAAACAGTGACAGTTTTACTTTTTCCTTTCCATTTTGGAGTCCTTTTATTTATTGACTTTTCTTGTCTGATTGCTGTGGCTAGGACTTCCAAAAGTACCTTCAATAAAAGTGGTGAGAGTGGGCATCCTTGTCTTGTTCCTGATCTTAGGGGAAATGCTTTCAGCTTTTCACCATTGAGTATGTTAGCTATGAGCTTGTCGTATATGGCCTTTATTATGTTGAGGTATGTGTTCCCTCTATGCCCACTTTCTGGAGAGTTTTTACCATGAATGGATATTGAATTTTTTTCAAAAGCTTTTTTTTCATCTATTGAGATAATCATATGGTTTTTAGTCTTCAATTTGTTACTGTGATGATAAGAGACCTAAGAGAGCTACAGAGGCTAAGTGACCTATCCTTCCCTGAATGGGTAGGTATCCTTGTTCTGCCTTCTAATTGAGTTAGTATCTGAGTAAAGAACTGCCAGGTGTCATTTAGTTCACAATACACTGTTGTGGCAATATAGAAATGAATTTGTCTAAATCATTTGGCTTTTCTAAATTATAGTAAATGAATATACTGAATGAATACTTCAACTTAAGGAAATGCTCTTAAAGATATATTAATGTAGGCACTTCAGCGGAGAATTGAAAACAAAACAAATAATTCAGGTAAAATTAAAGTACACTCAGTTGTATCCAGTTTCCTCTTGTAAATCTCTCTTTTTCATTTGAGTGGACAGTCACTGGAGAATATCTGACTTGGGGCTAAGGAAATCTAAGCCTTCTTGGCCACACTGTATTCTCTTATGTCGTTTAATAAAGACACCAGTTGGGTTGCTGAAAAAATAGTGGGAAAAATCAATGCCTCACATCCAAAGGGCAGCTCTTGAAAATATGTGGATTGTTGTAGTCATTTTGCTCTTCTGGCCTCAGAAGTTCTAATCTTAACCTTAGCCCCTCATGCAGAGAGACTTTTTAAACCAATTCGCACATTACTCATTATGTGACTGTTGAATAAGAGAAACCCAGCTCTTTTCCTGTGCTTTCAAGCAGTTATCTTCTTCAAAACTTTGTTTGGATTGTTATACCTTAACCTTGCCTGGCAAGGGACTTATGGGAAGGTTGTTATTGTTTGAAAGTTTGGTGCCAGTATCTGCAAAGAAAGAAGAAAGTAAAGAAGGAAAGGTGTGTTTATCAAACATCCCAATAGTGAAAGTGTGTGAAAGCAACTTTTGAAAAAGTGAATCTGTCAGAGTTCAGCCGTATTATTACATTTTATTTTATTCATTGAACATAAATAATTATCAGTGAATCCTTTCTAGATTTTCTAGTTTCACAAAGTTCCCTGTATTCACATTCTAAGGTGAAAAATGGTATTTTAAGTCACTGCTCTCCACCTTATATTATTTATAATCACTCCTCATGACCTCTTCCTTCAAAGAAACGTGATCCTGAGAAGTGTCCTTTGTTTGTCTTTGTGGAATAAGTGATGGGGATGCATCCTGGAGACCTGTGAGATGTTTAAATTGTGGCCTAATGAAACTAGGATGGAGAGTT
This sequence comes from Mesoplodon bidens, assembly GCF_964165515.1. NCBI lineage: Eukaryota > Metazoa > Chordata > Mammalia > Artiodactyla > Ziphiidae > Mesoplodon > Mesoplodon bidens. The sequence continues at coordinate 427,053 of NW_027672415.1, forward strand.
CTGGAAAGATCTGGAAAGATGGCTGGTAGAGTGTGGTCAGATGTGGGAGAAGAGACGCGTACCGAGAGAGGGAGAGGAAATTTTCAGAGGGAGACAATTAAACAAATAGTTCAATAAGTTTTGTTGTGTGGTGTGGGATGCAAGCCTTTCTCTCCCCCTTTCCTTCACAATCTCTTTGTTAAAGACTGTGTTTTTCATTAGTTTTACTAAGATAGGATTTGCCGTTTTGTTTGGATACTGAGAATGGACCCATGGAAACAGTTACATTTGGGTTATCTCTGACTATCTTTAATGAAGAACATAAATATTGGCCACACTATCTATGCACATGCTATCACCATGCCTTTTTTGTTCTCTGTTCATATATCTAAATCCTCTTCTTTGAGGTCAATCTCAAATCTCATCTGAAATGTACATTTATTGATAGATTCAAGCCATAATGAACTGTCCCTTCTTTGTGCTCCTTAGGCTCTGATTATTTATAAAAACTCATTTTTGAACTTAGACACTGTCCAATATGATATATTAGTTATTTCATCCGCATATGTTATATCCTCAACACAGTTATAAGCTTTTGTGGGGCTGGGATCATACATTCTGTAATTTTTCTCAGTACTTACACTTACTTTGATAGAAAGCGCATTCATTCATCTAAACATCATTTATTGAGTGTTAATTAAATGTCTCAACTCAGTCAATATTGTTTGAGTGAATGCATGCATGAATGAGGGAGTATGCAATAGGTAGCCTAATGTACCGCCCGATGTGAAAAAACCAAAAGCATAAACACAAAAGCAAGCCGAAAAGTGGCCCAGGACTTTCTGTAAAATATCCTGCTTTTGTTGGATGAGGCCATGAAAATCAAGATGCTCCTGAAAGGTCTTAAGAGCTGACCAAGAATAGTAAACAATTGAAATTCTCTCAGGCTTATTCAACCCTATCACTGGACACATTTATACCTCTCAGGAATGTTATTAAAAGAAGAGATTAATAAAGCTTTTATAGATGAGTTGATAAATCTCTAAACATTTAAATCTTCATTTCCTCCTAGGTTTCTCTAGTTTGGGTTTCCAAAAGATTTCAAGAAACCACAGGATAATTAAAAAATTAGACATTATCTTTCTTACCTTCATGTTTTTTGATGGTAAACACATTTTATTTTCTCCATAGTGCTGCCCAATTTCCACCAGTACAGTTCTTAAGTGAATTTTGCTCTGGATGGTGGGATATACAAGATGTAAATGAATTGTTTGTATATGTTTTAGAATTCTTCTAAAGGGCCTGGCCATGGAAATGTATTGAATCTTACTTAAATAAGTAAAGGAACTTCCTCAGAATTATTATTTTATTCTGGTTAGGATACTCTCTGCCCTGGTTTGTTAAAATTTCCCTCTAGAGTGGTTTTAATTTTGTTTCTGATAGGGTCCTAGGATTTATTGCCACACCCATCCTGCATCTGGTTTTCTTTGAATTCCTCTCCTTGCAGTTTCTGATTCATACAGGGCCTTACAGGTTAGTGACAACCTGGCCATCACAACTCTGGGAAGGACAGGCCTACTTTTCAGAGGTGCTGATGTTTTCTGTACCTGAAGGTTTTCAAGAGATATCAATCTTCCTCACCACCTCCCTTGGCCCTCTTAATGGACTAAGCAGTTCCTCATGAAAATTCTGTAGGATATCTGTACTAACTTCTCCATATTGTTCCATCCTGAGTCTAAATTCCTGGCCTCAAGGTAATGTTAGATTTCTAGCTCCAGCCCCTATGTACATAAGGCCTCTACTAAGGAACAGAACGCATACACATCAGTCTGCTCTTATTTCTCTGGATTTAATTTCTCTGTTACTTTCTGAAACATGCAGGTGCTCCTTTCTTTCTTTTAATCTCAGCTATGTGCTGTTAACATTTTCAAAACTGACCCAGAATTTACATGTGTCTCCAGTAAGAGTACATTAAATTGAGCTTAGTCTGCTCTTCTACTGGCATATTTGAGATCCAAATAATTTGCTACTTAACTGGATTCAGTTACCTGTATATTTCAGGCACCTAAAACTCACCATGTTCCAAATTTCCCCCTTTATAGTTAGTAATTTTCTTGGGAATCTGGATAACATTAGATGGAATAAAGTTAGTGAGTGGCCCAGGATTGCCTGAAATTTTGTTTGTCAGAGTGGCCAGGGAAAGTTAAGCAAAGAAGAAAACCAAATGAAAAACAGAATCACATTATTATGGCTGAGACAAGATTCCATGCAGAACTCTCTGTACAGCTGGGTTGGGTCATAACTTATGCCAGAGCTCTAGGTGGGGTTGACACCATCTCATGCCAAGCTCTCAGTTCTGGGCTAATGTCATCTCTGGTCCACTCTATGGAGTGGAAACTTTGGAGGAATGGCCAATGTGTTCCACAGTGTAGGAAGAGGGAAATTGTGAACGTTACTTTCTAAATTGTGGAGGAACTAACCACTGTAAATGTGCCTTGAACTATGGTGTTTAATTTGACCAGTCAGATCAATGACTTTCCCCTTGAATGAAATACTGCTACGTATATGAGCAGAAAAACAAAACTGGTATAAGGAATAGATAGCTAGTGGGAAGCAGCCGCATAGCCCAGGAAGATCAGCTCTGTGCTTTGTGACCACCTAGAGGGGTGACATAGGGAGGGTGGGAGGGAGGGAGATGCAAGAGGGAAGAGATATGGGGACATATGTATATGTATAACTGATTTACTTTGTTAGAAAGTGGAAACTAACACACCATTGTAAAGCAATTATACTCCAATGAAGATGTTTAAAAAAAAACTAGTGTAAGGAGCTGGAGAGACTGGGAGTCTTATTTTCCCAGCAATTAACTTTTCCTCGACCATGACCTTCCTTTTGAGTCTCCTAGACCTTGGGGATGATAGCAACCCCTTGGGTCGGGTGATGGCAACCCCATCTTCACTAGAACCTCTATAGTTAACTTTGATTTTTCCCACTCCGTCTATCCATCCCATGTATGCAGTCAGACATTTGATCTTGGACTTTTACTGACAAAATATCCTTGAATATAACCATTTCTTTTCACTGCCACTGCTACTGCTTTTGTCACTGCCTTAACTAGAGCTTTAACTTTAAGTTCTTTATATAAATATCTAAATATCTATATATAAATAAAATATACAAATAAATAAAATGTAATATTAATTTTGATGATTTAAAAGTCTTTTCTTGATAAAGACTTTTCCTGATAAATATACACAATATCTTATATAAATATTTGTGTATTATCTGTTCTTTTCTTAGAATTTTAGTCATATGATTCTATCTCTTGGTATGTCTAGAACTTTTTGATTGAATGCTGACTATTTTATTTGGCTTTTACAATTTTTCTCAGTGGAAATGTTGTTTTGCTTCTAAATATTTTACTCTACCTGGAAGTAGCAAACCTTCAAATTACAATTTTTTAAATGCTTTCAATTATCAATACTATAGGTGTCACAAAATCTAGAAAAATGACATTTGAAAATTAACTACTGCCAGATGTGTCTCTATAAAACTTTTTCCCCACTCTTGTAGCTATATATTCTTTAACTGCCTCCTCATATGACAGTTTATGTGTTTTAGAAATAAAATTTTAAGAAATAAACTTTGTAGTTTATAGACATAGATTTCTTTTCACATGGTTGATTAGAGTTTTCTTTTAGTTATTAATAGTTTAGAAAAGTTTATTTCAGCATCACAGTTTATTATTGATAATGTCACATTAATGTTCATTGTTAACTTTGAGAAAACCTCTATGGATTACTTCCTCATAAATATTTACTATTATAAATGCATTACTGATTTCAGTACTGCTATAGGTTTGTGCATTACAGGAATTCTGATAAAATACTCATTCACACCATTCCATTACACACATTATTGATGGGGTATATTCTTTTATTTCTTTCTTTATTTATTTTTGACTGTGTTGTGTCTTCGTTGCTGTGCGCAGGCTTTCTCTAGTTGCAGCGACTGGGGTATACTCTTTGTTGCGGTGTGCAGGCTTCTTATTGTGGTGGCTTCTCTTGTTGCAAAGCACAGGCTCTAGGCACACAAGCTTCAGTAGTTGTGGCTCGCAGGCTCAGTAGTTGTGGCTCACGGGCTCTAGAGCGAAGGCTCCATAGTCGTGGCACACGGTCTTAGTTGCTCCGCAGCATGTGGGATCTTCCCGGACCAGGGCTCGAACCCGTGTCCCCTGCATTGGCAGGTGACTTCCTAACCACTGTGCCATCAGGGAAGCCCCTGGAGTATATTGGTTTTTTTTTTTTTTTTTTGCGGTATGCTGGCCTCTCACTGTTGTGGCCTCTCCCCGTTGTGGGGCACAGGCTCCGGACATGGAGGCTCAGTGGCCATGGCTCACGGGCCTAGCTGCTACGTGGTATATGGGATCTTCCCGGACTGGGGCACGAACCCGTGTCCCCTGCATCGGCAGGCAGACTCTCAACCACTGCACCACCAGGGAAGCCCTGGGGTATATTCTTGACAGAAGGAAATTTCCGTTTTGACTAAGCATTGAAGAAAACTGAATCTTTGACTTATCCTTCACATGCCTGATGATTGAAATAATTTTCCACAGAATAACTTCTGGTTTTATACTTTTCAGTTCTTTTTTTCTTCTTCAAACGCACATGCTTTGAGAGCTGTGAAGTGCAAGACATGGCTATATTGTAGGGTGGTTTTTGTCCTTACGCTTCTGTGTCTTGTCCTAGTTAAGTCAGTAGAGTAGTCAGTAAGAGTACTGGAAGTTATTCCTGTAATGGGATATTATATAGTCAGTTACATATGGTGGTGTCTGAAAATCACATAATAGCCTCACTTAAAACATCTCCTTAGCCAGATTTCAAGAAAGCCTGTGACCAATCCAATATGATCCAACATAGCAGAATATGATAGAAGGAAAATTGACAAAGAAATAGACGCTGGACTTACCTGATGGAAATAAAAATATCTCACTTTTGACAATTTTGCAAAAACCTATAATGACATGAACTAATTTCTAGGGTTCTTCGTAGGACCTAAAAAGGAACCCATAGAGTTGTGGAACAACAATAGAAGCTACTGTGATGAGAAGCCCGGACACCGCAACAAAGAGTAGCCCCCACTCGCCGCAACTAGAGAAAGCCTGCACGCAGCACTGAAGACCCAACGCAGCCAAGATAAAAATAAATAAATAAATAAAAATAAATTTATCTTTTAAAAAGTGATACTCAGGTTTGAGGCATGAGAAATTTGATGAGGAGAAATTAGCTCATGTTTGCAGAACTTTTAAAATATCAAACTCAGTCTCTAAGATTTTAGCATTCTATACAACATCGGTTACTTATTAGTGGTTTGGGAAGGCCAATTTAAAATTTTCTCATCTTACTGTATTGAAATTCACGGCCCTAATGTTCTCCACGTTGACTATATGAATGATGAAGAAAAGTCAATCATGTATTTCATTTCCAACTGGACAGAAAACAATATTTTGAAAAGTGTTTGGCCTACTGACTTTTGATTTCTTCTAAGGCAAATGGATAGGTAATTTTTATTCCCTGATTAGGAGAAAAATGGGGGAAGAGGGCAGGGTTAAGAATTAAGATTTCAAGAGCATGAGAGGTAGATGGCCAACCATAGTTCCTAAGGTTCGGTGCCGGTAACTGTTGCCGCCGCTTAAGCATGCCAAAGCAGTGGTACGGCTGCTGCGCTCGTGTTTGCTACCACTAGAAACATTCTTGCCAGTAGTGGCGGCAGCGGGACTCAATTACTCCCTTTTTTCACTCTCTCCAGAAGCTCCAGATGGCGTCTTCCGTGGGCAACGTGGCCGACAGCACAAAACCAACGAAACGTATGCTTTCCTTCCAAGGGTTAGCTGAGCTGGCACATCGAGAATATCAGGCAGGAGATTTTGAGACAGCTGAGAGACACTGCATGCAGCTCTGGAGACAAGAGCCAGGCAATACTGGTGTACTTTTATTACTTTCATCTATACACTTCCAGTGTCGAAGGCTGGACAGATCTGCCCACTTTAGTACTCTGGCAATTAAACAGAACCCTCTTCTGGCAGAAGCCTATTCGAATTTGGGGAATGTGTACAAGGAAAGAGGGCAGTTGCAGGAAGCAACTGAGCATTACCGGCATGCATTGCGTCTCAAACCAGATTTCATCGATGGTTATATTAACCTGGCAGCCGCTTTGGTAGCAGCAGGCGACATGGAAGGGGCAGTACAAGCTTACGTCTCTGCTCTTCAGTACAATCCTTCTTTGTACTGTGTTCGCAGTGACCTGGGGAACCTGCTCAAAGCCCTGGGTGGCTTAGAAGAAGCCAAGGCATGTTATTTGAAAGCAATTGAGATGCAACCGAACTTTGCAGTAGCTTGGAGTAATCTTGGCTGTGTTTTCAATGCACAAGGGGAGATTTGGCTTGCAATTCATCACTTTGAAAAGGCTGTCACCCTTGACCCCAATTTTCTGGATGCTTATATCAATTTAGGAAATGTCTTCAATGAGGCACGGATTTTTGACAGAGCTGTGGCAGCTTACCTTCGTGCCCTAAGCTTGAGTCCAAATCATGCAGTGGTACATGGCAACCTGGCTTGTGTATACTATGAGCAAGGCCTGATGGATCTGGCAATAGACACCTACAGGCGAGCTATTGAATTGCAACCACATTTCCCTGATGCTTACTGCAACTTAGCCAACGCTCTCAAAGAGAAGGGCAGTGTTGCTGAAGCAGAAGATTGTTATCATACAGCTCTCCGGCTGTGTCCCAGCCATGCAGACTCTCTGAATAACCTAGCCAATATCAAAGGAGAACAGGGAAACAGTGAAGACGCAGTTCACTTGTATCGTAAAGCATTAGAGCTCTGCCCAGACTTTGCTGATGCCCATTCAAATTTAGCAAGTGTATTGAAGCAGCAGGGAAAACTGCACGAAGCTCTGATGCATTATAAGGAGGCTATTCGAATCAGTCCTACCTTTGCTGATGCGTACTGTAATATGGGAAACACTCTATGGGAGATGCAGGATGTTCAGGGAGCCTTGGAGTGTTATACTCGTGCCGTGCAGATCAACCCTGCATTTGCGGATGCCCACAGCAATCTGGCTTCCATTCACCAGGATTCAGGGAATATTCCAGAAGCAATTGCTTCTTATCGCACTGTTCTGAAGCTTCAACCTGATTTTCCTGACGCTTATTGTAATTTGGCTCATTGCCTGCAGGTTGTCTGTGATTGGACAGACTATGATGAGCGAATGAAGAAGTTGGTCAGCATTGTGGCTGACCAGTTGGAGAAGAATAGGTTGCCTTCTGTGCAGCCTCATCATAGTATGCTCTATCCTCTTCCTCATGGCTTCAGGAAGGCTATTGCTGAGAGGCATGGGAACCTCTGCTTGGCTAATATAAGTGCCCTTCATAAACCACCGTATGAACATATAACAGACTTGAAGCTCAGTGATGGTCGACTGCGTGTAGGATACGTGAGTTCTGACTTTGGGAACCATCCTACTTCTCACCTTATGCAGTCTATTCCAGGCATGCACAATTCTGATAAATTTGAGATATTCTGTTATGCCCTGAGCCCACATGATGGCACAAACTTCCGAGCGAAGGTGATGGCAGAAGCCAATCATTTCACTGATCTTTCTCAGATTCCATGCAATGGGAAAGCAGCTGATCGCATCCATCAAGATGGTATACACATCCTTGTAAATATGAATGGTTATACCAGGGGTGCTCGAAATGAACTCTTTGCTCTCAGGCCAGCTCCTATTCAGGCAATGTGGCTGGGGTACCCTGGGACTAGTGGCGTGCTTTTCATGGATTATATCATCACTGATCAGGAAACGTCACCTGCTGAAGTTGCTGAGCAGTATTCTGAGAAACTGGCTTATATGCCCCATACGTTCTTTATTGGTGATCATACTAATATGTTCCCGCACCTGAAGAAAAAAGCCGTCATCGATTTTAAGTCCAATGGGCACATTTATGACAATCGGATTGTGCTGAATGGCATCGACCTCCAAGGATTTCTTGATAGTCTATCAGATGTGCAAATAGTCAAGATGAAATGTCCTGATGGAGAAGACAACGCAGACAGCAGTAATACAGCTCTTAATATGCCTGTCATTCCTATGAATACTGTTGCAGAAGCAGTTATTGAAATGATTAACAGAGGACAAATTCAGATTACAATGAATGGATTCAGTATTAGCAATGGCCTGGCAACTACCCTGATCAACAATAAGGCTGCCACTGGAGAGGAGGTTCCCCGTACCATTATTGTAACCACACGTTCTCAGTACAGGTTACCGGAAGATGCCATTGTGTACTGTAACTTTAATCAGTTATACAAAATTGACCCATCTACTTTGCAGATGTGGGCAAATATTCTGAAGCGTGTTCCCAATAGTGTACTGTGGCTGTTGCGTTTTCCAGCAGCAGGAGAAGCTAATATTCAACAGTACGCACAAAATATGGGCCTTCCCCCAAACCGTATCATTTTTTCACCTGTTGCTCCTAAAGAGGAACATGTTCGGAGAGGCCAGCTGGCTGATGTCTGCTTGGACACTCCACTCTGTAATGGCCACACCACAGGGATGGATGTCCTTTGGGCAGGGACCCCCATGGTGACTATGCCAGGAGAGACTCTTGCTTCCCGAGTTGCAGGTTCCCAGCTCACTTGTTTAGGCTGTCTTGAGCTGATTGCTAAAAATCGGCAAGAATATGAAGAGATAGCTGTGAAACTGGGAACTGATCTCGAATACCTGAAGAAAATTCGTGGCAAAGTCTGGAAGCAGAGAACATCTAGCCCTCTGTTCAACACCAAACAATACACAATGGAACTAGAGCGGCTCTACCTACAGATGTGGGAGCATTATGCAGCTGGCAACAAACCTGATCACATGATTAAGCCTGTTGAAGTCACTGAGTCGGCCTAAATAATGACTGTGTGCCCAGGAGAATTACCCCTGTAGCTGAGCCTCAACCTTCTGGGGGAAAGGGAACTACTTTTTCAATAGCATGGTGCAGATGGGTGACAGACAATGATAAGAAATAGCACAGCCAGACTTGCTTCCTGCATGATCACGATAGGGAGAGACCCAAGAGATGCGAAACTGCTGTTCCACAAGGAGTCTCCATCGAATTTTGCAGCAGCCAGGTGTCTGGAAGGTCTGGAAGGTAAGTCTGGAAGGTCTGATCTCCCTTGGTCTTCCAGGGGATGGATGGTTAATGTGGAAGGGAGATAGAGATTGCCCAGCCGTTTTGTGATTATCACGGATTGATTGAGTCTTCTGAATTAATTTTTTTCTTTCTATTTTGGGTATTGGAGCTTTTAAAAATGTTTGGTTTCAGGTATTTTTATTCATGTGAAGTGTATATGATTCTCTTGAGATAAGGTTTTAAGCTAAAATATTCCTTGTTTTAGTTTCTGATCTCTACCGATAAATGGGGACTTTGCTGGTGTAGTCTTTTTATAGGTTTTATAAACCACTTGAGCCTCTATCAGTCACTTTAGTGTCTGACATAACGTTTGGAACTCTCAGTGCTTTGTTGGTCTGTAGATGATGGCTTCAATTCTTTTTCTGGTCCGTTTCCTTCTTCCCTTCCCCCCACTTTAAAAATTCTCCTGTAACTTGGCTAACAAAATACCAAGTGTGATTCAAAACCTCCCAGAGTGTTTCTCTTCAACACATCATGTGGTGCCAAATGAAGATTCTTAGGAGTGCTTATTAATTATGAAGGGCACAGTTGTGGTACTGTCACTGACGATAATAATAATGGATTTTTGGCCTAGAGTTTTGACCTATTTCACCAGTGTTTTACCGTTGACTGCCCCTCTATGCTGCTTCCAAAAGTGATAGTGTGTGATAAGGTTTTTACTTTCATTTCTAAAGTTTGTTTTTTAGGTGAGTCCTGTTCTTCCTTTTTCTTTCAGCAGAAATGAAATCCCAGGTAAGTATAAGTATTCAAATATTTGATCAGTAAGTCACAGTTATCTCCAGTACATTAAATAACTTTCATCAAAAAACATGTTATAGGTAAAAAGCTCTGAAGGACCAGCTATGTATATGATAATTATGTTTCAGGCCTTCTAGGGTATTATATATAATAACTTGTCTTCTGGTCGTGGTCTTGAAGTCTTTATGGATTCAGCCTCAGTAGTAGCGAACTGCACTGCTACTTGGTTTGGAGTACAATTTAGACTTTAGCCCTCCTGGAGGTTGAGTTTTTGGTATTGAAAACCATAGGAATGAAATTATTGTATTTCAACAAAGGATCGAGGGCTTGAGGCTTAAACAAGCCAACATATGTGTGGGAAGCAGTCAGCCTTGAGAGCAGGCTACGGACATGCCAGGCATGCCGCCGCTGATCGAAGGGACTGTCCCTACTTGTTCCTCTCCTTGTTCCATTCCACGGGAGATAAATCACCAGGGCCCAGAAATCATAAAGAATGTAAAATGAGACAAGCCAATCTGTCTCCACCCTGCACGTGCAGGTTATTTTGGATGATTCTGGGTTTATGGGTTTTCTGCCAGGGAAGTTAACCTTGAGCCGAGACAGTCATTAGATAATGTAAACCACCGTCTGGCAACCTTCCCTTTTCTAGTCTATATAATCTGCAACTGTAGCATAATAAAACTTGCCTTGCAACCATCAGTTGTCTTGGTCCTTCTGACCCCATTCGTCGGTGCTACTTCAGTTCCTTACCCCGTCCCTTCTGACCCTGGGCGGTGAAATCCACTTTCTGAGACTGGTCCGTGGCAAGTGGCGCCCGAACAGGGACCTGAAGCGTGAAGCCAATGAAAAGAAAAAGAAAGTGCAGGTAAGAGAACCCTTATGCAAAATATGTGTGGACACGAGTATAAGTGAAACTAATAGAGGCATAAGGCAACAGTCAGAAGTAAAATAAGATGGGCTCAAAGGGCTCAAAGGAGCGTGAATTATTTGCTCCGGTTTTACTTTCGATGCTTAAAGCTCGGGGTAATAAAGTTTCTACCTCACAGTTGACTGAATTTTTTCAGCATATCCATGATGTATCTCCCTGGTTTCCTGATGGCGGCTCTGTGACATAGAAATCTGGCAGAAAGTTGGAGAAGATTTTAAAAATTATTATGAGTCTCGAGGGCCTACTCATACTGCCGTTGTTACATTTAGTTTGTGGAATCTGATAAAAATATGTTTAGGTTCTTCTCATGATAGTGTTGATTTGAATGTAAAGTCAGAAAAACATAAGCCTCTGACAGAAGAAACGACTGTATTATCAGCTACTGTGTCGCCACTTCCTAAACCAAAAGAGCTAATAAATTTAAATATTTCAGATGAAGAGGAACATTTTGACTTAACAGATGAGGCTTTTAAACATAAAAGAGAGAAGTATCCTGAAGATGATTTTCTAATGGCTATAATAGATAAGTCAGTGAAAAAGCTGCAAATTAGTAAGGACTGTCTTCCTCAAAATTCTCCATCTGTAAAACTGCTCAGTCCCTTGCAACGTGCTGTACAAGCAGCAATAAAACGAGGAGAAGATCCTATTTTCTGTTGTCCTGTCACGGAAAGACCTGATCCTAATAATCCTCAACAGGCTATTAGGGAGCATCAGGCTCTTCCTTTTAAAGTTTTGAAAGATTTAAAATCTGCTTGTGCTCAATATGGGCCCACTGCTCCTTTTACTACTGCTATGGTTGACACTATTACAGGAGAAGCTCTTCCCCCTGCTGATTGGCAGTCTATTGCACGAGCTTGTTTAAATGGTGGAGATTATTTAATATGGAAGTTTGATTTTTATGAACGGGCTGCTGAACAAGCAGAAAAGAATGCTACCCATGATATTCCAGTTGATTATCATATGCTGATTGGGGAAGGACCATATATTTCTTTACAAGATCGATTAACTTATCCCTTTGTTGCTTATCCTCAAATAAATCATTTGGCATTACAAGCCTGGAGGAAATTATCTTCTACACACAAAACTGAGGATCTTTCAAAAATTAGACAGGGACCTGATGAACCATATGCTGATTTTGTAGATAGATTGTTACAGCCGGTGGGGAGACTCATTGTGGATGGACTCACTGGTACAAGTGTAGTTAAGCAACTTGCTTTTGAAAATGCTAATAATGCATGTCAGGCTGCGATTCGACCTTGGAGAAAACGGGGAACATTGAAGGATTATATTCGCCTTTGTGCAGACATTGGGCCTGCTTATATACAGGGTGCTGCTATGGCTGCAGCATCAACTAAAGTGGGGTTTAAAAACAATCCAAAGAGAACAAAGACTAGTTTTAAATGCGGAAAGGCAGGTCATTTTGCTGGAGAATGTAGATCTTTTCACTGTAACCCTGGTCCTTCCTTCCCGACTCAAAACCCTCCAGATGGTCAGAAAATCCCTGGTTTATGCCCTAAATGCAATAGGGGAAAACGTTGGGCACGAGGTTGTCGCTCAGTGGCCCACAAGGATGGAACACCACTGTCGGGAAACTCCTCCCGGGGCCTTCCCCGGCCCCAACAGATAATAGGGGCAATGTCTGTGTATCCTCCTCAAACTATCAATCAGACATTAACCAAAAACAAAAACATACAATATCTTTGCTCTCCAGAGAAACAGCAGGAAGCGCAGGACTGGACCACAGTACCTCCGCCCGATATGTATTAACTCCTGAAATGGGTCCTCAGGCCTTCTCTAAGGGCATCTGTGGACCTTTACCCAAGGGTTTGATGGGACTATTATTGGGAAGAAGTAGTGTCACCATGAAGGGTTTAACTATTATGCCAGGAGTTATAGATTGTGACTACGAAGGAGAAATAAAAATCATGGCACAAACTATTAAAAATATAATAATGATTTCTCCTGGGGATAAAATTGCACAATTGCTACTTTTGCCCTTTGTACCTCATGGACAAATTTTACAACATCAAAAGAGAGACACAAAGGCTTTTGGATCATCTAATGCTGCCTACTGGATTCAGAAGACAGGGAAAGAACGTCCAGAAAGGAAATGAACCATTAATGGAAAGGTTTTTTCAGGTTTGTTAGACACTGGAGCTGATGTCTCTGTTATGACACAGATTCACTGGCATAAACAGTGGCCCGTTAGTCCTACTATTACAGAACTTCAAGGAATAGGACAGAGTTCTTCTCCTATGCAAAGTAGTCAGTTATTATTATGGCAAGATAGTGAGGGCCATTCAGGATACTTCCAGCCTTATGTTTTGCCTAGGCTGCCTTTAAACCTCTAGGGCCGAGATATATTAAAAGAAATGGGAGTATTACTTTATAGTCCAAATTCTCAAGTCTCTAATATGATGTTGGATCAAGGATTTCTTCCCACAAAAGGGCTGGGAACAAATCAACAAGGAACTGTCTATCCTATTGATGTGAAAATAAAAAATGATAGGCAAGTTTTGTGTTTTTCTTAGGGGCCTTGGATTCTCCTCCACTCACTGCTGATCCAATTACTTGGCTGAGTGATGACCCTGTATGGGTGGGCCAATGGCCCCTCACAAAGGAGAAATTAGAAGCTGCAGAACAATTAGTACTGGAACAATTAGGGCATTTAGAAATTTCCAGTAGTCCTTGGAATACTCCTATTTTTATTACCAAGAAAAAATCTGGAAAATATAGGTTATTACCGGATCTAAGAGCTGTTAATAAAACTATGCTAATAATGGGAGCTCTTCAAGCAGGCCTACCCTCTCCAACAGCCATACCACACGATTATCATCTTTTAGTTATAGATTTAAAAGATTGTTTTTTTCACTATTCCTTTGTTTCCTGAAGATAGAAAACATTTTGCTTTTAGCTTGCCTTCCTTAAATTTTAAGGAGCCCACGAGGAGCTTTCAATGGAAAGTATTGCCTCAGGGCATGGCAAATAGTCCTACATTATGCCAAAACTATGTGGCTCAGGCCTTAACTCCTGTGAGAAAAAGGTTTCCAACGTTATATCTCATACATTATATGGATGATATACTTTTAGCCACTGATAATATTTCTTTATTAGAGACTGCTTTTCAATTTTTACAACAATCCTTACAATCATTTGGCTTGGTCATTGCCTCAGAAAAAATTCAAAGACAATCTCCATTTTTCTATTTGGGAAAATATATTGATAACACTACCATTAGGCCTCAGAAACTGCAAATTCGAGTTGATAATTTAAAAACATTAAAGGATTTTCAAAAATTACTTGGAGACATTAATTGGCCAAGGCCTTCCTTAAAACTTACTACTGCTCAATTAGAGCCTTTGTTTGATATTCTTAAAGGTGACTCAGCTCCTTCTACTTCACGCTCTATGACTCCAGAAGCACTTCAAGCTTTACAAGTAGTTAATAGAGCTATCAGCTCTGCACAGTTAACTCGAATGCATACTCACCTGCCAATTTCTTTAATTGCTTGTCCAACACCTCATGTGCCTACTGCCATCTTATGGCAAACTGTTGGCATTATTGAATGGATTCATATGAAAACTACATCCTCTAAGGTTATTAACCCTTATTTTGAACTTAGTAGTAAGCTAATAATGCAAGGTAGAACTAGATGCTTACAACTTCTGGGTATAGAACCTTCTCAAATTATTATCCCTTATTCAGTTAATCAACAAAATTGGCTTTTTCAACATAGTAATGAATGGGGTCTTGCTCTTGCAGGATTTTCAGGTGCCTTGGAATGCCATTACCCTGCTGATAAATTGATCCAATTCGACAAAGTTAACTGTTATATCTTTCCTTCTATAATTAGGCAACAGCCTATTCCTCATGTACCTTTGGTTTTTACAGACGGTTCTTCTTCAGGAGGGGCTACTGTAATCACTGACGACGGAACAAAACTCATTAAACAAACTTCCTTGACTTCAGCTCAACATGTTGAACTGTATGCTGTCATGATGGCTTTTAAACATTTGCCTTCTGTATCTTTTAATTTGTTTTCTGATAGTAAATATCTTATCAGCTTATTATTTCTTCTGGAGACTGCGACCAGAGGACATACTAATGACCCTGAATTATCATCCTCTTTTCGTTTGCTTCAACAGCTTATTCGTTCCCACGATGGCCGTGTTGCAGCTCTGCATATCCGTGCTCATTCTAACTTGCCTGGTCCATTGTCTAAACTTAATGTGACTGCAGATGTTTTAACTCGATCTAAACGTGATCTTTATCCTGTGCGTTTTCCTCCCAAAAATAAAGTTAAAGTTACTCTTCCTCCTCAATCTCTTTTCCCTAAAGCAGGACATATCCCAAATTACCGTCCTCCTCCTTTCCGTTCGTCATGCTGTCAAGAATGGCTAAGGTATTGCATTCATTATCTTCATACTGTTGATACTCATGGTCCATGTCCTGGACACCCTCATATTATGGTAAGTTATGATCAAACTGCTTCACAAGCAGCAGAGCAGTCGCATGCTTTACACCATCAGTCGGCGGCTACGTTACGCAAAGAATTTTCCCTTACTCGTGAAGCCACCCGACAAATTGTTAAGCAATGCCCACAGTGCTTACCTCACCTTCCTGTTCCACATTATGGTGTTAATCCTCGTGGATTATTACCTAGTTATTTATGGCAAATGGATGTTACTCATATCCCGTCTTTTGGGAAATTACAATTTGTTCATGTCACTATTGATACTTATTCTGGTTTCCTCTGTGCTACAGCACAGACCCGAGAAGCTACTAAACATGTTATCACTCATTTATTACACTGTTTTGCTTTTGTGAACCTTCATTTTACAGGAACCAACATTACTCTTACAGGCCCGGCTACCAGCCGACGAGAGGATCTTAAGGATACCATCATTTGGTATAAAAATGGGCAAGCTATTAATATTAGAGGTCGAATCTCATATGCCTCGCCACTTTGGGATTCCGCTATTACTATGGCCAAGGTTCCAGGTGAAGATTCAGGAAATTATTTCTGTATGAAGCATTTACTTGGAGGACAAGGGATACTTATAGTTGGACATAAGGTTACTATTCTTAACAGAAAATCAAAACCTCAATTTCCTCCTTTTATGACCATTAACTTTGCTGGATCCAATTTTGAATGTTGCAATGCATCTTGGAATAATAACCAAATATGGTGTACTACAGATCATACCAAGGGGTCAATTCTTCTCTCTTCTATTCCCATCATAGATAGGTTTATCACATTTCAAAAGAACTGGGATATATGGAAACTAGCTCTAACTTATTCCAATACACCTGTTATAACTTGTGTTGCTCCTCCATATACACTTTTGATTGGTTCTATTAACATTGGTAATTCTTCCAAAGGAGGATATAATATTAGCTGTGTTCATTGTATTTTTAGCAGTTGTATGTTCCCTTGTGCAGGAACACAATCTGTGCTTATACTAAGGCAACCCATATATGTTATGGTGCCTGTACATCTGAGAGAACCTTGGTATGAAGATACTGGAGTACAGGCATGGGTGGAACTCTCTAAAGCCTTGCAGAGAAGGAGACGCTTTATTGGGTGGCTAATAGTAAGTTTACTTGCCTTGGCTGCTCTGTCTGCTACCGCGGCTACTGCCCGTCTTGCTCTTTCACAGAGTATTAATCATGCTCACTTTGCTAATCAATTATCTCAAAATACCAGTCTTGCTTAATCTTTACAAAGTCACATAGATTTACAGATTAATAACAAGTTAGATGAATTTAAAAACGCAATTTTGAGGATTGGAGATCAGATTAAAATTAAAATTGAGGATGCGTTTAGCTTGTCATGCAAAGTATACGTGGATTTGTGTTATTCCTTACAAGTACAATGACTGTATTTGGGAATGGGAAAAAGTAAAAATGCATCTGCTGAGTGTTTGGTCAGATAATAATATTAGTCTTGATCTTAAGAAATTAAATGCTGAAATTCAGGATATACAACATGCACATCTTGATGATATTTCACCAGAAGATGTAATTCAAACTTTACTGGATCATTTAAAGTGGTTAAACCCTTAGTCGTGGATTACTAGAGGGTTGTCAGGAGTTATTACCCTGGCCATAATTTGCCTATTATTGATAATAATCTTCTCATGTCTGTTTCGTATCCTCATGCTACAGTATACTACTCTCGGCACTAAGCTTCATGGAATTATTTTGCAGCAAAAATTAAAAAATAAAGAAGGGGGACCTGTGGGAAGCAATCAGCCTTGAGAGCAGGCTACAGACATGCCAGGCATGCCGCCGCTGCTCGAAGGGACTGTCCCTACTTGTTCCCCTCCTTGTTCCATTCCACGGGAGATAAATCACCAGGGCCCAGAAATCAGAAAGTATGTAAAATGAGACAAGCCAATCTGTCTCCACCCTGCACGTGCAGGTTATTTTGGATGATTCTGGGTTTATGGGTTTTCTGCCAGGGAAGTTAACCTTGAGCCGAGACAGTCATTAGATAATGTAAACCACCGTCTGGCAACCTTCCCTTTTCTAGTCTATATAATCTGCAACTGTAGCATAATAAAACTTGCCTTGCAACCGTCAGTTGTCTTGGTCCTTCTGACCCCATTCGTCGGTGCTACTTCAGTTCCTTACCCCGTCCCTTCTGACCCTGGGCGGTGAAATCCTCTTTCTGAGGCTGGTCCGTGGCACATATGAATATGTTTTTGTCTTGCTGTACTGCACATATGCTGTCTAGTAACAGATATTTTGTCTGCTATTAGTGTTTTAGATTATGTCTTTCCAAAGCGCTGAGGCAGTGCACCTATTTTGATGTTGCAGCTGATGCCTGAACGTATCCTAGCTGACAAATTATTGATTAATAAAAACATGAATTTCTGAAAGATTTGTACTGTTAACCAAAATCTGGGCAAGGAGTCTCAAATGTAATTCTTAGCCAGAATTACATGTTAATGAACCATTTAACAGTGTAAATCAAGGAACATCAATGTAGGGATTTCTTTTCATTTATTTCTTACCTGCTTGAAATAGCAGTTAAAGGTTGCCAGCTTGGTTGCAGATGAACAGACATTTGAAGTTCCCTGAACTACGTAATGTGGAATAGGATAGTAGACTTCCAACGCCCTCAAGGCTGTGACCTTGCAGCCATTTTACATAGCACATCATCCTCCTATAGGGATGAACCTTTCCCTGGCCCGAAAAGTAGCCACTCCGTTGAAGCTTTGCTTATTGTAACAGGCTTTTGTTTCCAGGTTACATGTCTGTGGAAGACTTAATTCTGAATAGAGATATAGATATTACTGGAAACTAATTGTTTTTGCTATTATACTCTGCTTTATCAAAAAAGTAAAACATTTAAATTGTGCTACAAAAATTCAGATGTCTTACAATCTTTAAACAATAAATGAATGAATTGCCCTTAAAAAAAAAGAATTAAGCAGTTAGTTAAGCTGTTGGTCCCACATCAGACAAATTATCCTTATACCTCCTGTCAATATTGTTAACAGAGACTGTTATTTTATTAATCCTTATGATCCCATGATTCTTTCTTTCATGTTTCGGGGCACAGCAGGTGAGAGAGTGGGTTTGTTAAGCTGGGTGGGTTTATCCTTCTTTTATGCGTTCATTCAATTTTCTGTTCATTTACTTATTGTATACATATGGCAATAGAAGCTGCTAAGGCAATGATTGCTATTCTGCAAAACAACAAGGCACAGAAGCAGATGTCTTATTTCCGAGATTTCTCCCCCCAGGATTATTATGATTAAAGATCCTTTCCCCCCACTCCCTGCAGAGGACAAGGGGCTGCTCGCTGGAGGATTTTTAATGACTTGGGGAAAGGCTCAAATATCCCCCCATTATGGTAATCCACCCCAGGGGCAAACCACACAAGAATATTATGAATTTATTTTATTTTTCTATCCTTGCAAAGGTAATACTCAGCTCATTAGAATATGAAAACTATACTGTCAAATTTCAGAATTACATGGATGAAGAAAATCACCAAAGTGGCATCATATCATGTGTGTTATAGCTGTATTTACTATATTGACTATATTAAATATGTTGTGTTATCAATGTATTGTATAACTATATATTGAAAAGGCAAAATGCTGTAACGTATTTCAGAGAAAATAATTATGTTGGCCAACCCCAAATTGTACATTGTAGACGGGTCCTAGGAAAAGAAGATTTAATTCATAGTGAACAAGAGGTTAGCTTCTGTTTTCAGCCATGTGCTATTTCAAGAATTAAACATCATGAATAATACAGGATATAAGAGGAATAGTCTAAAGATGGAAAAGCACATTTTGATTAGGAAAGAGAATTTAAGTCTTTTTTTTAAGGAAAACTGCCTTATTACTATGAGATAAGAAAATTGTTTCCTTCTTTTCTTCCTTGCTTTCTTCTTCTTTTTTTTAACCTTTTTAATTTTGGATATTTGACCTCTAAGCTGAGATGACTGAAAATGCCTCCTCTGGGCATCAACCTTTTTGAAAGACTTTTTCCCCCTCCCTAAGGGCTATTTGTCTCTTGGAGGCTTTGTCTACATTACTCCTCAAGAGGCAAGCATTTGTCCTTGCACTAAATGCTGACATCTCCTGATAAGAGGGAAGCTGCAGAGTAGAAGAATTGAAGGTCAGTATGTTGATATTGGTCTCAAGCGCACTGATGTACATTTGTGTATTGGGGAAGGGGAGTGAAGCTTGAGAGTGGGCCAGTGGGGAGGGGTAAATATTTTGTGATGCTGTCTACCTATGGGCTTATAAAGTTTACGGCTGCATTAGGAGGACAAGCATTACCATTAGCATGAAAAGTAGGGCAGACCTCAGTTGCAAAAGCTTCTAGCCATACACATAGGGCAATACGTAAATGATACACCTTATTGCATTCACCCATTCACCCTCCCCTGTTCACGCTAATTGGAAATTTCCATCCATTTCAGAGAAGTAACACAACTATCAATCATTTTCCCTGGCACGAATCTTCCAGGAGAAAGAAAATGGAATACACCTAGCGACAGAGCTCACGCACTAGTAGTCCATGTGTCTTAGATTTAATATCTGATGACTAGCTGCATTGAAGCCAAGAGGTGGTTCACAAAGTTGCTGCACATTAGAATCACCTGGGGAACTCTGAGACCTTCCCGTGCCCAGGCTCCTCCCTAGACCTACTGAATCAAAATCTCTGGGGCTGGGACCCAGACACCAATGTTTTTCTTCAAAGCTCTTTAGGTAATTCAAACGAGCAGCAAAGCTTGAGAACCAGCCCAATAATGGGAACAAACTTATTTCACACAGATAAAGTGGGGCAATTCATATGTTAAAAGAACGTGAATATATGTATATATTTCTTTTTTTCACTTTATTCTGTTTGTATTTCAAATAGGCTTTTTTTTTTCCTTCTGCAAAAAGCATTATTGTTTCCATTTGGTCCAAGGCTTGGGAGAGGGCTCCAGGGCGGTTACAAAGCTGCCTAGTGGCTGCAGAGCGGGGCTTCAGGCAGAAGCTCTGACGCCAGAGGGTCTCCTCAGACGCGGCTGGACTTCAGAGACTCCTGTTTGGCTCGAGGGTGAGCCTTTCAAAGAGATACTCGCCCAGCACAGCCTGCGGACCAGCCAGCCTGCGGAGGTTGGTCAGGTGGTCTCCCATCTTCTGGATGAGTTTTACCTGCTCCTCCAGGAAGCGGCTCTCCAGGAAATCACAGAACTGGGAGTCTGCACGGGCAGGACCCAGGGCGCGCAGATCCGTTAGTGCCTGGTTCAGATTCTTCTCCCTAAGAATGGCGGCTTCCACAGCATCCTGGGTTTTACCCCACTCATCCTGAGAAGGCTTCTGCGCATCCTGGAAGAGGGCGCGGCCGCAGCACTGGTTTTGCATTTTCAAGAGGCGCTGGGCGCCCTCACACTTCTCCTCAGCCAGTTGGCGAAAAATGTGGCCCATACTGTCCAGAGTCCCATTGTTGCTGTCGAAATAGATGCTCAGAGAGAGGTAAGTGTCCACAGATGCATGTTGAACAGGCGGTGGACGGCGGCCTCCACCTCGGTGGAATAATTCTGACGAACCTGTGAACTCGTGGTTGATCAGTGATAAGGAGCTAAGCTCAAAAACTGGTGTTGGCCTGTCCTGGAGGCTGAGGATAGCTGAGTGTCTGATTCCAAAGGTTGCGAAAGGAAGAAAGGTTGGAAGGTGGTCGGGGGCTGGAGCAAGGAGCGTCCCTGGGTCTGTTCATTCCAAACACTGTTGAAGCAAAAGACAGATCTGCAGGACTGCCGAACGCACTGCCTCAAATAGGCTTTGATATAAATGAACAAGAAGTCCAAGCAAGGACAAAACTTACCCTTCCTCCCACCAAAATAGCTGGTGATACTAGAATCTAGATCTGGGAAGGGATTCTTCCATTACTTTCTTAACATTCCAAGCCACTGGAGCAGTGGTTCTCAAAGTATGGTCACCTTGTAACCAAGCAGTACCCTATGGGGCCTTCCTAGGACAGACCCATCCACCATATCCTCTATTGTAGTTTCTCTCTGAAGTACTCAGATAATAGTATCTCAGGCATATTTCTTGAGTTTTCAGATGCTAAAAACCACCACCCAATGGAAGAAATGAACTCCTTGATGATCATGAGCACGTAGCCCTCAGACCTCCTGGCACCTAAGGATGGATAATGTTACCTGCCTTGTGGCCTCAACATCAGCCAATCAGAGGATTGTGCACGAGCTGATCACATGCCCTGGGATGTCCCTCCCTCACCTGGCCTTTAAAAATGCTTTGCTGAAATCCTTTGGAGATTTCAGGGGTTTTGGAACACGGACCACCCCTCTCCTTGCTCGATCCTGCAATAAACCTTTCTCTTCTCCAGACTCCAACCTTTAGGTTTGTTTGGCCTCACTGTGCTTCAGACACATGAACCTGCATTCGGTAACAACTTGACCAGCTTTACCAGCGTCCCCTGATAATGTGTCAGATATTCAAGTTTTAGGGCCCTATCCCAGCCCTATGGAATCAGCAACTCTAGTGGGGCTCAGTGATCTCTGTTATAACAGGCCCTCCATATGATTTTTATTCACCTTAAAGTTTGAAAAGATCTGCATTGTCAGCTGGCCAAAGTGTCCACCAGCAGGTGAAGGGGAGTGATGCCTGGAAAAGATAGGGAGTAGCCAAGGCAAGTACAGCAGCATTTGCCGTGGTAGTAATGGAGAATGCCTTTTCTCCACTGGTTGGCACAGACTAGTATCTGGGAGCAGTGGCAGGGTTATTTAGGATGCTTTACAATTCAATGTAGTGACCGCTGTCCTGGTTTGCCAGGGACTTCCCCTGTGTGAACACTTAAAACCTCATCCTGGCAAACCCCTTAGCCCTGGATTTGAAAAACTTAGGGAATAACATGAAATTTAGGGGAAACATGATCTAGGATTTGGGCGAGTCACAAGTGCTAATTACAGCTAAGCAAGTATGGTCAGCATCTAGCCTTCTTTACCCCTTTGTGGGAAGGTAAATCTGATTGGGTGAAAGGACTTATTGTTAAGAAATCTTTGTAGAAACATCCCCTTCTGCTTAGTCTGCTGGTTCTCAGTTCTGGCTAGACACTGGCATCGTCTGAGGAGATTTAAAGTTATTTTATTGGTCTAGGATGACCAACAGTCAGTGTGAGGGTTTTTAAAAAGTGCTTCAGATGATTCTAATATGCAGCCAAATTTAGGTGCCACTGCTTAAGCTTTTGAACCACTGCTACATATTTTCACCTCATCTTCCTATGAGAATATCCAACTGTAGTTGAGGTTTGTTTGTTTTTCTTTTTCTTTTTTTAACTCTCTTATTATAAGATTTACTGTCTTAAATAAGATTGAATGTACAGAAAATCCTGCTAGTCCATCTGGTACAGCTAGATACTTAGAATAATATCGTTAAGATATATACCATTTAAGTACTGTGACTGGCCTTTTTAAAATTAACATATGCATTGAATTAGTACAATCTCTTTTGAAGTTGTCATGTTGGGGAGCTATACCTGTAATCTGCTGCCATTGCTAAATATCTGGACAACTCTTATTAGGAATTGTTTTTAAAAATCTTTAGGGATTAAAACCAAGAGTGCTGTATTATTTGTACTGGGACCACAAAAACCTCACGAAGTTTCCCCACTGTACCTTCTACCCCCATCTCTAACCCTTGGCAACTTCTAATCTGTTCTCTATCTCCACAGTTTTGTTATTTTAAGAATAATATGTAAACATAATCATGAATTACTTAATCTTCGGAGATTGGCTTTTAAAAATTTTTTCTTCAGCATCATTCCCTTGAAGTTCATTTTAATTTTTGCATATATTAATAATTTGTTCCTTTTCGTTGCTCCGTAGTATTCTATCATAAGATTTTATCACAATTTGTTTCAACATTCATCCATTGAAAGACATTTGGGTAGTTGCCAGTTATTGGCTATGATAAATAAAACTGCTATGAACATTTATGTGTAAGTTTCTGTGGGAACTTAATTAAGTTTTTGTTTCTTTTGGATAAATGCTCAAGAGTACAAGTACTGCGTTGTAGGGTGAATCTACTTTTAGGATTAAAAGAGACTGTCAAGCTGTTTCTCAGAGTGGCTAAACCATTTTATTTTCCCACCAGTGACGTGATATAACTTTTCTACGTACTTGCCAGCATTTGATGTTGTCACTATAATTTTAGTTATTCTCTGATATCTCATTATGGTCTTAATTTGCATTTCCCTAATGCTAATGATGTTGAGCATCTTTTCATGTGCTTCTTTGCCATGTGTATATTCTCTTCCATGAAATGTCTGTTCCTGTCCTCTGCCTATTTTCTAGTTGGATTTTTTTAAGTTGTTTGGAGAGTTCTTTGTATATTATAGATACAAGTCATCTGTCTCATATGGGATTTTCAAATATGTTTTCCCACTGTGTAATCTGAGTTTTCATCCACTTAAAAGGATCTTCTATGAAGCATTTTTAACTCATTTTGATGAGATACAATTTATCAGTTTTTGCTTTTATTGATCATACTTTCGGTGTCAAGTCTAAGAATTATTCACCTAGTTCTAGATGCCAAAGATTTTCTATTTTTTTTCCTAAAAATGTCCTGCTTTTACATTTAAGATTATGATCCACTTTGATTTAATTTTTGTGTAAGGTGTGGAGGTTTAGGTTAAGGTTCATTTTTTGTTTGTTTTTGTCAAGGGATGTCCAACTGTTTCAGTACCATTTTTTGAAATGTCTATTCTTCCTTGATAGCTTTTGCACTGCTGTCAAAAACAGGTTAAATGTATTTATGTCAGTCTATTTCTGGGTTCTCTATTCCATTCCATTGATCTATGTATCTACCCTCCAAAATTACTGCAAAGTCTTGAAATTGGGTGGATTAATTCCTCCCATTTTAATCTTCCTTTACAAATTGTTTTAGCTATTCTTCAGCCTCTTCTTACCATACAAATCTTAGAAAAAGCTTGTCTATATCCGCAAAAACCTTGAGGGCATTTTAAGAGTAATTGTGTTAAGCCTCTTAACTTGGGGAGAATTGACATCTTTATTATGTTGTGTTTTCTAATCCATGAACAAGGTATGTCTCCCTATTTGTTTGGGACTTTAAAATTTTTCTTCATCAGCATTTTGTAATTTTCAGTATAGAGGTCCTATAAATGTCCTATTGGGCTTGTATTTAAGTATTTACTTAGGTCAGTTGTAAATGGCATCACATATTTTAATTTAAGCTTCTACACATTTGTTATTAATATATAATGTGATAAAATTGTGTTGATCTTGTACTCTAAAACATTTACAAACTAATATTATTTCTCAAGCTTTTTGTGGATTCCTTGGTATTTTCTCCATTTAGATTATCATGTCCTCTTCAGACACAGACAGTTTTACTTTTCCTTAGGCAATATAATAGGATATATTACTCTTCAACATTCAGTAGGATATATTCCTTCCTATTCAACATAGTAGGAATAGTCCTTTTATCTTTTAAATGAACTTTTTAAAAATTTAACTTTTAAATGTATGTATTTATTTATTTTTGCTTTATTTTCTTACTAGAACCTCCAGTAATACATTTAATAAAAGTGGTGAGAGCAGATATCTGTGCCTTGTTTCTGATCTTACAGAGAAAGCATTCAGTCTTTCACGGTTAAATATAATCTCGGTATAGGTTGTTTGTAGATCATCTTTATGAGTTTCAGTATGTTCCTTTTCTATTCCTAGTTTGCTTGGAGTTCTTTTTTCTTCTTTTTTTAAAATCATGAATGGGATTGGATTTTGTCAAGTGCTTTCTCTGCCTTATTGGATAGGATCACATGACTTTTCCCTTTAATCTATTGGATATGGTGGATAACATTGTTTGATTTTAAAATATTTAACCAACTTTGCATAACTAGAATAAATGCCACTTGGTCATGGTATATTATTCTTTTTATATATTTCTGGATTTAATTTGCTAATATTTGGCAGAGGATTTTTACAGCCAATTTCATAAAAAATATTGGTCTGTAGTTTTCTTCTTTCTATCATATCCCTGTCCGGTTTTGGTATCAAGGTAATACTGGCTTCATAAATTTAATTAGGAACTGTTCCTTCTACTTCTATTTCTTATCAAATCATGTAAAATTGGTGTTAATTCTTTATGTCTTGGGTAAAAGTGAAACATCTAAGCCTGAATATTCCTTTTGGGAGTTTTTAAATGAAAAAACAGTGTTTCTAATGGTTACAGGAAAACTGAGATTATCTATTTCATCTTGGCTGA
Source organism: Mesoplodon bidens (assembly GCF_964165515.1). Lineage (NCBI taxonomy): Eukaryota > Metazoa > Chordata > Mammalia > Artiodactyla > Ziphiidae > Mesoplodon > Mesoplodon bidens. The sequence continues at coordinate 452,701 of NW_027672415.1, forward strand.
GTTTTGGTAGTTTTGAGTGTAGAAGCATTGGCCCATTTCATCTACATTTTTGAATTTATAGTGTAGACTTGCTCATAACAACTTGTTCCTCATTAACCTGCAGGATATGCCATGGTATCCCTGGTTGCATTTCTGATATCTGTGATTTGTGCCATCCATCTTTTTATCTTTATCAGTCTTGCTAGATCTTTATTGATTAGATTGTTTATTTCCAAGGACCAGCCTTTTGTTTCATTGATTTTCCCCCCTATTTTCCTGTTTTCAGTTTCATGGATTTCTATTTCATCTTTACTATTTCCTTCTTTCTGCTTGTTTAGTGTTTTTTCCTCTTCCTTTTTTACTGTTGTAATATAGAAAATTAGATTATTGCTTTGAAACACTTTCTTTCCCAATTTAGTGCTATAGACTTCTCTTTCAGCATTGCTTTCACTTCATTCTGCAAACTTTGATCTGTTATATCTCCATTTCCTTTTATTCTATGCATTAAAAAATATTTCCTTGATGCTGTCTTTTTTACCCATGAGTTATTTGGAATTGTGATGTTTAGTTTTCACGTGATTGAAGATTTTCCTGTTGTCTTTCTGTTATTGATTTCTAGTCTGATTCCATTATGGCTAGAGAACATACTCTATGATTTTAATTCTTTTAAATCTGCTAACTTTTTTATGAATATATAAATGAAAGAAATAAGAAAACCTCTGAGTCTTAGCATCCAACACTTAGTCACATTACAATTTAAATCTGCTAAGGTTCTCTTTATTGCCCAGTATATAGTATATGAGTGAATATTCCATGGACACTTGAATATGTATTCTGCTGTTACTGAGTGTGTTCTTTAAATGTCAGTTATATCCTATTGATTGATGATGTTTTCATTTCTTCCATATTCTTGCTGATTTTTCTCTCTGGTAGTTCTATAAATTGCTGTGCTGAAGTCTCAAATAATAATTGTGGATTTAAAATTTTCTCCTTTTACTACTTTTTTCAGTGTTTGCTTCATGTATTTTGAAGTTCTGTTGTTTGGTGCACACACATTTAGTATCATTAGGTCATCTAGGTGGATTATTCCTGTTATCTTTATGTAATGACCCTGTTTGCCCCTAATAATTTCCTTTGCTCTGAAGTCTACTTTATCTGATATTAATATAGCCATTCCTACTTTTTCTGATTAACGTTCACATGATATATCATTATCTTCCTTTTACTTTGAACTCCCTATATCATGATGTTTAAAGTAAACTTCTTATAGACAGTATATAGTTGGATCATGCTTGTGAATTTTTAATCTACTCTTCCAATCTCTGTCTTTGACTTGGTTATTTAGATCATTTACAGTTAATGTAATTATTGCTATGTTAAAGATTAGGTCTACCATTTTATTTTTTGTTTTGTCTTTTACCTTAGTTTCTCAATCCTGTGTTTCTCTTATTTTGCCTGGTGGGTTACTTAAACATTTTTTAATAAGTCCATTTTAATTTAATTTATTTATAATCATTTGTGTATACTGTTTGTATAGTTTTCTTAGTGGTTACTTTTGGCATCACAGTATACATATGTAACTTACCATAGCCTACTGGAATCAGTGTTTTATTACTTCAAGTGAAGTTCCAAAATTTTACTTCCATTTAGTCTCTTAATATTCCCCAGTTTTAAAGTATGATTTTCTGTAGTATTTCCTTTCTCTACATTGAGAACCACATCAGATTGTGTCATAATATTTGCTTTGACCATCAGATAGTATTTAAGAAACTCATGAGGCTAATGATAGTCTCTTATATTTACCCCATTTGTTTTCACCCATTCCATTGTTCCCCTTTTCTTTCTGAAGTTCCCAGTCTTCTGTTATTGTTTTTTTTTATGTTTTCATAACATTAGGTGATATCTGGGCTTTCCAGTGCCATTGGATATGAGTTTCAGGAAACACTGAGTCTGGCTCACTTAATGCTGCTGAGTTGGAGGGTTTGTATATGTTGGGCCTGTTGGCGCAGCAGGTGCTAGCAGATTAGACTAATGTTGATGGGACTAGTGCCACAGGAGGATGGGTTCCCATTCAGGCTATGCTGCTGCTACAGTAGATCAAGTCCCCCTCTACCCCAAGTGTGGGGCAGTGACCTGCTGCTGTCACTGCTTTGTATTAGGCTGCTTTTGCCTCAGGTGTGTGGTGGGATCCCTTGGAAGCTGCTGCTGCTGTCAATCACAAGGTTAAATTCATTTCAGAAATACTTAAGTATAAATATATAGCCTGGCTCCTGTAGGACCCCTGTAATAGTTTTTTATTGCTTTCATACAAATTACCACAAATATAGTGACTCAAAACAATTTAAATTTATTACCTTACAAGTCTGACATTGGTCTCAATTGAGTAAAGTAAAAGTGTTGGCAGGATCGACAGATGAATGGATAAAGATGTGGCACATATATACAATGGAATATTACTTAGCCATAAAAAGAAATGAAATTGAGTTATTTGTAGTGAGGTGGATTGACCTAGAGACTGTCCTACAGAGTGAAGTAAGTCAGAAAGAGAAAAACAAATACCGTATGCTAACACATATATATGGAATCTAAAAAAAAGAAAAAATGGTTATGAAGAACCTAGGGGGCAGGGCAGGAATAAAGACGCAGCCGTAGAGAGTGGACTTGTGGATACAGGAAGGGGGAAGGGTAATCTGGGATGAAGTGAGAGAGTGGCATGGACTTATATACACTACCAAATGTAAAATAGATAGCTAGTGGGAAGCAGCCGCAAAGCACAGGGAGATCAGCTCTGTGCTTTGTGTCCACCTACAAGGGTGCGATCGGGAATGGAGGGTGGTAGGGAGATGCAAGAGGGAGGAGATATGGGGATATATGTATACGTATAGCTGATTCACTTTGTTATGAAGCAGAAACTAACACACCATTGTAAATCAGTTATACTCCAATATAGATGGTTAAAAAAGAAAAAAAAGTGTTGGCAGAGCTACATTCTTTTCTGGAGGCTCTTAGGGGTGTTTCTGTTCCCTGGACTTTATCCGCTTCCAGCGGTCACTTGTAGTCCTTGACTCAGAGTCCCCTTTCTCCACCTACAAAACCCAAAATGTTGAATCTCTCTGATTCTGCTTCTATTAGGACATCTCTCTCTTTCTCTTTCTACAGTTGGGAATGGTTTTCTACTTTTAAGGACTCATGCAATTAGATTTGTTCCATGAGGTAATCCAGGATAATCTTTCTATCTCAAGGTCTGTAACTTCAGTCATATCTGCAAAGTCCTCTTCACCATGTAAGGTAACATATTAATAGGTTCTAGGGATTAGGGTGAGGGCATTTTTAGGAGCCATTATGCTGCCTACCACACCCTTAACAAGTGACCTTGAGAAAATTACTAAGATTTTTAAAGCCTTACTTTCCTCAAACATAAAATGGAAAGAAAGCTAACTAGTTAATATCATGAAAGTGAAACAGTATATATGAAATCAACTAATTCAAAAAATAAGATTTCTTCTTTTTCTTTATGATTTACATGATTCTCAGAGTTCGGTTACTTGAAGAGTTACTTTTTTTTTAAACAGAACTAAGGAATTTCAGGGTTCAGGTGCTGTAAGATTGTCTGAATTATCTGAGTAACAATTAGCTAAGCACAGGTGTAAAGCATTTGATTTACTCCCTGGTTTTCTTTATCTTCTCATCCCAGTAAATGCATATCCCTTTTCTAGCTCCAGCCAGTAGAGTCAGAGCTTGTTTTACTGTTTAACTAAAGTTCAATTTAAATTCTCTCTACATCTCCAGATTCTCAGCCCTGGTTGCATATTATAATCACCTGGGGAGATTTCAAGAACTACCGATGCCAAATTTCTACCTATCATGGATATTTGAGGAGGGACCTGGAATGAAATGCTCTAGCTTATGGTTTTTGGAACCAAATCATAGTCTACACTGAGCCAAATTATTTGTGAGATCACCTCTAAAAAGGAATTTATCTGTGGTGACTAATGCTCTTCCTTTGTCAGTATGCTTGATTTGTCCCTCTTTGGGGGAAAAAAAGAGGGGGAAAAACCCCCCAGCAGTTGTGCTCCCTGAATTATAACCTGATGCTGTGGAATTAGTGTTGGCTTAGAGCGCACATCTTCGGATACCCATTCTCTCTCCTGCTTCCTTGCATGAACTTATATCCTTGGGCAGTGTTTCATCCACCACCCTCTTTTGCTTCTAATCTTAGCAAGTAAAGTCTCCCCTTAATGAAATAGCATTTCATGAGGCTTACTGGGAGCATAGGTCTGTTTCAGACCTATCCTATGTTAGCTAAAGCAGATATAAGTGATGTATTTTTGGCATTCATCCTTGTGGGTTGGAAAGAGAAGACAGAATTTTATCTTTAGGTGTCATCTGACTGGACAAATGGGCTCTTTCCCTCTGCTGCCTACCATGTAAAAACCTGAGGGTGTTACCTCTAGACGGTATCTTCTAGTTATCAAAATAGTTCAGATAATTCAAATTTCTCAGTAAAAGATGACAAAACTATGGCTTAGGTGGTTAATTTTCTATGTCAATTTGTCTGGGCCACCATGCCCAGTTATTTGGTCAGATATTATTCTGGATATTTCTGTGATGGTGTTTTCGTGTTTTTTACAATTTTTATTTATTTATTTATTTATATTTTTGGCTGCGTTGGGTCTTCGTTGTCACACGTGGGCTTTCTCTATTTGCAGCAAGCAAGGGCTACTCTTTGTTGTGGTGTGCAGGCTTCTCATTGTGGTGGCTTCTCTTGTTGCAGAGCATGGGCTCTAGGTACACGGGCTCAGTAGCTGTGGTGCACGGGCTTATTTGCTCCACGGCACATGGGATCTTCCCAGACCAGGGCTCAAACCTGTGTCCCCTGCATTTGCAAGCGGATTCTTAACCACTGCGCCACCAGGGTAGTCTCCGTGATGGTGTTTTGGATGAAATTCATATTTAAATTGGTGTTGGACTTTGAGTAAAGCAGATTATCCTCCATAGTATGGGTGCGCCTCATCCAATCAGTTGAAGCTCTTAATAAAACAAAGACTGACCTCCCTGTCGCAAAAAGGAATTCTGCCAGAAGACTTACAGAAATTGAACTGCAACTCTTCCTAGAGTCTCTAGACAGCCTAACCTGCAGATTTTGAATTGACCAAGCCTCTATTATTGTGTGAACCAATTGTTTAAAATCTCTCTCTCTCTTTCTCTATCTTTATATAGATATGGATATAGATCTAGGTATCATTATTGATATCTAGATCTATATCTATCAATATATATGGGCACATTGTATACACATGCTGTTGGTTCTGTTTTTCTGGAGAAGCTTGACTAATATAGTGGCCCATATAAATAAAAGGATGAACCCAAGTTCACCCAGGTAGAAATTAGTACAATGAGAACTGGAACTTAAGGCCTCATGACTCATTCAGCTGTGAACACTGACCCAGAACTGGGGTCCTCAAACTCTGGCCCACTGATCAGATCTCGCTTGACTCCTGGTTTTGTACATAACATTTTGCTTGAACACAGCCACACCCATTCATTAATGTATGGTGCATGGCTGTTTCTGTGCTACAGCAGCAGATAGGCAGTTGCAACGGAGAGGTATGGTACACAAAATCCAAAATATTTAGTATCTGACCCTTTACAGAAAAGATCTGCTGACCCTTGCTCTAGGATGCCATCTGATTTCTGATAACACAGAGGAGAATAATTCATGCACATTGGGGTTGATTGTTAATCTCCTGTCCTCCTTAGGTCAAAGATCTCTTAAATGCTCACCCTTGCAATAGCCAGCTTGGGGAGCATTGTCTGAGGATGCAGAAACATTTCTTGCCAGGTCTTTCCAATCCACACTGCTCCCTGACTATGGTTCTTAAAACCTATTTTTAAAAAAATTTTTATTGGAATATAGTTGATTTACAGTGTTGTGTTAATTTCACGTGTACAGCAAAGTGAATCCGTTATACATATACATATATCCACTTTTAGGTTTTTTTAGAGTCATTTCCAAATAGCCCATTACAGAGTATTGAGTGGAGTTCCCTGTGCTAATAAGAAGAGCAGGTTCTTATTAGTTATCTATTTTATGTATAGCAGTGTGTATATTTCAGCCCCAATCTCCCAATTTAGCCTCCCCACCACAATCCCCTGGTAACCCTAAGTTTGTTTTCTACATCCCTGCCTCTACTTCTAAAACCTGTCTATTTTAACCACCTACCACTCATTGCTTACTGTCTCTGGCTTCATGTACTTCATAATAAATCTGCCTCTTGTTCAATCCTGGATGACATGTTCCAAAGACTGAGATAATATCTTATTCTACATAACTTGTGCTTGATATTGTCTAACTTGGGGTCTTTATCTATGTCCCAAAGAAGACAGTCACACTCTGTCTTCTAGTACTACTAATAATACCACATTTTATGGCATGAATTTGACCCAATGCACTGAACTATCCCTTTAGAAACTGTATGCAACCTGTCACTGGGTTTTAGCACCGGGATAGAGCTGAAATTAGTGTTCATATTTAAACAAATCTACTTGACCAGAAACTTTTTGTCTCACCATTTATTTTATTACACAAGTAACTTCTCTCTTTGCATCTATGATGTAAATATTTTTGATTTCCTAAATTATCTGGAAAATTATTTAGAGCTTCCATTTCAGTAGGCATTGGAATTGCTGTGTTATGACTATTTCATTATTTTATTTCCAATGTTAAATTAGGCTTCAAGCTTTGGCCAAGAGTAGACAGGAAAGGGTTTTAAAAGAAATGAAGAATGGGAAAGACTTCTGATGCAACGGAGACTTAATAAAGATTTGCTTTTGAATCAAGAATTTATAATAAAGGTTTGAATTTGAATCAATAAGTTATGTCATTGCAAAATAGCTCCCTGGTAAAATTCCATTCTTTTGTAATCATTAAGTACAGAAATTAACCATCAAAATATGCAGTGATCTTTTTCATTTTCTAAAAACAAACCTATATCTAGATGAGAGGAGAATTCATTTCATAACTCAGGCTCTGGACTTACGACTCCAAGTCCTGTTTTCTTTCAACCATGCCTGCTAAGTTTCTGTCTACCTTCTTGAGCATGAGGTAATGGCTTCAGCTTTCATCTCCTTACTCAGTATATAGCTTGGTGACTAAGAGTAAGGGATCTAAACCTTGAGAACTTGGGTTCCAATCTTGACTCTAAAATTTACTTGTTGAGTACTCTTGAGCATGTTATCTGTTTTTGCCTCAGTTTTCTCATCTATAATATAGAGATAACATTACTTCTCTCAGCGAGTTGCTATGAGGGTTAAAAAAATTCATACAATGCAAGAATTTATCAGTTCTTGGAACACAATAAATACTGAAAAGAAATGTTAGCCATTATCAAGGGCCCCTCATTTTATGGATAATATAGATTAGTTTATATAGGTCTAATATTTACATATACATAACTATTTTGTACCTATATGTGTGTATACGTTCTTCTTAGAAATTGAGCAGTCAACATTCACATCTAAAAGTATGTGCTCTGTGAAATGTAGATCTCCTGTGTACAGACACAGTGCTGTAGTTATCTATTGCTACATAATAAAGAAGTCCAAACTTAGTGGTGAAATAAACAAAAATTGTAATATGTGCCCAGATTCTGTGGGTCAGCGATTCAAACAGTACGCAGAGGAGATGGCTTGTCTCTACTCTGTGACTGATGTCTGAAACCTCAGCTCATGAGGATTCAAATGGCTGGGGCTGCAATCATCTAGATAATTTTAATTCACATGTCTGGCCCTTGAGATGGGATGACTTGAACACTGTGCCCAACAAAGACTGTTGCCTGGAGTGCCTATAGATGGCTGCCCATGTGGCTTGGACTTCTCATAACGTGGTAGTTAGGATTCAAGATAGTGTATCCCAAGAATGAGCGTTCAGGGTTGAAGCATTCCAGGAGAATCATGCAAAAGCTGCATGACCTTTTATGACCTAGTCTTAGATGTTACATAGTATCACTTTATACAGGCGTTGGAGACCTTTTTCCATAAAGTGTCAGACGGTCAATATTTTAGGCTTTACACGCCATACAGTCTCTTTTGCAACTACTTAGCTCCGCTGCTGTGATGTGAAAACAGACACAAACAATACATATACTAAGGAACATGGCTGTGTTCCAATAAAGCTTCATTTATAAAAGCCGGTAGAGGCCTAGATTTGGCCCACCAGCCATAATTTACTGACCCCTGCTCTATTGTTTGAAGCCATGGAAAGCCTGCCCAAATTCAAGGGAAAATGCCCACATCTGGATGTGAAGAATGGCAACGAATCTGAGACCCTGTATTAAAACCACTACATATGGGATACTTAGAAGAAGATCTGTCTGCATACCTTGTTTCTCCCATGTATGGTGGATATGAGGTATTGGCACATGTTACATCTCTGTAAGCCTGGGTCAAGGTCAAAGTTGGAATCTGAACTCAATGACCTTGATTTCTGGAAGAATTGGTAACTCTACTTATGATATCCTTACACTCCTTACCCATATAAATACACCACAAAAGATAGATTTCAAGTAAACAGTTGCTTTATGGCAGCTTTTTATTATGTCTCCATTGACTGAATTATTCCATTTTGGTTAGAAACATGAGTTTTGTTTCTTTCCTAAAGAGATCTGCAACTTTTCAGATGCGGCATTTCATTCTAATGAGAGGATGATGTAGGTTTTTATAAACGGAAAAAGCAGGGCAGGCTGAGTTCACTCAGATCATACCAATGCTTACAGGAATAACCGAAGCTGGAACACAGGCTTCCAGGTTTTCCTGTCCTGTGCTCTTTTCGGTAGGTGCCATTGTCTGCTAGGCCTGGCAGTTATAAGTTTTGACCTTTACCTATCTACGCTATTGTGAAGTGGTTTTGGGCTTTGTTAGCTTTCTTATGAGTTTGTACTAAATTGTGTCCATAAAGTAGGCTGAATTCCTCAGGGAAGGATGATAGCTGTTACTGTGTTATTACTGCAAGTGTTGTGTTGGTTACTTCTTTTTCTTTTCTTTTGTCCAGTTGTATCCTGAACTTAAAAGTTATATTATCTGAAATGAACGATGTGCATCTGGTGGAAAACACTAATTTAAGGGATGAAAATTCCTGATGATTGCTTCAGTCAACCCTTAATACACACTGAGCTTCATTAGTAAATAGACAACTCTCAGACCTTTCCCTTGGAAGAGGTCGCATAATCAGGCTTTGTGTTGATTTCGCATTCTGTTCGTTAGAGACAGAACAAAGTAGAATAATTGGCTGGTACAGGGAAAGCAGAAAGAACTTTCTTCTATTTTGGTGATGCATCCCGTAATAAGGGTTGAAAATGAGACTGGAGGTAAAAACGTGAAACTCAGAAGAGCAAAGGAGAGAGGATATTGTTTCTTTGAAAATATTCTTTCAGTGTTGGCCCAGATGAAATATGAAGCTGAGGAAATTTTTTTTTAAATGATGATTTTTGTGTTAACAATGTGAGTGTGGAATTAGTAAGAATCAGAAAGCAAGCATCCTTTCCCACCAAGGACTTGGGAGCAAGTGAAACCATAAATACTCCCGGTTCTTGGAAACCCTTTTGGAGCAGTAATCAGAGAAGGGTAAAGGCAAAGCCTCAGAGCAGAGGTGTTCAGAGCAAAGGGATAGGAGGAGAACAAAAGGAGAGTGGATATTTTTAGAGCTGTCATTTTGAAATTTACCTGCTTCTGATTCAGTGCTGCTTTGCTACTGTGTTGATCCCGTGGAAATCCTCAAAGCAGGAGCAGCCCTATTTTAAAATAATAAGGTTAGAGCAAGTGACTTGAATCCAGGTCTCTTTAGCTCAAGAGCACAGAGGAGAGTGTGAGGAAAGAGTGAGGCCACAAGGAATTGTTCACTGGGTACATTTTCCCCAAACCTCACTAACTGGGAGAAACTGACCACTGGATTATGTGGCTTGAAGGAAAGCAAAAATGTTGAAAGCAAAGAGTGTGGAGCTTGTTTAGAAAGCAAGCTCTATCATTTGGTCACCTGCTGATGATAATAGCATTGGCTGAGTCCTGACCATTTACAATGAAGGCACTTCTGTAGGTCATAAGTTCCAGGAGGGCCAGAACTGAGTATGTCTGTTTCAGCATTTAGCATGGTGTAGCATCTTAGAGCCCGGTACATTATTGGCATATAGTAGACTTAAAAATGAATATTTGTGGATTGTCTGAATGAGTGGATGAATGTGTGTGATTCATATCCTATTTGCAGGTCCTATGCCCTACAGTGGATTTTCAGTGTCAGATTGTGAACGTATTTATGATGGGGATTGGCATTGTTCCCTATCTAATGGATAAAGATTACACATCAAAGGACTTTACATTCACATCCCAAAAACCTCATAGGAATTACTTAACAAAAAAATAAAATTGGATTCTGTATAATTTCTAATTTATAAGCTGGCTAGACCACTGGTATTTCTGCCAGTCCTCTGGTAGTTCCGATGATGTCCCCATGATGACCCAGGCATAATCAGAATGGCTTTAGGATTTGGGAGCCAAAATGTTCCTCAGTATTTACTGCTTTGCTAGTCCATTTAAGAAAATGGACTATTGAAAAAATAGCTTCAGACACAATATGGCATTTTATGATTTAGCATAAAATCTGAGAAATATAGAGGTTATCTGAAGCCTGCAATGGTAAAGTTCCCTCTGCTATTGAAGTTATTGTCTTTAAATAAAGATTCTACATCAGTAATGCTATATATATATATTTTTTCTGATATTCAGGTTAATTTCCTATTCTCTATAAGGAAGTAATTGGTTGGTTGATATGAGAGATAGTGTGGCTTCCAAAAGTGAAAAGTATTATTTTATTGTAATTTCCAGCTACCTAAGGATGGGAGAGGCCCAGGACACTGCAGTCAGTATATTATGTGGAGCAGGTTATATTGTGGTTTATTTATGACCTTTTACATGTTTATTTTCTATGCAATTTTGTGTGCTCCTTTTTGAGTTTTGGTAGATAAGTGCTTTGTAACTTCGGAATACTTGGAGTTATATAGATATATATATGACATATATATATATATATATATATTTATATTTATATATATATTATCATAGTAGTTAAAGCCGTGGACAGTGTACTAGTCTACCTAGGTTCAAATTCTGGCTTGACCCTATGACTTCCCTGTGGCTTCCTCTGCTCATCTATTTAAAAGGAGTATAATAAGACTGCTGTGGTGAATTATATACTAAGTGCTATTTAAGCATTTGCTATAATGATTATGTATACTCGAAGGCAAGGGACTTGCCCCTTGATTGTCTCTGTATTCCTAGTGCTTAAGAATTCCTAGTGCTTTCCTAGTGCATTGTCTTAGGATAGAGATAGCTCAGTATAGTTCTTCTCACTATAAAGTACTGTTACGTTGAAAGTCTTTGCTTGTGTACTAATAATCTATGACATATCTGCTGAGGACAAGGAAAGGAATAGTTTTAAAACTGCAATGGATAACAAAAGATTGTATGATGTAATGCCTTTATTATGTAATTATAAAACTAACAAATGATCATGGTAGAAAATTTGAAAAACTCCTAGACAAAATAGAGATCAATAAAATTTGGAGTAGCGTTCAGAGTGTAGAGTTGTCCATGAATATTAGTGCTTTCACATTTTCCAGGACTTTAAGTAGACTCTGCTTCTTAAGAGTCTATTCATGATATTTTATTTTAATGATGTTTTCATCATGGGGACACACACACACACACACACACACAGAAATCTGTTAAAAAAAAAAGAAAGACATGTAAATCACTGATGTTTCAGATAGCCACATGAAATAAAGTGAGAAAGGTCAACAAGCTGAAAGAATGTGGAGTAGCATCTCCTTAATTGCTTACATAATTCTGATAATTACCTCTCTGTGGATAATGTAATTAATGGGGAATCTAATTCAAGAAAAATGTATGAACTTCAAGCCTTCTCGAAGCCAAGTATTTCTTTCCGCAAAAGTTTAATTTCCACGGCCGTGCTTCCTTATTACCTGACAGGGAAAGTGTATTGTATGGCAAAGGATCTTCCCGAAGGAGGGTGCTTCCCACACTGATGACTTTGGAATTATTGTTGCTATATTACCAAAATCTTAAACTAGGGTATTTTTGACAAATGTGGTCCTTAGTTAATTTTTAGAGCTACAAACTCTCAGATGGCTCTGCAATAACAATTGACTGGCTGTTCTTCAGGTTGATCACAATATGTTAATGACCTTGAGGTACCACTAAAAAGCAGGAAGGTGTGTGTCTTCCTTTGGTTCCAGAGTGAAATGCGAGTTGGAGTTGGAGTTGGAAAAGAGGCCGACAACCAAGTGATAGAGAAGGAAATGTGAGGTCATTAATGAAAAACCAGGTTTAAGTTAAGGTGAAGAGGCATGAGGAAATGGTCAGCTGTTACAGTATTACAAAGATCATGAAGAAGCATATCCATGAATGTGGTTTGTATTGCAATCTGCTGAAAAAGAGACAAATATCCTGGCCTGGCCTTCATGGAGATTATTTTTATTGATTCTGATAATAGATTATTGTTGAAAAGGGCCTCCTATAAATTATAACCATGCAAAGGCAGCAAGATAATTTGTTTTTTCTTTATGTATGTGTTTCTCATTCCTACTCACTTCTCTCTTAGGGGAAGAGAAAATCACAAAACACAAAAATGTCAAATCTCAGCTATTCATTTTCAAAATAATTTTTTTTCCAAATTCCAAAGGAGGCAATAGGTTAACTTTTAAGATTTGTAAGGCTCAAAAAACTAGATTTTTACAAAGTGTAGCCAAATTTTGTTCCATAAATAGTAGCTTTGGAAAGAATATGTGATGATGCAAAGTTGGAAAAAGCTGGTTTTTCTTCCGTAAATGACTTCACCGTGTGGGAGAAGAGGCAGAGAAGAAATCAAAGTAATTAAACATGGGGTGAGTTTTTCTGATAGGGGACTCTAGTGCTTTCAAATAGACTAGATAATCCTCGGGATAATCTGAGGGTAGAACAGACCAGTGCCTCATTTCCAATCTGGTACCCTGGAAGAAAACAGTGTATTTCCTTTGAGGTCTTGAGAGGTTTTTCTTCTTCTTTGTTTTGTTTTTGGTTCATTTTGTAATCAACTTTATTAAGGTATCATTTACACACAATAAAATGCAGACATGTTTAGTCAACGGTTCAATGACTTTTAATTAATGTACACATTTGTATAACTACCACCCCCATAAGATCGATAACAATTCTAAAACCCTAGAAAATTTCCTCCTAGGCTTTTGCAAAAGTATCCCCATCTCCCACCCCAAGGCAACCACGGATCTGATTTTTATCTTTAGAGATGAATTTTGCCCAGTTTAGAATTTCATGTAAGTTGAATAATATGGTAGGTGCCCTTTTGATCTGGCTTCACTTGCTCAGCATATGGTTTTTGAGATTCATTCATGTTGGGCTGTTTTAAACCAGGACTTTAGCCTGGGTGACTGATGTTGTCTGAAGGCACCTATAGGTACATCTGAGTCTCTGGCATTGTCACTGTCTGTTCTTGGCTCAGTATTTTCAACTTTACTAAGAAGCACAAGGTTGAAGTAAGGAAGATCATTGTCAGTATAATGGAGGTGAAGTGGGGTCTGTTATATAATATTCTCAGCATAAATTGACCTGCTTGGAATCATTGTGTTGATAATCGACAAGGATACTCTTCCTCCAAAAACCTTGATACTATAAAACTTCTAAAGGACGCTGTCCTAGGACTCTTTTAGTTTTCATTTTTGGGGAAACATTTCTGGAAAATTGAAATGCTCACAACCTGAAAGAAGCAATTATTCACCTGAAGGCTAACTCTGCTAAAGTTGAGTTGTCCGACCTTTACCTGCTGATAGAACCCAAATAGCCTTGCAAAACAATGCTCTTATTGGATATAAGCATATAGATTGTTTAAGACGGACGTGTATATGCAGTAAAGTAAACAAAAAAAGAATCTTTGAGTTTTCCTTGCTGGTTTTTTTTTTTTCATTTATGCTTCTATATCATACGCTAATAGTTTAGGGTAACCTCAGGTTAGTTTTAGGTCCACTCTTTATGTAAATGTTGATGTACTCCATACGCAACTTTTTTCTACCTTCCTTCTTTTCTTCCATCTTTCCTTTCTAACTTCTTATAATCCATTCTACTTAATCCTGCATTTGTTGAGGTGGCAATTACTGTAGGAAATTGAAAGCAGTGTGAAATTTTGCTGTTCAGAATGCATGTTGACCAAATTCTATATTGAGAAAAGGTCTGAATTTACCCACAGTAACCGTTTCTCAGCGTCTCTGAATAAAGGCCGTAGAAACTGGACTATATATAATATCCTGACAGGTATGTAGAATTCATAGCAATTACCCTCAAAGAGCTTACCTAGCGTAGATGCCTATGAATGCATTTAATGATTGCTTTATTGGCAGCAGTGCCAACACACACAGTCTATTTTGTTTTATATGATTATCATTACCTGCTGTTTACCACTGTATACATTGCTAATGGTGTGGTTTCTATGGCTTGTGAATTTCACGGCCCAATATTATGTAATTTATTGCACACTTTAGTGTAGAAGATGGAGACTCCATAAATTTTCGTGTGCTCTTTGCCCCTTTGGAATGTATTACACTGAGATCAGGCAAAGTAATAAATTTATTTCAAATGTGCGTGATAGCTAAACATCAAGGGGGTAGGACTTGATGGGAAATATTTCTTCTTCCAGCAACATAACAGTTTTTAAAGACTAAGCCATTGAACGTGGAGTTCCTGAACGTGGGACTCAGTTCACTGGGATCCCTTCTTAGAAAAATAAAGGAAAACTTGAATTGGATATGTGTGGCTTATTCAAGTAGTAACTAATCAGCTACATCTTGGTTAACTTAATTTGTCACAATGGTTTGGTATTTTATTAACTCTCTTCCCCTTCTTCCCCTGACTCTCACTAGAATGGATCATGAGTATCTTAAAACATACTAAGTCGTCTTCCATCCCTGTTAATCTAACTACAAAAACACACTTTCCTTATCCAATGTAACATACTGTCTTTTAGAGTAGCTGTGGTTTTAATTCTCTACAAAATTAAAACCAGCAAAGAGAAACATTTTCAAGGAGCCACCACATTGTAGAGCTTTAGAAAGAAGACTTTAGAATTAAGAGCAACTATATCATTTTATAGCTAAAGCACCTGAGACCTAAAGTAGGAAGGTAACCATCGAGGTCAGGGAAAGGGGTTGAAGATCAGGTTTCAAGCTGAGAAAGAGTCTACAGGGACTCAATCTGAGCAGGTCAAAAACTGAAATGAGACCACGAATGTTCTGGGAAGGGTGGCACCTGGCCTCAAGGGTGGGATTCAAACAGGGAGTGGGCCTGGGGGAACTGAGCTTCTGCAGTAGGCAGAGAAGGCCACCTCATCTGTGGAAAGTGCCACTGACATCAGGGAGTTGAGGGGAAAGAGCAGTGAATTCCAGTCCCCCTGAGAAAGCAGGCCAATCTGATTAACTCTGAATTTAGGCTTATTTCAGATACTTCTAATTTTTTTGTTTGTTTGTTTGCGGTACGCAGGCCTCTCACCGTTGTGGTCTCTCCCGTTGCGGAGCACAGGCTCGGACACGCAGGCCCAGCATCCATGGCTCATGGGCCCAGCCACTCCACGGCATGTGGGATCTTCCCGGACCGGGGCACGAACCAGTGTCCCCTGCATCGGCAGGCAGACTCTCAACCACTGCATCACCAGGGAAGCCCAGATGTGTAGTTCTTTAAAAATATTTTTAACATTTTTCCAGCTACATGTAGACTATAACTTAGCATAAAAACAATATGGGTTTTATTTTAAGTAATTTAACATTTTGACATCCTCATAATGAAATTAAATCCAGACGGTTTCTCTCCATGTTCTCTTGAAATAGTCCTTGATCATCCACAGTATTTCCCATCATCACAAAAGTGGTACCAAGGGCAGAGAACTCCAACATTATTAAAGTTTCATAAAGCAAAGTCAATTTTAAGAATATAATGTCCCCTAACTGCTAAAGGTCTTGACAGATAATTTCAAGGGAAGCATAAATTATTTTCTGTTTGTCAGAGGGCAAAATTATTTAGGTTGACTTAATGAATAGTAGAGTTTTTGAGTGGAGAGTGTTCTTAAAATATTATGTAGATCTGTCTAGCATCTGTCAACAGATGCTAGCCACGTGGCATTATTTATGTGGAAACAAATTTTAAAATAAGGTTAAAAATTCAGTTCCTCAGTTGCATTTGCCATATTTCATAGATGTTTATTAGCTCCATGTAGCTATTGAATACTGCTTTGCATAGTACAGATATAGAATATTTTCATTATCACCAAAAATTCTATTGAGCAATACTAAAATTATACCCAGATATTCACAGAGAAGGCAACCAAGTCTCAAGGAAATAATATAACTTCCCCAAGGTCACACAGCTATGTTTTTAAAGAAAAGCAAAATGACACAAAGGAAATAGTAACAGAGGCATTAAAGAAACCTAGTAAGTTTCTGGAGCAGTCAAAGTAGGGTTTAAAAGTGCACACTTAGCTGTTAGCAGGGTTGAAGCTCTTGATGGTTGGTAAGATCTACCTGCCTGAATTTGGACATTAGCATTTTATGCAATGAATTAAAAGCAAAAAATCATTTCAACGAATGCCTTCCAGCTCCATATTTTTAGCCACTGCCGTGCTTCCAGATTATGTTTATCACTTTCTTATACAGGGCACCACTGTGAAATGTGATGGTTTATCTGACCCCAGAGAAATCAGGAAATCTTGTGGGGGTTATGGCTCTATTTGAAAACGTTGATTTTTAAATGCATCATGCATACTGGCCCTGTTTTAAAAGGGATTCCTGCCATCAAATAATCAAAATGTAAACCTCTTCTCAGCTTGCAAAAGTCAAAGATAGTCCCTGCATCTTTATTATTTCATTGAAATCCAAATATTATTTTTCCTTTCTCTAACTTGTTTTCCTCACAGTGTGATCAACTATTGCCAAGGAAGGAAAGGTTAGATTTATCAATCAAAGTTTGCTAAAGGCCCCCTAGGTAATTGAACCCTCAGGAGAAACAATCCTCATGTATTCTTTTTCTGTTGTTTCAATAGCTTTGTAAAGAGTCATTTCAGTATGTTTGGTTCTGTAGCAGAGGTTCTGTGAAGTGCTTGTCGTCCTCAGAGGTCCAGAAAGTCTGCGAGTCTGTGGGTAAAGATGGGTAAGGAGAGAGAGGGAAGGAGGATAGAGAGAGGCTCAGGGCTGAGATAAGGACAGTGATCTAAAGACTCCTGGGGGTGAGGCTGGGGTGCACAGACACCCACGACTAATCTAGACAGAAACTGAGTAATCAAGGGGATGACCACTGTGAGGTCATGTGGTCACCTCTCCCTCTAGAAATAAACATTGCCCTCAGTAAGTCTCCTCCCACCCCAGAAGAGCATTAGGAAGGTCTGGAGAGGGGGCTTATTGGCAGAAATGGAAAAAGCAGGTTGAAGGGATTAGCCTGGAGCAGAGAGACCAAGAAACCCAAGCCAGTAGGTGGAAGGCAGACTTTTCATGGAAGTCTCCAAGCCCAAGTCAAGTTCTGGGACCACCAAGTACAAGTCAAAGAGTGCTCATTTAACCCCTTTGGGCCCCCATGGGTGTGGAGGAAGACTGGACAGAGAGGGAGAAGGGGCCAATGAAGGTACAGTATTTACTATGGGATTTAACACCTGAAAGGCCTCCCAGTAGCTTCAGGTCTGCTCAAGAATCCTTCATGTCCTGCTGGTTTGCAGTGAGTGGCTCACAGCTTCAAGGCCTCCTCTGCCAGATAGAGAACTATTTCAACCATCCTGCCTCTATTTTGGACTGTAGCAATGCAGACAGGAAACCTGACCCCATTTTCAGGTTCTAAAGAGAAATTCTAAGTACCTGAAAGACTGAGGAACATGGTGGCTTTTATTTAAGATGGGGAGCTAGAGAGCACATACCTGGACTTGGGCCTGCAGCAGCACCAAATTCCACCAAGAGTTCCCTTTATTTTCTCTCGCATCTCTGTTTCTCCTTTTCTCTCTGCTGGATTAGCCACGGGGACTCCAAGTTCTTCATTGTGTGGTCCTGGTACCAAGATTCTCCTGGGAATTATAAAGCTATTCACCTTCTACATCGAGCACTTCTTATTTTTTCCCCAGCAAAGTTAAGTCATCCTTAAGAGGAGTCAGGGTGCTAGCTCTTAAATATATTTTAGTCATCCCTTTGTACATTAAATGCTCTTTCTTGGAGACTGCTCCTGACGTGGCGTTCACCGTGCTCTCAGCTGGCCTCCTGAAGTTCTGCCCTGCCTTCCCCACCAGGTACACTTCAGGAGCTGCCTACCTCAGGGTGATAGGTTATCTTCTAGTTGCTTTATTCCTTTCCCTTTTACATTTAGAAAATATAATTTGAATACATAAACTTCTCTGTGGCCACAGCTTTATTTGCAACCCACAGGTTTTGTTATGGCATATTTTCATTATCATTCAATTAACAAAATTCTAATTCCCATTGCGACTTTATCTTTGACTTACATAATGATCAGAAGTATGTTTTTAATATCCAACTATTTGGCAAAATATTGGTTATATATTTTTTAAATTCTTGCTTATTCGGAGTCTTGTTTTATAACCGGAATATAGTCAATTTTATAAATGTGCCATGTGCACCTAAAATTTTCTGCATAATATATATATTCCATCATTGTTGTTGCAGTGTTTTATGTAAATGTAGGCCAAAGTTTTTAATGACGGTATTCAGATCTTCTCTAACCTGCTGATTTGTTGTTGTGGTTCTATGTTACTGATCTAGGTAATTTAGATTTTTCTATTTCTACTTAGTTTTTTGGAATTTCCCTTCATCTATTGCATTGAAGTTTAGATTTATAATATATTCCTTGTAAAGTAACAGTGGGTTTTATTATCCTGCCTTATCGCCAGTGATACTTTTTGCTTTCAAATTTATGTTAATATTAAAAAATCTTCTTCAATTTTACTTATTGTTGTTAGGACATAATTTTTGAATCCTTTAATTTTCAATCTGACTCTTGTCTCTTGTAGGTGGCATAGAATTACGTTTTTTGTTTGAATAATCCTTGTCCTTTAATTTGAGTATTTACAGTTAAGGTATTTTCTTGTAGACCGTTTACTCCTCGTTTACTATCTGTCCCACCTTGTTATGTTCCTTTTGCTCTTCTTTCTTCCTTTTAGATTTCTTCAAATTCCATTTTCCCTTGTATTAGCTTGTTATTTGTACATAAGTAGCAGTTACACATGTACCATGACTTATTAGCTCTTTTACTGCTTCTCAAGCAATGCTGAGATCTTAAATATCTTTTACTACTTTTTCTCTTCCATTTTTTTAATGCATTTTAATTTTTGATATATTTTATTATTACTTTTTTGTGCTGTTAGATTTTATTTAGGTTTATCCACTTATTTATTCCTTCTGTTATACATAATTCTTTATAAAGTCCTTATTTTCGTCTATGATAATCTTCCTTCAGCCTGCGGGTCTCCCTTTATAATTTAATTCAGGCAGTTCTGATAAGAACATATTTTCTAAATTTTGTTTGTCTGCAAATTTCCTTATTTCATCTTTCCTTCCAAACAACATTTTCTCTGCCTCTAGAATTCCCAATGGGCAGTTCTTTTCTTTAGCACTTAAAAATATTATTCCATTATTTTCTAGTATCCAGTCAGTTTCGTTGAGAAGAAAGCTGTAATCTTAATCCTATTGTTCCTTTGAAAGTAATCTCTCTCTTTTTCGTCGGGCAGCTTTTAAGATGTTATGCTTTTCATTGCTATTCATGAATTGTACTGTGGTGATCTCATGTGTGGTTTTCTTTGGATTTGTTCTTGTTGCATTTTTTAGTGCTTATTGAATTTATGGCTCCATATATTCTTTTTAGTTTTAGAGAACTCTCAGCTGTTAATATTTCTGAAATATTGTTTTCATCCCAATCTCTCTCTCCTTTTTTCTTTGGACTCTGGTTTACACATATGATAAAAAATATTTACTGTGGCCCATATGTCCCAAATGCGCTTTTGTCTACTTTTTATTCTTTTCGTTTCCCATGCTTTAGTCTTAATATTGTTACTACTCTATCTTCCAGTTCACTTACCTCTCTTTACCTGTGTCCAATCCAGTACCGAGTTTTAAATTTCGTATAGTTTTTAATTCTATCAGTTCAACTTCAATCAGTTTGTAGTTTCTACTCGTCAAGTTAAGTTCTCCACCTTGTCATCTATTTTCTTGAACTTGATAATATTTACCGAAATATGTATGAACTTTAATGTTTAGGTCATCTATGATTCTGATTCTGTTTTGTTTTTTATTCTAATTCTCCTTTTCTTGGTTGTCTTGGTGGCTCTTCAGTGAATACCAGACTTGGGATATGACAAGTTGTATAGAATCTGAATGACATTACAGTTGCCCTTTGAACAACCTGGGTTTGAACTGCACAGATGCACTTATACATGGATTTTTTTTCAATAAGTAATACAGTACTACATGATGTGTGGTTGGTTGAATCCTCAGATTCAGAACCACAGATAAGAAGGGCCGACCATAAAGTTATATGTGGATTTTTGACTGCACAGGGAGTCAGTGTCTCTAACCCCTACATTGTTCAAGGGTCAACTGTATTTTCTTGAGGAGAGAATTTCCTATTCTTAGGTAGGGAGCAGAGGGGAAGATCACCTCAGTCACTGGACCAACTTCATACTCATTTTCCTTCTTTATAAGGTTCAATGTAGATGTTGCCTCAACCTTCCTAACACACACACACACACACACACACAAACACAGACACACACACACACATATGTAGAGATTTCAATGTCCTAATTCATATCATTAGTTTACCATTGGGCCACAAATCTTTCATAGGTTCTGAACCCCAATTTTGTCTCTTCAGCATTATGAACCAACTAAGTCTTTGTTTTGACTTCAGTTAGCTTTTGTTTGACTTCTTAGCATCTTGCCTTGTCTACCTATTATACATGGAAAATACTGCAAGGGAACACTGTTGCTGAATCCAGCTCTGTTCTCTGAATCTTTACTCTCTCTGTGATTTTGGTCCTTAAAATTCTAGCTGCCTTGTTATTTCTCAATTCCAATTCTGGTTTCCTTAGTCCTATGACATTGTCCTAAGATCTACTGGCTTTTCTACCTCTTAGGAGCCGCATTTGGTTTCTCAGCCTTTTGCTCTTCATCAGTAGTTTCTAAATGACTGGGCTAGAAAAGCATGTGCAGAATATTGTTCTCAGTTCAGTGAGTTTCTTTCTCTATTTTACTTTTCTAGGTCATGGCTACCTCAGTAGCTTTCTAACGCTCACAGTCCAATGTTGCTTATGATTTATCTGGCCTTTCTAGTGTGTTTTCCTAAGGTAAACTGATATAGTTGGAAACAGAAGTTCATACCCACCATTTAAAAAATGCTGTTTTGTCTTTCTATGAATTCTCTTTTCGTCCCATCTTCTGTCGCTTTTTCCCACCAAAAATTCCCATTCTCCCAGATAGATTATTTTAGACTAAAAATTATTATTAAGCTAATATGTTAATTTTGAAAGGAATTAATTTTGCTTTGAACAAGAACACAGATTGGTGAATGGAATATGGAAGATTCCTTAAGACCTTTTTCATCTCTAAGAGTAGTATCCAACCATCGGTACCATAATAAGTTTGTCAACAATGGAAGAAAGCAGTCTTTATAAAATCAGCATTATTCAGTAATCTCAAAAACTGCTTCACTTTCCTGCTCATGCCACCAATTTCCAAATGTTCAATAGGAGCAGAGAATCATGGGATGGGATGTGGAGAAATGGCCTGTCATAGTAACTATAAATATTGGAAGAATGGAATTATAAATAAAGAGGGTTTTCTATGAATATATTTGAAGTGTTTGTTCCTAAAGAACTTCTAGAATAAGACTCAAAAGTTTAACATAGAAACACCTCTTAATAAGTATGAAAATCACTAAAATTTATCTCATAATACTTTTTTCTTTTGTGTTATGTGATTGTCAGAGTCACACAAAACTATTTTTATCTGGACTTCACAGATCTTCTTATTTTTACTATGGGATCAGTTACCCTACATTTTTGAAATTTGGCAAAATAGTTAAAGTTGGAACATTTCCCCAAAATCCAGGGCATATGACTTACATTTCTGTAGAAGGCAATATTATATTTCTGTCTAGTTCTGGGGTAAACATTTTCATACCTGCCAATCCAATTTGACGAATGTATCATTTTTCCAGTGCACTAGTGTAAAGTAAATGGTAAATTCAGTCAAACAGTCATTTCATACATCAAAAAGGAAAATCAGTCAACACAACTGTCTGACTGAAATGAATGAAGAAAACAAATCAAGGCAAACAACTGTCCCAGTAGACTTGTATAAATACAGTAGTGGTGTCATGTGCAGGATTAATCTTCCCTCACCCTTAACTGGAGAACACTGGGCCAGCCAATTCAGTCACTCAAATGATACTGAATTATAATATTCCAGTTTCATTTACTCTCAGTTACTGCTGACTGCCCTTCCTTCTCCTTCATCTGTCCATCAGTGGAGAATGTCAGAGCAGGAGAATAGTAATATTGGCATATTGTAATGTACTGTCGTGAATTCTACAGCTTCAAAATTCTTAGGATAACTCAATGATCTTAAAGAGTCTGGTGCAGAAAGGATATGTGAATTAAATCGCAGACCACTGTCTGACCCTACCAGCACTAACACCCCTTATTCCTGGTTCTAATATATCACAGAATACTCAAGAGGAAGGTTTTGAGTGGTCAGCAGAAATATGGCTCCAAAGCAGCCACATGAAAAAGAAATGTTGTCATCTCTGATCCACTTTAAAGTTGACTTGTCTTTTACTCATAAACCAGATTCAGTGTGAATTCTGTTCTGCTAAATGTTAGAGAATCTATTGGAGGAGTGTGGCCAATTCTTTTGAATTTTTTTACTCTCTAACTTTTTGTTTTTTTAACATCTTTATTGGAGTAGAATTGCTTTACAATGCTGTGTTAGTTTCTGCTTTATAACAAAGTGAATCAGCTATACATGTACATATATCCCCATATCTCCTCCCTCTTGTGTCTCCCTCCCACCCTACCCCACCCCTCTAGGTGGTCACAAAGCACCAAGCTGATCTCCCTGTGCTATGTGGCTGCCTCCCACTAGTTTGTGTTTTACATTTGGGAGTGTATATATGTCCAAGCCACTCTGTCACTTCATCCCACCTTACCCTTCCCCCTCCCCGTGTCCTCAAGTCCATTCTCTACGTCTGCGTCTTTATTCCTGTCCTGCCCCTAGGTTCTTCAGAAGAATTTTTTTTCAGATTCCATATATCTGTGTTAGCATATGGTATTTGTTTTGCTCTTTCTGACTTACTTCATTCTGTATGACAGTCTCTAGGTCCATCCACCTCACTGCAAATAACTCAATTTCATTTATTTTTATGGCTGAGTAATATTCTACTGTATATATGTGCCACATCTTCTTTATCATTCATCTGTCGATGGACACTTAGGTTGTTTCCATGTCCTGGCGATTGTAAATACTGCCACAATGAACATGGTGGTACATGTCTCTTTTCGAATTATGGTTTTATTAGGGTATATGCCCAGTAGTGGGATTGCTGGGTCGTACGGTAGTTCTATTTTTAGTTTTTTAGGGAACCTCCATACTGTACTCAATAGTGGCTGTATCAATGTACATTCCCACCAACAGTGCAAGAGGGTTCCCTTTTCTCCACACCCTCTCCAGCATTTATTGTTTGTAGATTTTTTGATGATGGCCATTCTGACTGGTCACAGAAAGAACTTTGGCATGGTGTTCATCATCTAACTTATCCTAACATGCAGACATTTATGAGAGTAAAGTCATGTCTTTGCCAGAGTGGGTTGGTTATCTGGGCAACTGGGTCAAATCAAGAAGGGCAAATGTAGGCTGCCAGAGTAAATAAGGAGAGGAAAAACAAAAAGAACGAGCCATATCATTCATCAGTGATTTTCCCCCCAATATTCTTAGACTCCACCTATCTCCATCTTACTGGTAACACAGGAACTAGACTGAACAATCAGGTAAAAGGTCTCTACAGAAACTGAGGTAATATAGAAAATTAAAAAAAACATAAAATTGTAAATTTTCTTCCTAGGGCTAATTGAGATGATACTTCAATAATAACATAAGATCAGGTGAAGTCTAAAGAAATTTTAGAAAACCTGGATACAGTAAGAAAACATGTGTTCGCCAGCATCCGAATGTTAGAGAGACACCAAGACATGTGGGCCAAGTTCTGGAGAGAAGGGAAACACAGATGCAAGCTTGACATTTGGTGCAGCTTTTCTCCTTGGGGCATTTGCTGATTCAAATGTTATAGCCTAGGAGCTGAAAAGCCAAGGAGTTCAAAAGACTGTAACCACAGAAGCCAAACGGCAAGAGCTGAGGCTAAAAGCAACAACTAATGGAATGACAAGTTACACGTATCCTTAGTCTCACAGGGCTGGGGGAACCATTACATTTAAAGCCTAACAAATACAAGGGTAGTTGGGAATAGGGAGAATCCAAACGTTCACATGGTAATCCCAAACGGCAACACCCGTAGAGGAAGGACAAGACAGAAATAGAGCACCCTTCACACAGACGGAAAAAAAGGCTTTGAATGAGCTCAAACTGAGAATGGACTAAGGTTTCCAGTCCCTATGGTAACTGTCTGCCATGGGCAAAAGGAAATCTTTTCAAGAGAACGATAACAACATCCAGAATATGGAGGTATCTTTATAGTTTCCTAAAATAAGTTAAGCCCAATTTTAATATAAAAAATAATTGGACATACCAGGAAAAAGACTCAATGATCAAAAGCTCAAAAAAAAAAAAGAAAGAAAAAAGACAATATAAATAGACACAGGAGGACAAGAGTTAGTAGGCATTGGCTAAAAAACAAAACAAAACAACTATGATTAAACAAAGAAAATAGACACATGGCAAATAAGCATATGAAAAGATGCTACACATTCCATGTCATCAGGGAATTTTAAATTAGAGTAACGAGATACCACTACACACCTATTCAAATAGCTAAAATCCAAATAATGAAATACCAAAGTTGTTGATGATGCAGAACAACTGAAATTCTCATTTGCTGCTAGCAGGGTACTTGGCAGTTTCTTACAAAACTAAACATACTTTTACCATACAGTGATCTAGTAATCATGCTCTTTGGTATTTACCCATAGGAACTGAAAAGTTATGTCCACATAAAAACCTGCACATGGATGTTTATAACAGTTTCTTTCATAATTGCCAAAACTTGAAATCAACCAAGATGTTTTTCAATAGGTGAATGGATAAACAAACTATGGTATATGTTGGTACAAAGGAACAACATTGAGCAATAAAGAGAAAATGCTATGAAGCCATGAAAAGACATGGAAGAAGCTTAAATGTATATTGCTATGTGAAAAAAAGCCAATCTGCAAAGGCTACATGCATATTATATGATTGCAGCTATATGAAATTTAGGAAAAGGCAAAAGTGTGGAGACAGTCAAAAGATCAGTGGTTGCCAGAGGTTGCGGGGAGGGAGAAAAGGATGGGTGAAGTGCGGAATTTTAAAGGCAAAGAGACTTCCTGTGTATGGTTCTGTAATGGTGGATACAGGTTATTGCACATTTGTCAAAAATCATATAATGTACAAAACAAAGAGTGAGGTCTAATGTAAACCATGGATATTAGTTAGTAATAATGTATCAATATGGGTTCATTAACTATAACAAACATCTTACGCTAATGTAAGATGTTAATAATAGGGGAAACTGGGTAGAGAGCTAAGGAGTTATGAGAACTCTGTCCTTTCTGTTTAATTTTTCTGTAAACCAGAAACTGCTCCGAAATAGTCTGTTAATTTAAAAAACAAATCTAGACCTGCATACATAACTTGCACGTAAATCCAACCACAGCAGCATTATTCATAAGAGCCCCAAAGTGGAAATAACCAAATGACCATTTATTGTGAATGGATAAATGAAACATAGTAATATCCACACCATGGACTATTATTCAGCCATAAAAAGACATCAAGTACTGATGCATGCTACAACATGGATGAACCTTGAAAACATGCTAAGTAATTGTATGATTCCATTTGTATGCAATGTCCAGACTAGACAAATCTGTAAAGACAAAGTATATTAGTGGCTGCCTAGGGTTTGGAGAAATGGGGGAGTGAGTGACCTATAATAGATTCTTTTTCTTTTGGGGGGTGGATGAAAGTTCTAAAATTGATTGTGGTGGTAGATGCATAACACATTAAATTGTACACTTTAAATAATATGGAAAGTAAAATATATCTCAATGAAACTATTATTTAAAATTATGATTAATGTATTAAAAGAAGGGCAACATGTACAATTTAAGCAAAAATTATCTGTGAAATGCAACCAAAAGAAACTTCTAGAATTAAAAAAGTTGAAATTAAGCACTCAGAAGATTGGTTGAACAGTACCTTAGTCAAACAAAAGAAAGGAATACAAATGTCAATTAAAAAATAACTACACAAAAATTTGGAGGGAAAATGATGGAAAACAGAGAAATAAGTACTTAAGACATATAGAGTATATGTGAAACACTGTGTCTAGCCAGCCCCAAGTCACACAGCCTAGGAAGGAGACACACAGCCTACCTGAATCACAAGGACTTCTCCAAAGTAAAAATGAGGTTCTGAGGCCAGAAGTGGAAGGAATGAATTACAAAGGAAAAGAACAATGGTAAACTATAATGTAGATATACATCGGTAAATACATAGGTTCCCTGGGGTTGTGATCTGGTACAAACAATAAAAAGAAAAAAGATAATACTCATAGTAGAGGCTGCTAGATTCTGCTGAGGAAAATGTCCAGGGAGGGAAGAGTTGATTTATTTCATTATTTTTCTAGAGTCCACATATAAGTGACATCATGCACTATTTGTTTTTGTCTTATTTCACTTAGCATCGTGGCCTCCAGTTTTATCCATGTTGACTTAAATGATAGGATTTTCTTCTTTTTTAAGGTTGAATAATATTCTATTCTATATATATACCATATTTCCTTTATCCATTAATCTACTATGGACACTTAGGTGGTTTCCATACCTTGGCTCTTGTGCATAATGCTACAATAAACATGGGAGTACAGATATCTCTTCAAATTATGATGATATTTCCTCTGGATATATACTCAGAAGTGGGCGTGAGGAAGAACTTAGGACACAAATCGACCCTATGTAAAAGATGTTGTAGGAATGAAAAAGTCTGAACACCTAGAAAGAGTGTGGAGTATTTGGAAAGGTCATTGTTCAAGGTCATACATAGTTTAAAGTTATGACATTTCAGTGAGCCTGTGTGCATGAAGGCTTGCTCATATTTTGGGATTTGAATACAGTGCAAAGAAGTGTTGCTAAATTTTCGATCAACATCAAAAAAAGGGTGGAAATGTTTTTTCTTTGATTATGAAACTGCAGGAAAGGCAAGCCTAGAATTCTAGGCCCACTAGAATTTTCCCTGATGATAGTGCTAATTTAGGAGAAGAAGAAGGATCCAAGGCTATAGAACAATTTTGAAAGCAAAATAAGACCGCCGAGTCTTCACACAGTGTATGAGATTAAGTTTTAATGGCATATGATGAAGTGGCCATGACACAGCCAGCAGAGCTCATTGAGTTGTGGAAAATGGCTCTTGAAGCTACAGGAAATGGACCGTAGACATAGAAAAAGAACAAGGTAAATCCCAAAGAGTGGAAGGACAAAATTAATCAAGAGAAAAGTCAAAAATAGAGAAGAAAAGCAGTAAACGTGACAAAGAAAACCAAAAGCTTGCTCTTTACAAACACCAATAAAATAAGCAATATTTGGCAAATATGATAGAGATGGGACTAGCTATAAAACAGAGAGAATTTTTTTTAATTACAAAAGAATACTATGGTAGCTTTATACCAACACATCTAAAAATCTGGACAAAATGGCTGATTATGATTAGTTATATGCAGCCATTATTTACTCCTGTTTTGAGTAGAGAATACAAGAAGCTTTATGAAAATAGAAAACATAATCAAAGATATACACCTTAGAAAGACATCAGTTATTTTCCAATGTATATAAAAAATTAGAAGAGTCCTAATACGAAAATCAGATACGGGGCTTCCCTGGTGGCGCAGTGGTTGAGAGTCCGCCTGCCGATGCAGGGGACACAGGTTCGTGCTGCGGACCGGGAAGATCCCACATGCCGCAGAGTGGCTGGGCCCGTGAGCCATGGCCGCTGAGCCTGCGCGTCCAGAGCCTCTGCTCCGCAACGGGAGAGGACACAACAGTGAGAGGCCCGCGTACGGCAAAAAAAAAAAAAAAAAAGAAAGGGAGTGACAACTTAAATGATATATGGAATATTTTGCTGACTTACAAGAGCATGCAGAATTAACTATGACCCAGTTGAAATGTTAATTTTATTTTAATGTGTATGTTGGGATGGAGTCTTCAAGGTGCCAGAAAACAACCATTCATCCATGCTGTTTGGAACTGCAGCACACAGACACCTTCAGTTACCAGTTCTGTTCATGCCACAGAATCATCTTCAGAAAACATACTGTTTTTTATGGACCTGGTATATATCTTAATTAGTTTGAAGAATTCCCCAAATACCTGTTAATATGTAGTGCTCCAATTCCAATCTTGCCACGACCTGTACCAGTGACACAGCACATAGGAGTTTTATTTCTCTTTCTTTCTCTGGGTTGTTCAGAACCCAACGAAAGAACAATGGAATGGCATCAAAGAGATCAGGGTTCTTGTCCCAGATTTACCATAAAATAATAGTGTCCTCTTGGGAAAATTATCGTTATTCTAGGCCGCTTTCCTTTTCTTTACTTTGACAGAGCTGCACCAGATGACCCCAAGTAACATTGCACTCTTTGCAGTAGTAGCTTAGATGTTATTGGTTTTCTGAAACAAATGAAGACAATGACACATGAAACTGTGCAACATCTCTGTAACTATGTTTTCTTAGAGTTGCCTCCATTTTACAGATGATAAGATGGCTGAGCACAGAAGTAGATGTCTTGACCAGAGTTTGCAGAGTAGATGGAACGGAACCACAAGTTTCCTTCTTTCCTGAAGCTCACTTAGCCAAAACATAGGCTTCTGAATATTAAGCTGTAAAGCATATTATCAGTATGCTTTAAAAGAAGCGGTTCTTCTAGGATTTCCAATTAATAGCAGGAGGTTTTGAAATTCTTCAAAGATCATCTAATTTTGTGAGATTTACAGCTCAATTTTCCTGTCAAGCAAGTTGTATTAGTGCCAATCATCTGAGCTGCTGGATGCTTCTCTGAACTTCTTGAAGTTTTCTTCTTGCTCTCTGAAATTCATGCCAGATAAGCCTTTTTCTAGAGCGTATATACAGACTTGTGTATTTTTTATACAGAAAAGCAATGCAGTGAGTCAGGACGGGGGTTAAGCCCTCATTCTCAGAGTGGTATTGAGCTCCTGGTGAAATATAATCATCATTTCCTCAGAATCGAAAAGCAATTATCTCTAGTTTTTAATCCCATTAACTATTTATACATTTATGTATGATACATGTATTTATTGTACCTACTAGGTGTGTTCTCTTTGGGAAGTACAAAGCTCTTTGAGATATAGGTAGTTCATTTTTTTGTTTTCCCACAAATACTGTGACCTTTTGAGCAGGAAGGTCTATATTTTACTAACATCTAGAACCAGCAGTTAACACGGTGTCTAAGATGTAGTCAATAAATATGAAATACATAAATGAACACATTTTTAAGGAAGGGCCAGGAAATGAACAAATAGAAATTTTTCATTTTCAGTCACAAAGCAACCAGAGACATAAAAATGATACAGACAACGAGTGCTACGGTCATTCAAATAAGGCATAGAATAGATACAACAAGGATCTCCTTATTGGCACAGGGAACTCTACTCAATATTTTGTAATAACTTATAAGGGAAAAGAATGTGAAAAAGGAATCACTGTGCTGTACACCTGAAAGTAACACAACATTGTAAATCAACTATACTTAAATTAAAAAACAAACAAACAGACAACAACAACAAAAAAAAAACACAAAAGAGGTCATAGAAGTTTTTATGAGATTCCATAAGAGAAGCCAAATGAGGACGGGAGAGACAGCTTTTGAATCAATTCAGAGGAGAGGTCACAGAGAAACTTGTCTTTGACCTGAACTTGAGTTTCCATTAAGATTGCAACGCAGGGATATTACAGATGAAGGTAATCACATAAACTTACTACACTGAAACTTGCAGAGGTTATGAGTGTTGTTCAAGATCCCAAAGCAAGTGCATTGTGGAATCAGAATTTTAAGTGAGACCTAATGAACTAAAAACAAACAAACAAAAAAACAAACCTTTTCTGTGATACCATGTTGCCTTTGAAGTCGTTATTTTGGTGGGTTGGTAGAAAGTGGTTCCCGTGTTTCTGGCAGCAATGACTAGTTCTGTGCCCCCTGCGGCCCCCCACCCCCGAGTTGATCCTCAAAGTTTCCTTTAGAATGGACTTGCTAAAATGCAGACATGCAAGTATTCATGACGCCTGTGTCCAATCATTTCTCTTGCCATTGCCTACTTCACTTCTGGATTATATGAACAATTCACTGTCTTCATTTATGCTTTTCCCTCCTCCAAGAATTCCTTTCTCCCTATGGGGCACCTGGGAAACCCACTTCATTTTTCAAACCTCAGTTTACATATTATGTCTTTTGTGCAGTCTTCTTTTTAGTGTTGTGATCACATGCTCCTTTTTGCTACCCTTGCACTTCTGCATGCCTGATTGTTGCACTCGCTACACTGTATTGTGATTGTGTTGTTTACATATATCTGTGTTCTCCTGGACAACGTTCCTTGGGGCCAGGGACTACCGTTTTTCATCTATTGGTGTTGCCTTAGCATGTTGCTTGTTGCGAAGTAGTTAGTTATAAAAATGAGATTTGTTTAAATTGAAAATTGTTATGTACATATTAGTTATTATCATTTACAGATATAACAGGAAAAAATATTAATGCTGGTGCTGAAAGTTCACTTCTAGTAAATGATGGTGGTACTTGACTTCACTTATATTATTTTCCCCACTATTTTATATCTTTCTACCTGATATCTCTTCTTTATTTCCATCTCTTTCTTTATTACTAAACCAAGAAAAACAGGGATGAGGGTAGGGCTAGGCCATACTTGGCTGGAATAGTAAAGAAATTGTGTGGGGTTTTGGTGAGAAAATCCTGAAGCATACAGGTCTGCATCTTCCTTTTATTTTTATTTTTTTGCGGTACATGGGCCTCTCACCATTGTGGCCTCTCCCGTTGTGGAGCACAGGCTCTGGAGGTGCAGGCTCAGCGGCCGTGGCTCACGGGCCCAGCCGCTCCACGGCATGTGGGATCTTCCCAGACCAGGTCACGAACCCGTGTCCCCTGCATCGGCAGGTGGACTCTCAACCACTGCGCCACCAGGGAAGCCCCTGTTTGAAGTTTTTTGATAAATTAGATTTGATAACACAGTTTTATAAAAACTTAGTTTGGACATTTCTGAACCTCTTTTTTTGTTTCCTTATGTAAGAAAGCTGCTTGCTTAGGGTTAATACTAATTCAATGGGGGTAAGATTTACACAGGACTAACCCTAACATTCATAGTGTGTGGCACAGGAAACAACTTTGAATGGCCATTTCAAGGAACAATATACTTAAGTGTATACAATGAGTAAAATGGATGAACTACACAAATTTATGAGTTGAAAACCATAGAATCATAGAATTTTCTCACTGTAAAGGCTCTTACTTTTCCAACTGCTTAACTTCAACCTCTGTTAAAGCACTTCAGTAACAGGGAGTTCTTGAGTTTAAAATGCAGTCGGTCCATTTTATAGTTGAAAGGTTCTACTTGTCAAAATGTTCATCCTTTTATCAACCTAAACCTGTCTACTTGGTCTAAAATCTTCAGTGTGGGACAGTCTAAACCCTTTTTCATAGGACAACTCCTAAAATAGTTTAGAGCGACCACCTACTTCTCTCCTGGTCTTGCTTCATGTCATCTATTCCCAGTTCCTTCAATTACTTCTTATTTTAGATTCCAGACACTTTACTGAATTCATCACTTTCTTCAGTATAATAACTCATTTGCTGAATGTGATATTTTAAGCCTAAAAGGATTTGTTTACTGTTTTCTGTAAAGAATTAAAACATAAAATGTCCAATCAACCAATAATTCTTCACCTAACATGATTCATATACACCAATTGATAAGGAAAATTTAAAAACTCAAATTACTTCATTCTTAAAGAGTGATCATAGTATGTCCTTATTTATAATGTACAGGAAATATGAATTTTCTTTCTGTGCATCTATAACAGTGCCCTCTTGCAGGGTACAGAGGATCCTCCATTGATGCTGCCTAATGATGCGTATGTGATATCCTGATATTTACTAAGAAGTTAGATATTCAGGAGGATTTTTTGTTCCCAGCAGACATACACATATGAATTTTTCTTCTCTATTTTTGTGTGTTTCTAACTTTTATTATTCATCTATTGGCACTTCAGTGCATTCACCAAACTGCACCATAAACATCAAAGTAGATTACTTCACTTTTCCTTTTATGAGATTATTATACTTATCAACCAATATTTGAGCCCTTAATATGGGCAAATCATCCTAGCCTGTTAAGCACAGAGGTAAAGAGCATGGAGTTGAGAGGGCACACACCAAGATTTGAACAAATTACTTAATCTCTCTAAGTCTTCATTTTTGTATGTGAAAAATGAGAATAATTACAATGATTGAACTCATAAGGTGGATCGTAGAAAACATCTAGGTGCTACATGCAAAGAGCTTGTTTGACTACCTGGCAAATATATCCATTCTTTATTAACATGATGGTGATGATGTTGATGGTGATGATGATGATGATGCAGCTACCAGCAGGTGTCCTTATTAGGTTGGTAAGGATGGTGAATAAACCACAAGATCATGTCTGTGAACATTTGCATTCTAAGGCTACACTGCCTTTGCCTTCTCAACTCCGGCTCCACTCCTCATCTGTTTAAACATCTCCCAAGATAGCTCAGGTCTTCTCCTCTATGAAGCTATTCTGAACTACTCCTCTAGAATGAACTTAAAATACATTGCTTGCACTTATATTAATTTATATCAAGTACAAACTTCTGCAGTGGAATCACTCATCCTCCGTCAACCTTATATGGACCTTTACCTCCAACACTGATGCCTAGCAAATCCTTCCACTACATTATAAATTATTAACCATAAGGTTTAGCATGTTCTCTCTTCCAAGGTGTTTAGAACTTTAAAGGAGAAAGAAGCCTGCCCAAGTGGACAAAGCTAACACTTATCAAGCATGAGCTCCCAACATTTGCACCAGACAATTTCACATCATCTCATTATAAACTGACAATAATCTTTGTGAGGTTGGGGTCCTAACCTTCTTTTTACTGTGAATCCCTTTGACAATATGGAGTAGCCCATTTAAATAGTCTTAAAATAACACTTTTAAATTCATAAAATATAATACATAGAATCTCAAAAGAAACTAGTTACTATGTTTTAAATGTAGTCATTAGAATATTTTAAAAACCAAATTTGTGATATAGAAACGAATGGGTATTTAAACTCATCAAATAACAAGATATAACAGAGACTCTATTAACTACTATACTTAAAAATAGTGATGTTGGGGAGATGGGTTCACAACTCTGATACATGTGTACTGAAATTGGAACAATTAAATAAATAGATGGTGGATGGTGGTAGCCACATTTCTCAATATTGAAGTATGAATTTACAGATAAACAAGAGGAGAAGGCTAAACTAATCTCAGCGTTAATGCATTATAGTTGCAGACATCAGTATACACTCAGCTCAATATAGATATAGATAGTTATATATAGAAGTATTTACTGATATGTGTATATACATGGGTTAGTATACATATATATTTCTTTGTTCTCTCAGTTAAGAGAGCCTAATCAAATAATAGCCCATTAGCAACAGCACATCTAGAGCCCAGATCTTGGTTTCTATTACTACTCTCCAATAAAAGGAATCAGGGCTCCTCAGAGAAATGACTGATTCTAGGACTGGGGCAGGAAATACACAAAATGAGCCTGGAGCATCTTGTGGTACCAGAAAGTCAGGAAGTATTAAACACACACACAAACATGCATGCTAAACACAGATACACACAGATACACACACACACACAAACTCACACACCCCAAAGGGAGTATGTCAAAGGAGCACAGGTGCCAAAAGCAAAAGCTCCCAATGGCCAAAGCTGGAACAATTCAAACAACAAAATAAAGTAGTATTGGATTATAACCCAAAGGATAAAATAGATATCCATGAGTCTATACTGATATAAATAAATATCAATAATTGAATAAATTAATGTTTAGGGGAAAATAGACAAATCTGTGTGGAAGAATTCCAAATACTTTATGTACATACTCTGTCCTCAAGGAGGTGGATCATAACTCTCCACTTTTTGGGTTTGTGCTTCACATAGTGACTTCCTTCCAACAAGTGTAGTGTGGAAGGGGTGGAGGAGTAACTTTACAGTGGAGAAATCTGAGACACGACCTCAGCCAGGTTATCAAGGTCAACATCAACAGGCAAATCACATTGATAGCATGTACCCTTGATAAGATGTTATTAAAAAGGCACTTTATCTGGTTGTCCTCCCAATAAACCATAATCCCAGTCTTACCGTGAGAAAAGCATTGGACAGTTTACATTAGTGAGGTATGCTACAAAACACTTGATCACTGCTCCTCAAAACCGTCAAGGTTGGGGCTTCCCTGGTGGCGCAGTGGTTGAGAGTCCGCCTGCCAATGCAGGGGACACGGGTTCGAGCCCTGGCCTGGGAAGATCCCACATGCCAGGGAGCAACTAAGCCCGTGAACCACAAATACTGAGTCCATATGCTGCAACTACGGAGGCCCACGCGCCTACAGCCCGTGCTCCACAATGAGAGAGGCCACTGCAATGAGAGGCCGGCGCGCTGCAACGAAGAGTAACCCCCGCTCTCCGCAACTAGAGAAAGCCCGCGCGTAGCAACAAACACCCAACACAGCCAAAAATAAATAAATTAAATAAATACATTTAAAAAAGAAACTGTCAAGGTTATCAAAAACAAGAAAAGCCTGAGAAACTACCACAGCCCAGAGGAGCCTAAGGGGGCTTGATAACTAAATGTAATGTGGTGTCCTGGATGGAAGCCTGAAATGGAATTAAGGACACTAGGCAAAAGCCAAGGAAATCTGAATAAAGTACAGACTCTGGTTAATATTATTGTATTAATATTGGCTCATTAATTGTAAAAAAGGTACCACACTGGTGTACGGTGTCAATAATCGAGGAAATTGGGAATGAGATATATAAGAACTCTGTATTATCCCCTTAATTTTTCTGTATATCTAAAACCATTCTAAAATAGATATAGTCTATTAGATAAAACAAAAAAAGGTAATGATGATTTGATTGTAACATCAGAGTAGTGATACTTTGAGATATCTATAAAAACTGCCTTAGGAAATTGTCTGTGGTATCTGCTGGGGATATAGTCACAGGTACTCCTAATATTATTGTGGTTTGTTGTCTGCATTTAGATTTAAAGGACATGCTAAATACTAAATTGCAGCTAGAGGTTAGTGAAATTAAAGATGTAATATTCCCATCCAGATTCCACATACACTTTGATACATATTAAGAATCCCCTGCTCTTTGGTGAGGTCTAATTTTATGAAAGTGAAACTCAGAGAGATGAATTAGGTTGTTCCAGCTTTTTAAAAGCCCGCATTCTAGGGTCAAGAATTCTTACTGAGCCTTGTTGAAACTGTTTGCTACACTACCTCCTAATTTTGGAACTGCTAAACAGAGAGTTGGGAACTCTTCCTAGATTAAAAGTACTGCCTTGGCCTTGTGCAATTATACTGTTTAGGTTGCTGGACAAATCCAAGGATAAAACTGGCCTGGACCTAGTGATGGGCAATTCCAAAAGCAAGCTGAATGTGAGAAGTTCACTCACAGAGAACCCTAGGGTCAAAAAGCCTCTCTACTTGGGAATGGCTGAACACCGGGAAAATAAGCCCTGGTTCAGCTGTAAAGAGAGCACATCCTTGGCCTTTTTTTCCCCCTTAAGTCCGGAAACTGATGATCTGGTCAGCTTAGGAGAGGGAGGAAGGGAAGGAGGGAGGGAGGAAAATGAGAGAGAGAGAGAAACCTGTTAATAGCTGGTGCCAATTTAAAGAGAGAAGGAAAGGGTTTATTATATACGTATATGCTAATATTATTCCTAAAGCCAATTCTGATAAATCCTTCGGGAAAGAAAGAGATGCAGCCACCTGTTAATGTGGCTTCAGCTTCTTTGTTTCCAAATGTTACAGCGGTCACCAGACCAGCCATTCCACTTGGGGCGGGGCCAGGGGGTTAGAGGGGGAACATCTGTCCACTAAGGACACTACTGAACAGCAACAAAATCTTGGGGCGACCCCTCTCTCTTTCCTCGAGTGCTTTCGCTAGCCGGTCCTACTTCCCCACTCCTTTGGGAGTTTCCTGTTCCATTACGTAGGCAAGAGGGCGAGAGGTCCCAGCTTTCCTAATTGTGAGTGGTTTGGCTGGGTGTGTACGTGCGAGTAACTGTGTGTGTGTGTGTGTATGTGTGTGTGTGTGTGTGTTGAGGGAAAGTGGAGCTTGCTACA
This sequence comes from Mesoplodon bidens, assembly GCF_964165515.1. Classification (NCBI taxonomy): domain Eukaryota; kingdom Metazoa; phylum Chordata; class Mammalia; order Artiodactyla; family Ziphiidae; genus Mesoplodon; species Mesoplodon bidens. The sequence goes on from NW_027672415.1 coordinate 489,504, forward strand.
GGGGCTTGGAAAAACTAGTCGCCAATTTAAAATATTTTCGGAGTGTTTGAATGATATCTTCAAAGCTAATCCCACTCTCAAATTCAGCGAAATGAACAATACAGATAAGGAAGATGAAGAGGGTGGAAAACCCACACAGCGGAATGGAGCTGTACATGCCGCGGGAGTGACAGGGGAGCGCTCAGAGGTAAGGCGCTCTGCAGAGAAAGTCACTCTGGCTCTTCTCTCTCGGTCCACCAGCCGGCGACGCTTCTTCTGTAAAAGCATTCCTAGAAAATAACCCTACAACCGGGAAGGGTAGCGATCTTTGAGCGCAGTTTCCAGGAGCCGGTCCCCGCAGCAGGAAGAGGCCCCTCTCCCCCCGCGGCTGGCGCGGAATGTGGCGATCCGGCCCGGCGCGGGGGATGACTTCCTGCGGCCGGAGCTCGGCGGCGGGAGCGGCGGGAGCAGCTGCTGCAGCTGGCAGGTGGGGTGGGGGCCGGCCGAACTGACCAAGCACAGACCCGGCGCGGCGGCACTGCGGCCCCGGGGCAGCCGGCGCGGGGACATGCGCTGATTCGATCCCTCCGGAGAAGGTAAGCAGCCCGGCTATTATTAGCCTCGGCCACACTAATGGGGTTTGTAATACAGAGGGAAGAAGGGGAATATCCCTGCCGCCTTCTGCAATGGGAAAAGGAGCAGCAACTGGAATTGAATTATCAATCAGCCAAGTGCTTGAGATTATTGGAGGAGCGGTGTTAGTGGGCAAACAAAGAAGGCGGTCAGCCTCTGTAATCTTAAGATAATCAACCATTGCTGTGCCACACTCGCTTCGATATTGAAGAGGATTCAGAATGTAAAATAATTTGAGTTGCACTTTTACGTTGCTACCTTCAACCTTCGCTTGGTTATTTTTGGTTTGCGAGCAGCAGGTTCTTGTCAGCAGCCTGGAGAAGTAATCGGAAATCTTCCCTCTTCTTTTGCCTTCCTCAGTCTTCTCCCCTTCCAGTTATTAGAATGGGTCTGCACATTTCAACGTCAAACACCCACTTCAATACTGAACCTTTAGAAAGAATCTCCAATTAGAGGAGAAACTTACCTCCTGGAGTTCAGCTTGGGTTGAGCAGCACTTGTCCCCACTTCTCCCTTCATTTACCATCTTCTCTTGTCAATCATTTCATGGATTCCCCCACCCCCCACCCCGGGGATGCTGTGCTCATTAACAAGCCAGCTCTTGTCAGCTCCTGTCCACCACCTCTGTTCCGTGACTGATTTTTCAAGGACCCAGAAAGGGCATTGCCTTATACCATGTTTGGACTATTATCTGTGTCCTTCCCCAAAATGCATGGCATGAAAAATCCTTTAAACTCAGTACCAACATGGTTTCAGATAACTCCCTTCATTGTAGTCACTGCAGCTACCAGATGGGTTTCGAGGACAGCAGGATCTGTTGGGGTGTGAGAAAGAGGGCTATACCTACATATTTTGCTCCACGTGCATAAGAATAGGTGGAAGTAGAAATGCAAATGTCAGTCTGTCCCGTTTTTCTTGAAGCTTTTTTAGTCCAGCTAGGTTGTGAGACACCTAGCTGGGTAGGGTATGGGGCAAGTCCTCCTGCAAAAGCAAGCAGTGTGTTTGTCCTAGGATTCCCCCAATAACCTCAAAAGAGTTTCCAGAGAGGCTTTTCCCACAGGCAGTCAGAAAGCCAGGGGAGGTGGCCAAGGTAAACCTCAGGTTATTTGGGCATCCTCAAGTTAGTCTCCCCTTTTAGGGGTTCTGACCTAGGATTTCCCCACAAACGCTTTGCTGCTGAGCTCAAGTGCCCATTCTTGTTGCCACCTAGGGATGTACAATTGAATGATGTTCTGTGAAATAGTGAAGATTGCTATGGTGGGGATTACAAATGTGCCACTTCACCAACAGAGAACAGTTGCAATAAGCCAGACTGTGTGGTGTCTGTGTGCCAATATTCCATTTAAAAAGAGATTTGTTATCTTTAAATCTGAAATTAAAGAGACAGTTTGACTCAAAAGGCCATGGATTTTATTTTAACAAATTAAAATAGGAGATCAATGAAAAAGAGGTCCAGGGTTTATAGCTAACCTTCTTTTTTATATATTGCTTTAGAACAAGATACTGGTTCTGAAAAATCATGTTACTTCTATTATATATTGTTATTGTTTTTCTGATTACAAATTCTCTATTTATAAATACACTTTGGAAAGATTTGAGTTGGTTTCTTTGTCTCTATCTTCAGTATATGAGGCAGAAGGAGTGGAGGGGGGTGGGCAAATCCCACTCCAAGTGGCCCACTCAGAGAACTGTTCCCCGGACCATGCAAACCTCTGGACCGATATTGTTTTGGCTGGTTGTTATTATTATCTTTAAATGTGGTTTGGGTTTGAAATATTAAATTTTCAATATTCTAAAATTTTGACTCAGGCACACCAACTAGAAGAGAGAACAAAGAACAAGAATAGCAAAACTATTTTCCACCTTTCTTTTTTTCTTCCCCCAATGTATTTATTTATTTATTTATTTTTATTAGTTTCTGCTTTATAACAAAGTGAATCAGTCATACATATACATCTGTTCCCACATCCCTTCCCTCATGCATCTCCCTCCCTCCCACCCTCCCCTTCCCACCCCTCCAGGCGGTCACAAAGCACCGAGCTGATATCCCTGTGCTCTGCGGCTGCTTCCCTCTATCTATCTACCTTACGTTTGGTAGTGTACATATGTCCATGCCTCTCTTTCGCTTTGTCACAGCTTAGCCTTCCCCCTCCCCATATCCTCAAGTCCATTCTCAAGTAGGTCTGTGTCTTTATTCCCGTTTTACCCCTAGGTTCTTCATGACATTTGTTTTTTAATTCTGTATATATGTGTTAGCATACGGTATTTGTCTTTCTCTTTCTGACTTACTTCACTCTGTATGACAGACTCTAGGTCTATCCACCTCATTACAAATAGCTCAGTTTCGTTTCTTTTTATGGCTGAGTAATATTCCATTGTATATATGTGCCACATCTTCTTTATCCATTCATCCGATGATGGACACTTAGGTTGTTTCCAGCTCCGGGCTATTGTGAATAGAGCTGCAATGAACATTTTGGTACATGTCTCTTTTTGAATTATGGTTTTCTCAGGGTATATGCCTAGTAGTGGGATTGCTGGCTCATATGGTACTTCTATTTTTAGTTTTTTAAGGAACCTCCGTACTGTTCTCCATAGTGGCTGTACCAATTCACATTCCCACCAGCAGTGCAAGAGTGTTCCCTTTTCTCCACACCCTCTCCAGCATTTATTGTTTCTAGATTTCTTGATGATGGCCATTCTGACTGGTGTGAGATGATATCTCACTGTAGTTTTGATTTGCATTTCTCTAATGATTAATGATCTTGAGCATTCTTTCATGTGTTTGTTGGCAGTCTGTATATCTTCTTTGGAGAAAAGCCTATTTAAGTCTTCTGCCCATTTTTGGATTGGGTTGTTTGTTTTTTTGCTATTGAGCTGCATGAGCTCTTTATAAATTTCGGAGATTAATCCTTTGTCAGTTGCTTCATTTGCAAATATTTTCTCCCATTCTGAGGGTTGTCTTTTGGTCTTGTTTATGGTTTCCTTTGCTGTGCAAAAGCTTTGAAGTTCCATTAGGTCCCATTTGTTTATCTTTGTTTTTATTTCCATTTCTCTAGGAGGTGGGTCCAAAAGGACCTTGCTGTGATTGATGTCATAGAGTGTTCTACCTATGTTTTCCTCTAAGAGTTTGATAGTTTCTGGCCTTACATTTAAGTCTTTAATCCATTTTGAGCTTATTTTTGTGTATGGTGTTAGGGAATGATCTAATCTCAAACTTTTACATGTCCCTGTCCAGTTTTCCCAGCACCACTTATTGAAGAGGCTGTCCTTTCTCCACTGTACATTCCTGACTCCTTTATCAAAGATAAGTTGGCCATATGTGCGTGGGTTTATCTCTGGGCTTTCTATCCTGATCCACTGATCTATCTTTCTGTTTTTATGCCAGTACCACACTGTCTTGATTACTGTAGCTTTGTAGTATAGTCTGAAGTCAGGGAGCCTGATTCCTCCAGCTCCGTTTTTCGTTCTCAAGATTGCTTTGGCTATTCGGGGTCTTTTGTTTTTCCAAACAAATTGTGAAATTTTTTGTTCTAGTTCTGTGAAAAATGCCAGTGGGAGTTTGATAGGGATTGCATTGAATCTGTAGATTGCTTTGGGTAGTAGAGTCATTTTCACAATATTGATTCTTCCAATCCAGGAGCATGGTATATCTCTCCATCTATTTGTATCATCTTTAATTTCTTTCATCAGTGTCTTATAATTTTCTGCATACAGGTCTTTTGTCTCCTTAGGTAGGTTTATTCCTAGATATTTTATTCTTTTTGTTGCAGTGGTAAATGGGAGTGTTTTCTTGATTTCATTTTCAGATTTTTCATCATTAGTGTACAGGAATGCCAGAGATTTCTGTACATTAATTTTGTATCCTGCTACTTTACCAAATTCATTGATTAGCTCTAGTAGTTTTTCGGTAGCATCTTTAGGATTCTCTATGTATAGTATCATGTCATCTGCAAACAGTGACAGCTTTACTTCTTCTTTTCCAATTTGGATTCCTTTTAATTCCTTTTCTTCTCTGATTGCTGTGGCTAAAACTTCCAAAACTAAGTTGAATAAGAGTGGTGAGAGTGGGCAGCCTGGTCTTGTTCCTGATCTTAGTGGAAATGGTTTCAGTTTTTCACCATTGAGGACAATGTTGGCTGTGGGTTTGTCATATATGGCCTTTATTATGTTGAGGAAAGTTCCCTCTATGCCTACTTTCTGCAGGGTTTTTATCATAAATGGGTGTTGAATTTTGTCGAAAGCTTTCTCTGCATCTATTGAGATGATCATATGGTTTTTCTCCTTCAACTTGTTAATATGGTGTATCACATTGATTGATTTGCATATATTGAAGAATCCTTGCATTCCTGGAATAAACCCCACTTGATCATGGTGTATGATCATTTTGATGTGCTGTTGGATTCTGTTTGCTAGTATTTTGTTGAGGATTTTTGCATCTATGTTCATCAGTGATATTGGCCTGTAGTTTTCTTTCTTTGTGACATCCTTGCCTGGTTTTGGTATCAAGGTGATGGTGGCCTCGTAGAATGAGTTTGGGAGTGTTCCTTCCTCTGATATTGTTTGGAAGAGTTTGAGAAGGATGGGTGTTAGCTCTTCTCTAAATGTTTGATAGAATTCGCCTGTGAAGCCATCTGGTCCTGGGCTTTTGTTTGATGGAAGATTTTTAATCACAGTTTCAATTTCAGTGCTTGTGATTGGTCTATTCATATTTTCTATTTCTTCCTGAGTCAGTCTTGGCAGGTTGTGCATTTCTAAGAATTTGTCCATTTCTTCCAGGTTGTCCATTTTATTGGCATAGAGTTGCTTGTAGTAATCTCTCATGATCTTTTGTATTTCTGCAGTGTCAGTTGTTACTTCTCCTTCTTCATTTCTAATTCTATTGATTTGAGTCTTCTCCCTTCTTTTCTTGATGAGTCTGGCTAATGGTTTGTCAATTTTGTTTATCTTCTCAAAGAACCAGCTTTTAGTTTTATTGATCTTTGCTATCGTTTCCTTCATTTCTTTTTCATTTATTTCTGATCTGATCTTTATGATTTCTTTCCTTCTGCTAACTTTGGGGGTTTTTTGTTCTTCTTTCTCTAATTGCTTTAGGTGCAGGGTCAGGTTGTTTACTCGAAATGTTTCCTGTTTCTTAAGGTGGGATTGTATTGCTATAAACTTCCCCCTTAGAACTGCTTTTGCTGCGTCCCACTGGTTTTGGGTCGTCATGTCTCCATTGTCATTTGTTTCTAGGTATTTTTTTATTTCCTCTTTGATTTCTTCAGTGATCACTTCGTTATTGAGTAGTGTATTGTTTAGCCTCCATGTGTTTGTATTTTTTACACATCTTTTCCTGTAATTGATGTCTAGTCTCATAGCATTGTGGTCTGAAAAGATACTTGATACAATTTCAATTTTCTTAAATTTACCGAGGCTTGATTTGTGACCCAAGATATGATCTATCCTGGAGAATGTTCCATGAGCACTTGAGAAAAATGTGTATTCTGTTGTTTTTGGATGGAATGTCCTATAAATATCAACTAAGTCCATCTTGTTTAATGTATCATTTCAAGCTTGTGTTTCCTTATTTATTTTCATTTTGGATGATCTGTCCATTGGTGAAAGTGGGGTGTTAAAGTCCCCTACTATGATTGTGTTACTGTCGATTTCCCCTTTTATGGCTGTTAGTATTTGCCTTATGTATTGAGGTGCTCCTATGTTGGGTGCATAAATATTTACAATTGTTATATCTTCTTCTTGGATCGATCCCTTTATCGTTATGTAGTGTCCTTCTTTGTCTCTTCTAATAGTCTTTATTTTAAAGTCTATTTTGTCTGATATAAGAATTGCTACTCCAGCTTTCTTTTGATTTCCATTTGCATGGAATATCTTTTTCCATCCCCTTACTTTCAATCTGTAAGTGTCTCTAGGTCTGAAGTGGGTCTCTTGTAGACAGCATATATATGGGTCTTGTTTTTGTATCCATTCAGCCACTCTGTGTCTTTTGGTGGGAGCATTTAGTCCATTTACATTTAAGGTATTTATTGATATGTATGTTCCTAATCCCATTTCCTAAATTGCTTTGGGTTCGTTATTGTAGGTATATTCCTTCTGTTGTGTTTCTTGCCTAGAGAAGTTCCTTTAGCATTTGTTGTAAAGCTGGTTTGGTGGTGCTGAGCTCTCTCAGCTTTTGCTTGTCTGTAAAGTTTTTAATTTCTCCATCAAATCTGAATGAGATCCTTGCTGGGTAGAGTAATCTTGGTTGCAGGTTTCTCTCCTTCATCACTTTAATTATGTCCTGCCACTCCCTTCTGGCTTGTAGAGTTTCTGCTGAGAGATCAGCTGTTAACCTGATGGGGATTCCCTTGTGTGTTATTTGTTGCTTTTCCCTTGCTGCTTTTAATATGATTTCTTTGTGTTTAATTTTTGACAGTTTGATTAATATGTGTCTTGGTGTATTTCTCCTTGGATTTATTCTGTATGGGACTCTCTGTGCCTCCTGGACTTGATTCACTATTTCCTTTCCCATATTAGGGAAGTTTTCAACTATAATCTCTTCAAATCTTTTCTCAGTCCCTTTCTTTTTCTCTTCTTCTTCTGGAACCCCTATAATTCGAATGTTGGTGCGTTTAGTGTTGTCCCAGAGGTCTCTGAGACTGTCCTCTGTTCTTTTCATTCTTTTTTCTTTATTTTGCTCTGCATCAGTTATTTCCACTATTTTATCTTCCACCTCACTTATCCGTTCTTCTGCCTCAGTTATTCTGCTATTGATCCCATCTAGAGTATTTTTCATTTCATTTATTGTGTTGTTAATCGATGCTTGATTCATCTTTAGTTCTTCTAGGTCCCTGTTAACTGTTTCTTGCATTTTGTCTATTCTATTTCCAAGATTATGGATCTTGGAAATAGAATCTTGGATCAGCTTTACCATCATTATTCTGAATTCTTTTTCAGGTAGACTGCCTATTACCTCTTCATTTGTTAGGTCTGGTAGGTTTTTATCTTGCTCCTTCACCTGCTGTGTGTTTTTCTGTCTTCTCATTTTGCTTATCTTACTGTGTTTGGGGTCTCCTTTTTGCAGGCTGCAGATTCGTAGTTCCCGTTGTTTTTGGTGTCTGTCCCCAGTGGCTAAGGTTGTTTCAGTAGGTTGTGTAGGCTTCCTGGTGGGGGGGACTAATGCCTGTGTTCTGGTGGTTGAGGCTCGATCTTGTCTTTCTGGTGGACAGGTCCACGTCTGGTGGTGTGTTTTGGGGTGCCTGTGGCCTTATTATGTTTTTAGGCAGTCTCTCCTTTAATGGGTGGGGTTGTGTTCCTGCCTTGCTAGTTGCTTGGCATAGGGTGACCAGCACTGTAGCTTGCTCGTCGTTGACTGAAGCTGGGTGCTGGTGTTGAGATGGAGATCTCTGGGAGATTTTTGCTGCTTGATATTATGTGGAGCTGGGAGGTCTCTTGTGGACCCGTGTCCTGAAGTTGGCTCTCCCACTTCAGAGGCACAGCACTGACTCCTGGCTGCAGCACCAAGAGCCTTTCATCCACCCGGCTCAGAATAACAGGGAGAAAAAGTAGAAAGAAAGAATTAGTAGAAGAAAGAAAGAGAGAGGGAAAGAAAGGAAGAAGGGAAGAAAGGAAGGAAGGAAGGAAGAAAGAGAGAAAGGAGGGAGGCAGGAAGGATGGAAAGAAAGAAAGGAGGGAGGGAGTGAGTGAGGAATGAAAGCAAAAGGAAGAGTGAATGGAAGAAGGGAGGGAGGGAGGAAGGAAGGAACGAAAGAAAGAAAGACAGGAGGGAGAGAGGGAGGAAGGAAAGAAAAAGAAAGTGGAAAGAAGAAGGGTGGGAGGGAGGAAAGAAAAAGAAAGAAGGAAAGGAGGAGCCGAGGGAGGGAGGGAGGAAGGGAAGGTAGGAAAAAAAGAGCAGGTAAAGTAAAATAGAATAAAATATGAAATATAGTAGCGTTATTAAAATTAAAAAGTAATTATTGAAAAAAAAACGGCCCGATAGAACCCTGGGACATATGGTGGAAGCTAAGCTATACAGAGAGAATCTTACACAGAAGATTACACATACACATTCACAAAAAGAGAGCAGGGGGAAAAATCAAAAATCTTGCTCTCCAAGTCCACCTCCTCAATTTGGGATAATTCGTTGTAAAAAAAGGAAAAGGGCGAGAAGTCTGAAATCTTGCTCTCTAAGTCCACCTCCTTAATTTGGGATAATTCGTTGTAAAAAGAGGAAAAGGGGGGAAAGTCTTAAATCTTGTCCTCAAAGTCCACTTCCTAAATTTGGGATGATTCGCTGTCCATTCATGCACTCCACAGACGCAGGGCACATCAAATGGACCGTGGAGCTTTAATCCGCTGCCTCCGAGGCTGCACAGAGAGATTTCCCTGTCTCTGCTCTGTTCTCACAGCTCCCGGGTCTCAGCCTTGCACCTGGCCCCGCCTCTGCGCGTAGGTCGCCGGAGGGCGTCCGTTCTTCACTCAGACAGGACGGGTTTAAAGGAGCCACTGATTCGGGGGCTCTGGCTCACTCCGGCAGAGGGGAGGGAGGGGCGCGCAGTGTGGGGCGGGCCTGCGGCGGCAGAGGCCGCCGTGACGTTGCAGCAGCCCGTGGCGCTCCGTGCGCTTTCCCGGGAAAGCCGTCCCCGGATCCTGGGACCCCGGCAGTGGCGGGGTGCACAGGCCCCCCGGAAGGCGGAGCGGACAGTGACCCGCGCTCGCACACAGGCCCGGCGGCGGTGGCGGCGGCGGCGGCGGCGGCGGCGGGCCGCGGCGGCGGCGGCGGCGGCGGCAGTAGCCCCAGCATCTCACGCCCGTCTCCGAGGTCCGCGCCTTACCCGCGGCTCGCACCTGTCTCCGGCGCTTCCCCAAGCAGCCTTCTTAATGCCCTCTCCTCGTGCACCAGGAAACAAAAGGGAAAAAAGTCTCTTGCCTCTTCGGCAGCTCCAGACCCTTTCCCCGGACTCCCTCTGGGCTAGCCGTGGTGCACTAACCCCTTCAGGCTCTCGTCCTTTCGCCAGCCCCAGTCCTCTCCCTGCGCTCCGACTGAAAGCCGATACCCGAGCCTCAGCTCCCAGCCCCGCCCGCCACGGCGGCCAAGCAGACAAGCCTCTCGGGCTGGTGTGTGCCTGAGGGCACCGATCCTCTGTGCCGGAATCTCTCCGCTTTGCCCTCCACAACCCTGTTGCTGTGCTCTCCTCCGCTACTCCGAAGCTTTCCCCCTCCGCCACCTGCAGTCTCCGCCCGCGAAGGGGCTTGCAGTGTGTAGAAACCTTCCCTCCTTCACGGCTCCCTCCCACTGGTGCAGGTCCCGTCCCTATCCTATTGTCTCTGTTTATTCTTTTTTTCTTTTGCCCTACCCAGGTATGTGGGGAGTTTCTTGCCTTTTGGGGGTCTGAGGTCTTCTGTCAGCGTTCAGTAGGTGTTCTGTAGGAGTTGTTCCACGTGTAGATGAATTTCTGATGTATCTGTGGGGAGGAAGGTGATCTCCGCGTCTTACTCTTCCGCCATCTTCCTCCGAAATCGGATTTTCCACCTTTCTTACCTAATTGTAAAATATTTAATTATATGAATAATTATTCTGAATAATAGGTGAAAAACATATTAAAATAATAATTCATTTTTTTGAAAGTAGCCCAAGGTTTATGAAATACAGGTTAGTGCAATTGATCTTAAGTACAGTAAAAATTTCTGTAATTTTGAAAGGTGTTTTTATGTTGAGTATTAGTACATGAAAATATGCTAATGATGGTTAGAAATTGAAATGTCTGTTACTTGGTTTCTGAAGAAACTGAGTTCTTTGGCAAGAAATGGGTCAGGATTAGGCGACTGGAGCCGCCAAAGCCGGCATCATACCTGCCAGTGATTTTATAGGTGAGATGAATGCATTAAGTTATGGATTAGGGTTGGAGAAGCCTTCTGGGGAAGAAAGAAAACAAGATAGAAAATAGAATTTGTTATTTTAGTGCAACTAAGATAATTAAATTTAAGGTATTTCTGAATTTGGACTTCGTTATATTTAAACAATTTCTGAGGAAAGTTTCTAAATTCAAAGCCCTAGGTAGAAATAGTTGTATGATTTCCTAACCGAAATTAATTTATGACTCTATTTCCTTTGTTAAAAACGTTTCCCAGAGAAAGGAAAAATTAATTGCCCCGTGTTAAGGAGGATTAATACCAAATAGAAGGATGTATTCTATTAGTTGCTAAATGAACTGTAGGAACTTTTTTGTAGATATGACAAGATAGAATTGAAATCAATCTGTTGCTTTCCAATCACGTAAAAAAAAACATTTAGTCTGGTGGGTGGTCAGTGTTATCAGTAATTTAAGACTTGAGTACCCACTTAGGATTCACAAAGTTGCCCTCTCTTTACAAAAGGCATTTTCTGGTGCTGCTTTACTGCCATTAGCTACAATTGAAGTAGACTTATCCTGAGATTTTGAAAAACAGAAAAAGAAATAGTAGGATTCATAAGGCTTTGCCTCCACTGAGAATGGGTAGAAAAAGTGCTATTTTGAAAGTTATCAATGGCCTCTTAATTGCCAGATTTCTGTGCTGTTTCAACCTGCTCTTTATGTCTTTATTTTTAAGTTCTCTTCTAAGTTCTTTTTTAAAAATTTTACTGCTTAGTGTTTTATTCACTAAAATAGCATTTTTAATTGAAGTATAGTTGATGTGTAATATTATATAAGTTACAGGTGTAAAATATAGTGACTCACAATTCTTAAAGGTTATACTCCATTTATAGTTATAAAATATTGGCTATATTTTCTGTGCTATGCAGTATATCCTTATAGCTCATTTTATAATAATAGTTTGTACCTCCTAGTCTCCTATCCCAATATTGTTCTTTTTTTAAAAAATTAAATACTTGTGTTCAAAAGTATTATTAATAAGTAATACATAAAGAGATATCTCTTTATCTAGTTTCTCACTAATCCCCTTAAATTACCTCATGACCAGCCTAGAACAAGTGCTGTTTATTTCTAGTTTGTGCCTCATGATATCACGACTATATGTCTTCATTTGTTCCTTTCACTCACCCTGCTACACGTTGAAACCTTGCTCACAGCATACACTGCCTCTTCCATGAACCCTTCCCCATACCCACCTTCCTTCTCATTTCAGATGTGTTTCTCCCTTGTCTAAATGCCTGTGGCACTTTCTATTTTGGTCTATCCTTTAGTTTGAACATGATTTGCTGTTGTAAAATAACCCTAGGGAGCAGAGTCTTTGACTAACAACTTTTTATTACCTGAAACTCATAATACAGTGCCTAGCTATGTATATGCAAAGTAGATGTTCAGCAATTTGATTTTAGTGAAGAAATTAGCTATTATTTTCCAGGGGTGTATATCCACCTACTCAAATATCCAAGTTAGGCTCTAAATAGTGTGTGCAGGTACATTTTAGTTTAAAATCCCTATATAATAATATAGTGAAAGTACATTCAAACAGTTATATTCAACAAAAGTTATTGTGAGCTTACATGCCCTTAAGTGGATATTGGCTCATCCGTATCAAAAAGCATAGTAAGCATTACAAAAGAAAACTTTAAAGAAGACATTGTACCAGCTTTCAGTATGCTTTCATTCTACTGAAAACAAGTAAGCAGGGGAAGATGTCTTGCATAAATAAGTACTAGTCTTAAAGCGCTCTGCTAGGTACTTTCATCTATGGTGTATAATTTCATCCTTCTACTATATGCTAATTTTACACTGAGACTCAGAGATCTTACCTAAATGGCAGAGATTCTTTCCACATTCACATGCTGTTCTTTGAAGTGTTAACGAGTGAAGGAAAACTATAAAAACATAATCAGAGTAGTTTAAAATGGTTTTGTGGTCAGGCTTTCCAGTGCTTTTTAAACTTTTGGGTCTTAACATCCCCTTTAATAATTCACTAAAGGCTATGCGTCCACTCCCCAAGTACATACACAACACACACACATAGAATTTTGCCTGTAATTGCAGGTGTTCACGGACCTAATAAAGCCCTCCTTTGCAAATGCTTTAAGGACATCTACGCTGGGCTCAGTTTTTCTTTTTGCTTGTTCTATGCTTAATATTTATTTTTGTACCTATTAAAATTAAACAAATTGTTATCTGTTATAGATTGAGATATAAACCTAAGCAGCTTCATACTTTACAACTTTTCTTTTTGCATTTTTGTATTCTGTCCTTCTCTCTCACACAAACACACAAATTTATATAAATGAGATCAAATAATACTTTTCTGTGAAGAGAATGCTTAGAATTTATTCTTAACGATTTTTCTATATATCACACCTCAGTGTTAGCTGTAGTCATCATGTTGTACATTATGTCCATAGTATGTATTTATCTTACAATTGGAAGCTTGTACCTTTGACCATCTTCCTCCAATTTCCCCTCCCCTGACCCTCTGTCTCCTGTAACCACAGGTCTGATCTCCTTTTCTATGACTGTTTTCTTTTTTTTTAGGTTCCACATATAAGTGAGATCATATAGTGTTTGCCTTTCTTTCTCTGACTTATTTAACTTAGCATAAAGCCTTCAAGGTCCATTTCTGTTGTCTCAAATGGTAGCATTTCTTTGTTTTCTTACAGATGAATAATATTTCAGTGTGTGTGTGTGTGTGTATACATATAATACGTATATATCTATAAATATATAAAACAACCTCTTTACCCATTTGTCCATCAATGGGCACTTAGATTGTTTCCATGTCTTGGCTATTATAAATAATGCTGCTATGAACATGGGGGTGCAGATATCTTTTTGAGTTAGTGTTTTCATTTTCTTTGGATATATTCCCAGAAGTGGAGTTGCTAGATATATGTAGTTCTAGTCTTAATTTTTGAGGATCCTCCATACTGTTTTCCATACTGGCTTTACCAATCTACAATCCCACCAACAGCACAAGGCTTCCCTTTTCTCCACATCCTCACGAGCATTTGTTATCTCTTGACATTTTTGAGGATGACTGTTCTAACAGGTGTGAGGTAATATCTCAATGTGGTTTTAATGTGCATTTCCCTAATGACTAGTGGTATTGAGCATCTTTTCATGTACCTGTTGGCTTTTCGTGTGTCTTCATTGGAAGAATGTCTATTTGGGTCCTTTGCTCATTTTTTTAATTGGGTAATTTTTTTTTTGCTATTGATTTGTATGAATTTTTAATTTATTTTGGATATTAACCCTTATCAGATATATGGTTTACAAATATGTTTTTCGCATTCTATAGGTTGTCTTTTCAATCACTTTGTTGATTTGTTTTTGTTTTTGTTTGCTGTGCAGAAGCTTTTTAGTTTGATGTAGTTCCATTTGTTTATTTTTTATTTTGTCGTTTGTGTTTTCAGTGTCATATCCAAAAAGTCATTACCAAACCCATGTAATGAGCTTTATTCCTATGTTTTCTTCTGGCAGTTGCATAGTTTCAGGTCTTACATTTGAGTCTTTAATCCAATTCAAGTTAGTTTTGTGAGTGGTATAAGATATTGGTCCAATTTCATTCTTTTACATGTGAATATCCAATTATCCCAGGGTTCCCTTGTATGTAACTTCTCTCTTTTCTCTTGCTGGTCTTAAAATTCTTTCTTTGTTTTTGACTTTTGATGATTTAATTGCAATGTGTCTCAGAGTAGCCCTATTTGAGTTCAACCTATTTGGGCTTGTTTGGACTTCATGGATATGGATGTCCATTTCTCATCCTAGGTTTGGGAAAGTTTCATCCATTATTGCTTTAAATATACTTTTTTTCCCTTTCTCTCTCTCTTTTCTTCTTCTGGAATTCCCATACATGAACATTGTTTACTTTATTGTGTCCCATAATTTCCATAGGCTTTCTTCACTCTTTTTATTCTTTTCCTTTTTGTTCCTTTCACTGGGTAATTTCTAAAGTCCTGTCCTCCAGTTTGCTGATTCTTTCTTCTGCATGGTCGAATCTACCTTTGAAACTTTCTATTGAATTCTTCAGTTCAGTTATTGTATTTTTAAAATCTAGTGTTCCTGTTTCTTTGATGTTGCTATTTCCTTGTCAAACTCCTTGTCTTGTTCATGCATTGTTTTCCTAATTTCACTTAGCTGTCTGTGCTTTCTTGTAGTTCACTAAACTTCCTTAGGAGGATTATTCTGAATTCTTTGACAGTTCATAGATATTCTTTTTTTTTTTTTGCGGTGCGTGGGCCTCTCACTGTTGTGTCCTCTCCCGTTGCGAAGCACAGGCTCCGGACGTGCAGGCTCAGCAGCCATGGCTCATGGGCCCAGCCCGCTCTGCGGCATGTGGGATCCTCCCGGACCGGGGCACGAACCCGCATCCCCTGCATCGGCAGGCGGACTCTCAACCCCTGCGCCACCAGGGAAGCCCAGATCTTCATTTTTTTAAGGTCAGTTATTGGAGTTTTATTACTTTCCTTTGGTGGTGTCCTATTTGCCTAATTTTTGTGATCCTTGATTCCTTACATTGGTATCTGCATATCTGAATAATTGGGCTCTTCCTCCAGACTTAACTGGGTATTATATTCAGTAGTAGTAGTACATGGGGCTATGAATTAGTTTCCTGGCAGAGAATCAGAGCTTGTATAGGACCTGGCTCTGGACAGGACCCAGAGCCTGTATAGTTCATTGTTTGGGAACCCAAATCAGGCCAGAGTGTGCACTTAATTCCCTGGTCAGGTGAGGGCACTGGTTTTGCCCTGCAGAAGGGGGAGGCCACAGGCTGTGCTGTCTGTTCAAGTGCCACTGTATCTAGGGCTGTTTAATGGGCTGTACAGCTTCCCATGTTCTCTGGTTAGGTTCCCCAGTTGGACGTGCTGAAGGCTGTATTCAGTGATGAGTAGGGCTATGAATTAGATTTCCTGCCTGGGTGCAGCAGGAGAAGCAGCTCTAAAGCCAGTAAAGCTCTTCGTTGTCTTAACTCAAGCTGATCCACACTCCACGTTCTGTGGCTGAACAAGGCCACTGGCTTTGCTTTGCCGACTATCAGCTCTGTCTACCCTTCTCTAGGCTTGAGCACTGCTGGGCCGCACAGTTTCTAGGAGTTGTCACCAATCCTTCTAGTCAGATGGGCCAGGAAGACACTCTCCCAGCAGATGGGATGGGGCTAGTCCCAGTTCCTTTGCCTGGGTGGGATGAGGAGGGACCACTCCAGGCGACTCTTAATTTCTCAAACAGACTCCCCAGTTGGGAGGAGCTGGGAGCTCCTCTCAGCCTTGGATATGAATTAATCTCCCTGCCTGTGCATGGTACAGGATCCCTCCACACCTGATACTGGCTCTGCTTTGTACCAGAGCCAGTGATGAGCTCTGGCTGCCTGCCTCTTGGCTGGAGCACGACTAGGCCAAATAGCTTCCAGGATTTATTGCCAGCCCTTTTGGTCAGATGGCCAGAAAACACTCTCCACAGTGGGTGGGCTGTGACTCTGCTCTTTCCCTGGGTATGGGCAAACCAGGTTCAAGGGCCAGATGCGTATCAGGTGGATCTGTACCCTGCTGAGTTCCCCGGTTGTAGTGTCCCACCAACCTGGCTCTGTAGATAAGCAAAGGTGCCAGTTGTGATCACTACTTGGGCACTGCAGGTATGAATTCCATCGGTCACAATCCATGTGCTGGCTGTTGCATGCCCCTTCCCCCTTCATCACAGTCCAACTTTTAGTGGTCAAACCCTGCAGATTCCCCTGCAATCCCAGTGGAGCAGATTAGAGCAGTGGCTCCCACAAAGCAACCCCAATGCTAGTGGTGGTGCTTGCTGTCCCCCAGTTCTCTTCCCCTACTGGAGGAACCAGAGGTTCAGGGGACACCTCACCCATGGTGCTCCACTGGCTTGGGGGAGGGGCAGTGTGGTCAAGCTCCTTTTCTCACCCTTCTAATGCAGTCTGTCTTGGTCTCTGTGGTGCACGGGGGTGCTTCAGCCTCACCTCCATGTTCTAGGATTCTCTCAAATAGTGTCCTGTTTCCAAATAATTGTTAGTTGTTCCTCCTGTGGGGGACGTGGAGCCAGGAATGACCTTGGTGATGTCACCCCACTCTGGGCTTACTTTGACAATATGTGTGTCCTTTATAGCCCAGACATTTCTGGTACTTGAAATGAGGTTCTCCTTTTATTGTTCTCCCTGCTTTAGGACCTAAAGTGGGAGCTCTTCATTAGCACTGGCACAAAGGCTGCTGAGATGACTAGGAAGCAAGTGCCAAGGAGGATAGTGAATCAAAGAACCTTGATTCATGGAAAAGGAATCCCAGAAGGAGCTCTAAACGTTACACATTCCAAAGGATTTATTCAGGGTTTTCCAATCAAAATCATTTTTACAAAAAAGAAACAGTTCTCAGACTTCGAGTAGTATACTGCCAAGTATGTGGAAGAACATTGCCAGCAGTTGAGTGGTGTGGTCTGCTTTGAAATATATTCAGTTTGCTTAGGATGGACATATGTCTACTTCAAAGTTACTATTTCTTTCTAGTAATGCTGTCTACAGTACTATATTTGCTTTTGGCAAGTTAAGAAAACAATGACATCCCTCCCAGGTTCTAAAACAATTACCAGCATAAAAATACATTAAACTTTTTAGCTGATACTTAAGGAAACCAGTACTAGCTAGCATTCCTACTGATGCTAGTATTCAAAGAGAGGCGTGACAAAACCATTAATCTAGAAAACACCAGGTTGGAAAGATGGAGAGAAAGAACTCAAGAGGACTACTTAAGCTGTTGCTTTCTTTACACGTCCCCAAATATGATAATAACCATATAAGCTCCTAAAATAAGTGCAATTTTATGCAAACTTCATAGTATGCCTAGTATGAGGTAAATTTTTACTTTATTTTAGAGTATATTTTTATTTTTTATTTTGGTAAAATGTCCCATAATGTAAAATTTACCATTTTAACCATTTTTAAGTGTATCATTTATTGGTATTAAGTACATTCACAATGTTGAGCAACCATTACCATTATCCATTTTAAGACCTTTCTTGTTATCCCAAACAGAAACTGTACGCACTAAACAATAACCCCTTATTTCTCCCCTCCCCTTAGCCTCTGGTTAACTCTATTCTATTTTCTGGGTTTATAATTTGCCTATTCTAACTACCTCATATAAGTGGAATCATATAATAGTTGTCCTTTTGTGTCTGGCTTCTTTCACTTAACATAATGTTTTCAAAGTTTATCCATGTTATAGCATGTAGCAGCATTTCATTCCTTTTTAAAGCCATACAATGTATAGTGATTTTTAGTTGCAAAACACTTTTAGTACATTGTGTTTCTATTATATTAATGATATCTAGCATATATCACTACCATATTACCTTTAGTAGATGCCCAGTAATGTGTACTATGAGTGAGCCATAATTTCATTCAGTCAAAACCCATTGATAAACATTTATTAAGTTCCAGACAGTTTTATGATTTCAAGAAATGTGGTAATGGACATAGAGGTTCATGTCTTTATGTCCTGGAGCTTTTACTTTTGATGGAAGAATTCTTGGAGTGGCATGGAATGGTATTGTTGGGTCAGAGATTATGCAGAAACATTTATCATTTGAATACATACATTGACTATAAAAACCATCAACTTCTTCAACAGATAATATTCCTGTATTTTATGTAACCATTTATGACTATCTTAAAAATGAATGCAAGTAATGTAAGGGAATCCACTTAATGTGATTTGAGCAAGGAAACATTCTCACTTTTTTCATTTCTAGTTCATGGAAGAAAATTCCTATACACAAGTATTGAAATATTTCAAGTCTCTGGATCACACATTTCATCATTTCAAAAATATTACAGAGTACATCACGGATGTCAGTCAAGTCTTGTAACAGCAGTGTAGAAAACTAGTAACATTTATAGCTAGTTTGTTTTTAAGCTTCAGCAATGGATCAATTCTATCCAGCCTAATCTGTAATTTTAATTAGATTAATTTTTAAAATAAAAAAGATTAATTTTTAATTTAAAAGTATTTTTAGTTCATATTTATGTACCTGCATTATGGTAAATCTTTTATTTTGTTGTTTTTTTTCTTAGTTTCTCTTCAGAGTATCTTTTAAAATTTATTTTTAAACAGAATAATTAAAGCCCAAAGATGAGAATGTCTCATTTAAGATAAACCAAAGAACGTTGGAATAGCTGAAGTACGAACACAATTGGCACAACTTTTCTCCACCCTCCTTAGAAGAAGACTGTTTTGATTTGCATGGTCCAAGAAAGGAGAAACAGATAACTTGCTGGGGATTGCATCCTGCTTTACTTAAGTTAGACATTAACAGGCTAAAAGGGCAAGGATGAAGCAACATGTTTATAACATATTTTTGAAAAGCTACTTAAAGGTGAAGGCTGGCAAGAACACAGACAGACACACCCTAGACATTACACTACAATATTTTAAGGTATGCCTTTTCTTTGGTTGATAGGGATGGAGGGACCTATTAATAAACATTTCTCCTATTTACTTTTGTCTTTATTGCTATCTAATCAAACCCTCATTAAAAAACAGACATAAAACAAATAAGCATTCTGACTTTTGCCTGAATAAGCAACAACAAGCTCACATCTTAAACAATGGACTGCAGTGGCTATGAGACTGAGGATCCTTGGTCATTGCAACAGTAGCAACAACACAACCTGCTTTGTTCCTTCTGTTGTATACTGCAGAATCTGAGTAAATAGAGAGAAGTCAGTGATACCTTTAGTGCCATTTCTTACACTTCTCTCCATGATCTTTCACACTCAGGTTCTCTGGTCATCTCAATGTAGTGAAAAACCACCAGGATGTTAATACCCTCTATCCATTCACAAAACTTAATGCTTCTGAGACTTGCAGAAATAATGTTGAATCTGAATTGGTGGTACCCAATAGAGTCACTAAGAATAATCCGTCAGACTCACCAAATCCAAATTCAGATTTAAAGGCCATCAAATTTTAAAGATAATGAAGATTTTAAGATTTCCATATTTATTATATATGGTCATATGTAAAAATTTAGAAAAGTAAAATTACATGTATAGGTTTTTAATTATAAGCTATATTCACTGGAGAATTAATGCATTTTTAAAAGGATTCATTCTGAAAAGATTACATTAGCACTTTTTTTAAACGACTACCCTCAAAAATAAATTGTGACAAATCACTGTTCACCCAAGTTTATGTCTCATCTCAAGGAAGTGAGTTGTTCTTGGGGAAATTGCTTTCATCTAATTTGTGCTTTCCTGCAGTGGATCAAGCTGAAATGAAATGGGGCTGACATTCTTAACTATTATTACGTGCCCACATTTACCGGAATTACCTAATGATCAGTACCGAAGAGTTTTATAATAAATAAATATGTATGTACTGAGAGTCTCCACTGATAAAAGTTAGTTGAGACATGGCTGGTGATCCCATAGAAGAGATATCTAGCTTATATTTCTTACATCATCTCCATAGTAGAAAGCAATCCAGGATTGCAAAGCAAGGCATGAGACAGTAGCATTTGGTGTATTTTATAAATGTTTAGATTTCTAGGGAGCTTATTGGTATTACATATTGTGGTAAGCACTCAAATGTAAACTGTTACTTTAAAATAGTAAAATATCAAGACCATAAAAATTCCTGCAACTTAAATGGTCAGTTTGGTATTTGGCTTTATGATAGGCATCTGCAAGATATTTATTAAACAACCAAATGAACCAATACCATTTAATTTTGAAAACTGCCTTCCTAATACAAAAGAATTGGTATTCTACACAAGTTCCTTGTGATTATTTTTGTAGGTGTGGTGGGAATGAATTATGGATGGCACTACCCTTTCTCCTGTTTCTTGTCTGAGGTTTTGGTAGGGTGGAAATTAGAGATGATGGACCTTAAAGTTTGAGCAGTTCAAGACACTCAACCAGTAAGTCAGAAAGAGAAAGACAAATACCGTATGCTAACACATATACATGGAATCTAAGAAAAAAAAATAGGTCATGAAGAACCTAGGGGTAAGATGGGAATAAAGACACAGACCTACTAGAGAATGGACTTGAGGATATGGGGAGGGGGAAGGGTAAGCTGTGACAAAGTGAGAGAGTGGCATGGACATATATACACTACCAAACGTAAAATAGATAGCTAGTGGGAAGCAGCCACATAGCACAGGGAGATCAGCTCCGTGCTTTGTGACCACCTAGAGGGGTAGGAAAAGGAGGGTGGGAGGGAGGGAGACGCAAGAGGGAAGAGATATGGGAACATATGTATATGTATAACTGATTGACTTTGTTATAAAGCAGAAACTAACACACCATTGTAAAGCAATTGTATTCCAATAAAGATGAAAAAACAAAAAGCAGTGAGTAGAATTCAAATAAGTAATAGTAGATATAAAAATAATAAAAAAGAAATTTTGGCAAAAAAAAAAAAGACACTCAACCAAGCACAATCCATTTACCCAGGACAAGAAAACATATGACATTACTCTTCTTTTTTCAACCACCATGGATTTGAACTTTTAGAAAATTGAAAATGCAAGATACAGATTTTATTTATTTTCTTAAGTAATTTATTTATTTCTGACAGCGTTGGTTCTTTGTTGCCGTGCCTGGGCTTTGTCTAGTTGCTGGGAGTGGGGACTACTCTTCGTTGTGGCGCATGGGCCTCTCATTGCGGTGGCTTCTCTTGTTGCACAGCACGGGCTCTAGGGCATGCCAGCTTCAGTAGTTGCAGCGCATGGGCTCAGTAGTTGTGGCTCGCGGGCTCTAGAGCGCAGGCTCAGTTGTTGTGGCCCATGGGCTTAGTTGCTTTGCGGCATGTGGGATCTTCCCAGACCAGGGTTCGAACCTGTGTCTCCTGCATTGGCAGGTGGATTCTTAACTGCAACACCACCAGGGAAGCCCAAGATACACATTTTAATAAGAAAATATGAGTCAACAGTTCTCTTATCTCTGTGTCTTTTTCTATCTCATTGATTGTGAAGAATACAATCATAGAGAAAGCAAAATCTACATCAGTTGAAAATTTTTTCCACCTGCATGCATGTTATAGTGGATGTGTAACATCTTCACAGGGTTTGTGAAATCACTATTTCACCACAGAAATTAAATATGACACTAAAGTGATCTGACACTAATTAGTCCATTGAATAAGGGGAGGAGGATCGGCATCTTGGTCATCGTTTAGAAGAAAAAAAAATCATTAACCTGTTAGGCAAAATACTTGTCTTTAAATTATCCCTTAATAAATATAATAGAAAATGAAATAAAATGGCAGTACAGTGTTATGAAAGGAAAGCAATTGGGTGATCTCAAAGTGAGTGAGTATAAAAATATTTTTTGTTTAGTTTGTTAATAATTTTATTCTTAGAGCTCTCAGGCAGCTAGCTTTTGGTCATTTTTAAGATAAATCAAATAGTTCTAAACATTATTTTTAAGGTATGCAGATCACTATGCCCTCCTCCCCTCCTTTCTCTCTTTCTTTTAATTTTTTAATTTATTTTGGGGAGTTTTGGCTACCATTTATGTTCTAATCATGTTTTTCAGGAAGTGAATTTGAACTTTGAACCTCACCTAGTTTGAATCCTACCTCTATTGTTTTCTATCTCTATGACTTAGGGTAAGTTACTTAGCCACTGTGAATTGTTTCTGGATATTTAAAACAGGAAAATCACAGGGTTGTTGCGAAGATTAAAGAAGATAACATAAAAGGGAACTTACTGCAGTGTTTGAGACATAGTAAGGGTTAGTAAATATTTCCAGTTTTTATCTTTCTAATTCTCGTGAGCAGTTTACAATGAGATCTCATTACCACAGATTTTCCCTAAAATTATGAACCTTTTCCTACCCCTCTCCATTTTAAAGCAAACCTTGAAATAACTGAACCTCATAGGAAGATGTCTCAATGCAGGGAATCCCAGTAGCAGGAGAGGTTGAAGCTACCACAATGCAAAGTTGTCAGGCTCTGATCTGGCAGTAGCTGTGGGAATTAGTCTTAGCTTCTATTTTTAACTCTGCAAGGAGTTGATTGGATGACCTGGGAAAACTCAGTTGGCATCTTATTTTCTTTCTGAATTTCTTTCTGCATCTTATTTTCTTTCTGAATTGTACCATTTGTCTAATCACTCTTTTCACTGACTCATTATCAGAAATGATATCAAGGTTGTTGAATAAGGGTGTTGATTTCAGAAGTAATGTTATAGAAAATGGGAATTGTTCCCTTTCTTAAAAGCAATAGTTGACAATTTTATTTTATTTTTTTCTGATACAGTATTGAAGTTCCTGGGAGAGGGCAACTTTAATTTATAAAGAGTTGTTAACATTCACTTCCTCTAACAAAAGCCTTTAAAGGTAATACTACTAATTATCTGCCTTGTACCCCAGTCTTTTTTTTAAATATGTAACTGTTGAAATTTTTTAATGTTAATCAATATCATTAAGTTGTCCAAAAAGGAAAATTAATCTGTTACTCCATTGTACATCATATACAAAGGAATCTTCTTGGTATATGATATCTTTCTATTTGACTGAATCTCAATGAATTGAGAGAGTACATGTAAGAATTTTAATATTCAGAGTCTTATTCATAAAAGTGCACTACTGAGTAGATTCAATCACTAGCAACACCTTTAAACTGAAATCAAAAGTAGAGCCTCAATTAATGTGAAAACTTTAGTAGCAGAAACACCTGCCTATAAAAACTGCACTGTTAGTACACAGGCGAGCTTTAGTATGATAACAATTTTGTTGAGCTTGAAAAGCACATAATTTTACATTTTTTTCTTATTTAACTTTTTATCATTATGTGGACCATTTAGGTCTAAGGAAACAAGTACAAAAACTGCCTAAAGCCTTCCATTTAATATGTAAGCCATAGTTGTCCGCAAGAGAGAATTTTGTGGTGATCAACAACTCTAGCCAAATCGGCAATAATTTATTATAGTTGGTAGAGTCTAATCATGTGTACCTAACTATGTTCTTTTAAGTAAAAAGTGTAAAACATTTTTAGTAGTAAGTTTGTCCTGAATTTCCAAGTCAATATTTTTAATCCCTGTTTGAATACTGAATTCATTAGCTATTCACCAAAGGCTTGAGGCATAGATTTTGGGCACAGTCTGCTTCTAAGATGAGATGTAGCAAACAGTCTAAATTCCAGTTTTAAATATACACGTGCAAACACATATACACATATATTATACAAAAATTTATATACAGACATTCCCCGAATTACAATGGTTCGACTTACCGATTTTTCAACTTTACCATGGTGCGAAAGTGATACTCGTTTAGTAGAAACTATAGTTTGAATTTTTTCATTTTTTCAAAGTATACTTTGAATTTAGAGTAGAAACTATACTTTTCCCAGACTCCTGATATGCAGCATGATGCTCTCTTGTGATGCTGGGCAGCAGCAGCAGCAAGCCACTCCTCCCACTCAGCGACTCGATCACAACTGACACACTTACAACCGTTCTGGTTTTCACCTTCAGTACAGTATGCAATAAAACAAATGAGATATTCAACAGATTATTATAAAATAGGCTTTGTGGTAGATGATTTTGCCCAACTTTAGGCTAATGTGAGTGTTCTGAGCACATTTAAGGTAGACTAGGCTAAACTATGACGGTTGGTAGATTGGGTGTAGTATAAGCATTTACAATTTATGATATTTTCAATTGATGATGGGTTTATCAGGATGCAGTGCCATAGTAAGTTAAGGAAGATCTGTATTTTATGTGTATTATACATATTCATTATATTATCCAATTATGTGTATATATGCATATAAATGCATGTATATATGTCTGCTTTCATGAACATTTGCCTTCTATTTCAAATATTTGATTATATTTATTTACTTTTTATTTTTATTTTTTTATTTGGTTATATTTAAAATAAACAGACAAGTTCTTGGAGAAGCATTTGAAGAATCTTTGTTTCCAGAGTCAAGTTTTGCAAAGAAAACTTATTTTTTCACTAGCTGTTTATTTTTCAATAGTTAAAAAAATATTTTTAAATTTTAAAGTGATTCTTTAATATATGAATATGAATATGTATTTACTTCAGGTGCTATATATGTTATTTATACATATGTGTATTTATATATATTTAAATGTTTTTAAACCTGATCTTACTGGGTTATGTCTACTATCCAATTATGTGAGAATAGTGAGATTGTTGCCTTTCAGCTTGGAACATGCTTCTGTTTCATTTGATTATATTTTATCCATTAAGTGCTCTGGCCTTCCATTAGCTCTTTTGCTTTGAGGAATACATTTTATAGTGCATTAGAAATATTCTTCTATTTTTCATGCCATAATTTTCCAGTGTCTCACAAAATCATAATTTGGAATGTTCTGACTTGAATAGTGTTTCAGAATAGAGACTTGTCCCTTTTGGAATCATCAGATCTGTTGGTTAGGTATAGTATTTCTTATTTTTTCTGTTGGGGAAAGGGAGGAAGGAAACTGCAGTATGGAACGTTCCAGTTTTTTTTTTTTTCCTTACGCTTATACCAAAAAAATGCACTCTTCTAGTAAAACTAGAAACATGAGAGTGGCAGTTACATAGTTCCAAATTAGGACAACCTAATATACTGTAATTTTTTCAAGTAAAAGAATAACCCAGGTAGTATATACTATTAACGAGATTTTTTAAAACAGCCATTTGTTGCTTAATAATTCTACTTTTTCCATTCTTAGTTTCATAACATTTTTACACAAAGGTTTATATTAACAAATGCCATCAGTTGTATTGTTGTTTTCCTCCTGCTTTCTGATGAGTTCTATAATTTAATAATGCTTAAAGTCCAGACTTCTCAACTAGAATACATAAGCACAGTAAAAGCAGTGTTTTTAAAATTAATTCTGGAATATATTTCTCTTGATGGTAAAGACATATAAGATTACAGATGTGTATGTTTGGATGCTTTATAAATAAAAGTAATATGATTAATCATGTATTAATTTATACTACCAGAAATTCCCTCTAAATCCTTTCTAGGACACAAACATTTATGACATTTCTATATTACTCTCATTTTATTATCTTAATGAAATATTATATAGGTAGTATTTCATAAAAACATTGCATCAATTGTAATACAAGTTTAGGAATCTTAATTTGGTATGTAAATATACTAACTTCTGTTGAAATTGCTATAGCTTAGGGTCAAAATTAATTTGAAGGTTATTAGTGTTATTATTCTGGTTTTTATTAGCTGCTGTCTCAAATTAATTATAAAGACAAAAATATCCCTGGCTTAGAGTTTCTGCGCTATTAATGACATACCGAGATGTCTCTTGGGTATCGGTAAATGATATATTTTAGAGCATAACTTACGAAATGACTTGCCGATTGGCAGACCACCTTTGACAATAAAATACATTTGATAGTCTACCTTTGCAAATTCATTGTACCACACAAATGTGATCTTGGTAATTGACATATGACTATTAAGCTTCAATCATTCTCCATAATATTCCTATTAGCAATTATTAACAGAATTAAGGGGAGATAACAATTCTATAGTATTTATTCAGATTTTTATTTAAAGTCAAGTATAATCTATATATCTATTGTGCTTTTTTTATCTAACACCTCACTTAAGTAGAAGGACGTGTTCTAGAGGTTTGTTATCAGCTTTTAAATGAAGTCATCTTTATCTTTTATTTAAAAATACTAAAAACAAGTTTCATGGTCTTTAATTAAATATAAATAGTGGAATTGTCTATGAAACTTTTGAAATGGTCAATCACATAAAAACATAGGGATATCCTTTAAAGCAGGGGTCCCCAACCCCCTGGCTGTGTGAGGAAATGGGCCGCCCAGCAGGAGGTGGGCGGCCAGCGAGCGAGCGAGCGAGCGAGCGAAGTTTCATCTGCTGCTCCCCATGGCTCGCCATCGCTCGCATTACAGCCGGAACCAACTATCCTCCCCCCACCCACCCTGTTGGTGGAAAAATTGTCTTCCACGAAACCGGTCCCTAGCTCCAAAACAGTTGGGGATCACTGCTTTAAAGCATATGAATTTCTAATATATTTATTTAGGTTATAGATGCTGAACTTTTTTTTACATAATAGCTCATAGGTAACCTTCACTATTAAGTATTTTATGATGCTTAGAAATGGAAACAATACAGAAGTTAACAAATTAAAATTGTTTTTTGTAAAATGTCAAGTGAGAAGAGAAGAATGTTAAATAATAAATACAGCATATTCACAAGTTGGTTTTGAATATCACACACATAGAGAAAAAAGACCCAAAGAAAATGTAAAAATTATTTATCAATGGTTAACTCAAGAAATAAGAGAGTCAGGGTGACCTTTACTTCCTCCCGTTCTCATTCTGTATTTCCAAATTCATTGCACTATGTATGTATTACTTTTAGAACTGTTTAAGAAGAAATGTGCCAGTTTGGATAATTTTTTTTTAACATCTAAACATTGCCGAGTATTGTTAAAATGTTCAGTTTTTATGTAGCTTTCTGGAAGATCTAGGTGGCCATAAAAAGCTGAATATATTAGCGGAGGGGGAGTTTTCCCTCATCTTGAAATAATAATGATAAATAATATTTTTAAAGCATTAAATAATTTTCAAAGCATTTTTATGTACATTTTCTCCTCAGACCATCCTAACTCTCTAGAGTTGGTAGAAAAAGGATTTTACGCATTTTGCCCAGGGTGGGGGTTGGAGAGTGGGAATTGAAATTCATGAAGTTTAGCAAATTGCCTATTTAAGCCGTACACAGTTATTAAGTGGCAGGGCCAGAATCCTAACCTGGCCATTCATGCCATGGCCAATCTAGTGCTTTCCTCTATGCTGTAGGAACTGGACATATTTAAGAGGTAAGCACAAAATTGGAAATAGGTCTGAATCT
The DNA here is from genome assembly GCF_964165515.1 of Mesoplodon bidens. Taxonomy (NCBI): domain Eukaryota; kingdom Metazoa; phylum Chordata; class Mammalia; order Artiodactyla; family Ziphiidae; genus Mesoplodon; species Mesoplodon bidens. The sequence continues at coordinate 516,895 of NW_027672415.1, forward strand.
TGCTCTAGTTGCAAATTTGCCTATAGACCTCACTGGAGCCTGAACCAGGAAAATCTATATGAATTTCTTTCTTCAACCCAAAGAAATGGCCATGTTAAATAATTCCTAGGTTTAATTTTAAAAAATCGATACTGTCTGTTTTTTCACCATATTCCAGTTTGTGTATCTTGTGTCTCTCAACTTCTCCAAAGAACCATGCTTCCTACCTAAAGGATTGCATTGCTTAAGAAACAAACATTGACAATTCTGACGCTAACCTGAATTAAATAATATACCAATCATTTATGAGATCCGCCTTAGTATTTTTACACTCCTGAAATATCATCTCTATAACCTGCTTTTTAAAATAGTCTGACACCTACTGAGTACTCTTTCACTTCCTACAAGAAATAAAGAAAAATAAAGCATTTGTGTTTTTAATTTTAGTGAAGGGTTCTTGATTTAAGAATTAGTCATTTAATGTCATTTGAATTTCAAGTGTGCCTCAAGTACTTGAGGTTCTTTCTGTATGACTTCTCCAGAGTTTTCACATATATATCATCATTAATTTCATCTTTCACTTGGGATTAGTACCAGAAAAGTTTTATTTACTACTATTTCTTAGTTTTCTTCATTTCGAATATTCAGTGCCTTGTCAAAAATAATATTACAGTCTTATACTGTTCATTGATAACAGATAATACCAAGAAATTGTGATTCTGGTTTTCAGTTAAAAAAACAAAATGAGAAACTAAAGAAATAATTACTATAACAATGTTTTTCTCCATTTAGCCAATCAGATATTCACATCAGTGAGTGTTAGATTTTGAGACTATGAATCCCAATACTAAATGTTTTATATATTCAGAGAAGTGAAAAATAATAATTATTATGCTTCCTCTGTGCTAAATACTATTTTAAAACCAGTTGGAATCCCCCCTGACAACAAACCTAAGAGGTAGGTACTGTTTGCACCTATTTTACAGCCTAATTTTACACCTATTTTAGGCACAGAATGATTAAATTATTCATGGTCACACAGCTAGTAAGGCACAGATACAGTATTTAAAATCAAGTCTGTTTTTGTGAGAGTCCACATTCCCAACCCCTGTAATGAAAGCGTGTGACCCCTACTATTTTCTATGTACCCATTTACTTGCTTTGTGGAAAGAAAGGGAGTGAGGGAAGAGGAGGGAAAGGGAGGGAGGGAAAGAGGAAAAGAAGGCGGAATGGAGGGAGGCAGGAGAATTGTCAAAATTCTGCCAGCTTGTTGCTACTGTGTGTTATTTCTTATAATAAGGTTGAAATTAAGGACTTGTAGAGATTTACATAGAAGAAATAATTTTAAATTTCCTTAAGGGAAGTCTCTGGTAATATTATCAGATGGTGACAGCAAGTGAATTTCTGTTTAATTCTATTCATAATTAAAATGCTATAGCAGGCTCATATTTGGAACAAACACAGTTATGGTAATTCTCATAGTAATAATTCTACATTTCCTTAAATTTGTTATCAACACTCTCAGCTTATTTAATTTTAGTACCTACTCTTTTTCAAAAGTCCATAAATTGTAGTTAGGCTTAAATCATAGGAAACTTGAAGAAAGTTTAGAGCTTGTAACAGAAGGAAACCACCCCCTTCCCACCCCGAGCCCAGCTCTGTCCATTTCTATCAGAGCTACTCCACCAAGAATGGAGGAATTATTCTAATTGGTCAGATTTAGGACACATTCTATTACGTAGGGTGACTGTATTTGTTTAGAGGTACACAGCAACAGTTCCACATTTCTTCTTGTCCGTTGCCTGGTCCTGTGACAGCAGGTAAGTGGAGTGAAGATCCTCAAAACCTCGACCTCAGTCTCTTGTTTCTGTTCCATTCCGTTCCACCAGGGTGAGCTTAATCCAGCAGAAGAGTGAGCTCTTCTGTGTTTCGCTGGGTGGTTCCATGCAGATGAGTCAAGTTCCATTTTGAGCCTGGAAAATCTTGCATGCTGTCTCATCAACTTCTTCCTCTTCCGAGTGTGTCCTCAGAAAATGGTACCATGCCCCCAGTAAGCCTTCACCACAGCTCCGACTCAGGGCTATTAGGAAGGAATTCCAAATCTCAGACATGTTCTGTATTTTAATCAACAGATAATTTGTACGTATACTTAACATTTACTCTGGATTAGTCACGTGTTCTTATGCAGTTGGAACCTATTTCTGTCTTCATATGCTTAAGGCTAGGATGAGTATGGATTTTAATCAAGATAATTTAGAAATTTTATTAAGTGTTTCTTATGTGGCAGGCACTGTTCTAGGTACTGGTGATAGAGTTTTAAACAGAGTGGTTACAATCCACACTCTAAGAAAGGGTACTTAACATGAAAATTCATATAGGAAAGATGTACAGAAATCATACGCAAAAAACAAGAGTCCGTTTAATATGCATGGTTGGCATCTTGGGGATAGAAGAAATCTAACACAAGGAGTTTTACAAGACTGATGGTATTATAGTCACTTCAGTTGAACTTTGTTTTATTTAAAACAAGCAACCTTTTTTCAAACCAAGTAAAAAAATTATTGACAGTAATTGTACAACTTTGTAGCTCCTTATTTAGTAAGGAGAGGGTGCTTTGACTTATGATATGAGGCAATTTCAGTATTTTGATAAACTAACCTTCAGCATTTTAGAAATTAAGCTTTTTCATTGATGGAAATTCTAATATTTGCCCATCAGTTTTATTTCATGCCTCCGAAATTAGATTAAATTTTCCAATTTTAAGTGAAAACCTGGCATATTATCTATTGACACTACAGTTCCAAGTTTTATCATAAGAAAAGGTGGGTGAGAGGAATCCCCAGCTCAAAATCCTATCCAAATTTGAATTCTGAAAGTCTTTTTTTGATTGATTAGTAGATGTTGGTATCACATTATTTGCAATGACAGAGGACATTGTCAAGTTGTTATTAGCATTCATTGCAGCACCGGCTTCTGAGAATTCAGTGGGTTTTTTTAAACCACGTTTTCTCCTCTTGACCCATGACTCCAACTCTCAAAATATCTTGACTCATTCATACATCATACATTCAAGAAATAATTACTGATCGCATATACTATTCCAGATACCAAGCTGGTCACTAGGGAGTCAAAATGACTAAGGCACAGGCTTGGCTGTCCAGGAGACCCCAATGTAGTGAACCTTTGCTTCTTACTCTTCAAGTGGCATTGATCCTGTGTAATCAGAAGTAATAGGGAATTAAGTAGCATTCATATTGTAATTAAATGTAGATTGAGCCAGATGATTTTCCAAAATCAGGTTTAATCAGAGATAGGGCAAGAGTGTTCTTTGGGATTTTTCCTTGATGAGCATTGTTAACTATCCTTGAGATGCAATAATAGAAGTCAGTGAGTGATTTATCAATTTGGTTTCCTATGGGAACCAAGATGAAGGACGTTTCCTCCTTTAGTCATTGACTTTCTACAGAGATAGCAAAGGCGCTTCAACTTTCCCAGAAAAGCAATCACCAGTAAACAGCAGTGATGGTAGATGTGGGTTATTTACTACCATGGGGTTGAGAATATTAGTGAGCTGCATTTTGACCACTTGTCAAACATTTTGACATCTTGGAACAGAAAGTGTTATTTAAATATAAAAAGCATTTCCTGTTGAATTGCTGTTAGTCATCCCCATGAGGAAATGACCTATTAAGTAATAGATCGGGAATAAGATTGATTTCTGCTAAAGAGTCCTTAAAGTAGCTACATGTTTCAATTTGTGGGTGTTTTTCAACCATTTGTAAGTTACCACAGTAAAAACCCCATATAAAAAGCTCTCTGAATTTACTTTCCAGCATTCTTTCCTGGGCTTTCTCTCTCTTTCCCCCACCCCTCGCTCTCTCTCAGATCAGAAGAAGAGCAATGGGTCTCAAGCTTTAGCTAGAATCAGAAGGCTTGTCAAAACAATGATTTCCGGAGCCTCAGCTGGGAATTTGCATTTCTAACAAGTTTCTAGGAGAAGCTTCTGCTGCTGTTACATATTTGATGAACCACTGCTCAAGTAAAAGGAATGGGAATTTAGGAAGTAGAAAGATGGAGAGCTATGAAAAGCTGAAGTCAGCTTCTGATCTTCTTCACCAAGCTGCCCAAGCTATTGGGAAGATAATCACTACTGCCCCAGGGAAGCGTATTGAAAGTCACACCGATTAGAATGGGCATCATCAGAAAATCTACAAGCAACAAATGCTGGAGAGGGTGTGGAGAAAAGGGAACCCTCTTGCACTGTTGGTGGGAATGTAAATTGATACAGCCACTATGGAGAACAGTATGGAGGTTCCTTAGAAAACTAAAAATAGAATTACCATATGACCCAGCAATCCCACTACTGGCACATACCCAGAGAAAACCATAATTCAAAAAGACACATGCACCCCAATGTTCATTGCAGCGCTATTTACAATAGCCAGGTCATGGAAGCAACTTAAATGCCCATTGCCAGACAAATGGATAAAAAAGACATAGTACGTACATAAAATGGAATGAACTTGGGTCATTTGTAGAGACGTGGATGGACCTAGATACTGTCATACAGAGTGAAGTAAGTCAGAAAGAGAAAAACAAATATCGTATATTAACACATGTATGTAGAATCTAGAAAAATGGTACAGATGAACCAGTTTGCAAGGCAGAAATAGAGACGTAGATGTAGAGAAGAAACGTATGGACACCACGGGGGGAAAGCGGGGCAAGGGTGGTGGTGGTGGGATGAATTGGGAGATTGGGATTGACATGTATACACTAATATGTATAAAATAGATAACTAATAAGAACTTGCTGTATAAATTAATAAATTTAATTTAATTTAAAAAGTAATTGGCCCTCCTCTGAGTAAGTGATTGCCCGAGGGCATCATGTTGAACACTCTCGACTGTCCTCTTAAGCCCAGGTTTGCAGTGAATGAGCCATTTAACCTCTCTTTACCCCAGTCTTTCTAGATTACAAACAGTAACGGTAATTTCCCTTCCCTCTTGTTAAAAAACAAGACAAAACAAAAAATACGCAAATCCTGATGGTGCTTTCCCTTTGTGGAAAATTCTTTGGATTTATCCATCTATTACTCTGATGTAGTAAAGAAGAAATTTAGCAAAATTTCTCTCTGTCCATAAAGATTTTAGGCTTTTAAGCTTAACTCTTTAGCAAAAACTATCAAATGCCTATTCTCCACTGCCTGGGGCTAGACAGTTCCTTGATTCTGTCTAAGAGGTGGGGAGCCACAAGGGAACAAGTACTTAAAGAGACTCTAAAAAGCCCTATCTTTTCTGCACCCGCTTCACCACCACCAGCTCTCCAGTTTATCCACTGCTCTTCTCACTCTTTCCACACCAGGAACACCAGCCTCTTAGTTTGTACTTTCAACACTCAACGTTCTCCCATCCAAAGGCCCTTGCATTTACGATTTCATCTTCTGGAAATGTTCTAGAAAAGTAATCCATACACATATAAATAGAATATGATACTAGAGGTTATGATAATAGATAGGATATGACTACCTTCAAGTCTCTGGTCAAATGTCACCACATCAGTGAGACCTTGATCATCCTATAAAAAACAGCTGTTGTGCATCCCCATGCAGGTGCACACATTAACCTACACATGCTCCATTCCATCTCTGATATAGTTTTCTCCATATGTTTGTTCCCGTCTGCCAAACAATATATCAATATTTTGGTATTGGTTTATTTTCGGTCTCTTCCCTAGGTAGAATGCGAATTCCGTGCAGGTAGAGTCATGATTTTTTCACTGCAGAACCTACAACAATCATTGGCACATAAGAGTCACTCAGTAAATATTTCTAGGGTGAAAAAAAGAAAGGTGATATATCCTTACCTTAGATTATCCACTGCACATTTTGGTATGCTTTGCATTACTTGCTCAAATGATCTTACACTCCAGCCATACGTACCTATTGGCAGTTCTTTAGGCCCACCATTGCTCTGTATGCCCTCGTGTCTTTTTTTTAATTTAATTTTATTTTTTTAATATCTTTAGTGGAGTCTAATTGCTTTACAATGGTGTGTTAGTTTCTGCTTTATAACAAAGTGAATCAGCTATACATGTACATATATCCCCATATCTCGTCCCTCTTGCGTCTCCCTCCCACCCTCCCTATCCCACGCCTCTAGGTGGTCACAGGACATATATACACTCACTACCAAATGTGAAATAGATAGCTAGTGGGAAGCAGCCACGTAGCACAGGGAGATCAGCTCTGTGGTTTGTGCCCTCTTGCTTTTTAAATCTTGCTGTAGCCTCTGCCTAGAATGTTCACTTCTGAAACTTTTTTGTTGTCTTTCACACTTCTACATTTCCTTCAAAACACAAATCAGGTGTCCTGTTCTTCAAAAATATTTCATGATGAACTCATTCTTTCTCTGTGTCCTCCTTCCCACCCTGGCACCCTGTCCTGGCACTTATCTACTCATTATGTTATACTATTCTGTCCAGTTGAAACTCCTCCCAGCTTTACCAGAGACCACTTGAAAGCAGGGACTGCTTCTGACGTCAAAAGCACAATGCCCCAATGCCTGGCATATGACAGCTACTCATAAATGATCAATAAATGAACAACAACCCACCTTATTCTTTTTTCTTATCGTAAGAAGCTACTCTTCATTGCTTTAAACTTCTAAAATTGCCCTGAGGGATATAATAGTAATGAGTGTTCCTGAAAATCAAGAGAATGGACACTTATGGTAAGTAGCTTGAAGATCAGCCAAGTGAAAACTTGAATAGCTCCCAAGGAAGAGGAGTGAGGCATTCGAGCTCCTTTAGGAGTAGCAAGTAGCAGTGATGCTGGTGTTCACACTGCCATGAAGAAAACCACTGCCATGTGAAGCTCCTAACACAAGTAAATATGTAGTATCTCTGAGGTATGTGATAGTATGTGAGAGTAGATCATGACAGAACTCTTCAGCAACCTTGTTTCTGGATTTTACCTCATCCAGCATCACTTGGTGTATGTTGAGGTAATGCACAAATTTTACTAGGTAATTAGTCTAGGACTTATTCCTCTAGGGTAGAAAGATGCTATCTTACTCCAATCATGTTGCTATAACAAAATACCACCAACTGGGTAGATTATAACAACAGCAATTATTGCTCACAGTTCTGGAGGCTGGGAAGTCCAAGACAGAGGTGCTAGCTTGTTTGCCTTCTGACACCAGGAGGAAAGTGGAAAGTAGTCATGTATGTCCCTGCAGGTATTTGTAGGTTGTCTTCCACCCTGAGATTTCTCTGCTGCCTCCCCTCCCCTAAACAAGTGTCAGAGAGGATTGGAGCTCTATCTTCACAGCGCTTGCTGACTTTTCAAGAGAAACATTGTACAGATAGACCCACAGACATACTGAAATAGATATCCGCAGCTCTGTTGGATGTGTAGTATTTAGCTTCTTCGGTCTGTGTGTGAAACACTTCTAACATGCTTCCCCTCCTCCAATGCCCACAGGGCCACCAGTTTTCAGCCTGTTTTCTCTGTTCTGTTAAACACACCTCTTTTTCTAGCAGCTGAATGGGAAGGAGGACCCCCCTTTCAGTTGTCATCTTCCTCGAAACTGTTCACTCTAAACGAATTCTCACATTTCCCTTCTGAATCTATCTACCATCTCCCTCTATGTCCAAACTCCTCCTGATAGACAAATTTATTGAGCGCTTAAATGTATACCAGTTACCATTTGTCAGTGGCATTTAACCCTCACAAATATTATCCACACTACACAGTTAAATATTGAGGCTTAGAGAAAGTAAGAAACTTGCCAAAAGTTGCACACTTAACAAGTGACATGTCTAGGATTCAGGCACAAAATATTTGAGCCCAGAGGCCATGCTCTTAACCATGAAGTGAAACCCTCTAAACAGGAAGAAGTTAACACCTGTTCAAGGGAAATGGAGGGTCCATGCTAGCTCCCTTATTTATACCAGCTGCCCGAGGGGAAAGTTTAACAGAAAAGTGTTCCCATTTAATTTTTCTGTTTCTTTAACCATTGAATTAAACAATAACACATCCTCCTTAAATGCAATCTCTCTTTGATTCAAGCTTTCTGATTATTTCAGAAACTTCAGTGAATAGTTTATATCTTCATAATTTTTTTCTTTAATTTCAGAACTTTGTGAGAAGGATAATGCTATTTTCTTTTAAGTGATTAGATAATTTTGTAATTTTCTATGCTAAAAAGTATACTTATACTATAGTATATATAAATTCTATGTATTTAGTGCGTACTTTTGTTAAAGCATTGTAAAATAACAACTGAATTGTACTCCAATAAATACATCATTTTCCTCAACATTGACTTAATGTGCACTATAGTTCATATTTTTTTTGATTAGTTCAGAATTATCAAATTAGAGAATTATCATTTTGAGACTGGTTTTTATTAACTCTAACTTCCATGTTCCTAATTTCCATGTTCCTAATGAATAAACTAAGCTTTATTTATCCTTAATATTTTCTGACCTCTTCACTTCAATTGAAATCTGGATTGTTTCAAATGATTCCCCTACCATCTCCACCACAAATTTAGCTTTCTCTTTCTCTAGTATAAGAAGAGCCAGCCTGCTTCTTACATTTAGGCCACTTTCTGATTATTATTCTATAATCTCTGTATTCCCCTAATTTTAACTTACTGTTAGGAAGTAAAGTTGGCCCTCTCTCTATTCAAACCACTCCTGTATCCTCCAGAACCAGCGCCTACTTCTACTTTCCTGAATGAGGTCAACTACACTTCACCAAGCTTAATGTTTTTTAATTTTAACTAATTAATTTTTTAAAAATTAATTTTATTGAAGTATAGTTGATTTACAGTGTGTTAGTTTTAGGTGTACAGCAAAGTGATTCAGTTATACATATCCATATATCTATTCTTTTTCAGATTCTTTGCTCATATAGGTTCTCATAGACCAAGCTTACCAATTTTATAGTTTCATTGCCTGTCTTCATCTATGCCATGACCTCATTTCTCATTCACATCTCAAAATTAAACTTTCAGAACTCCATTGCAACAATGATCAGTGGTCTAATGAACTTGTATAAGATGACCAGAAGTTGAAGTATTGTAAGCATTAGTAATATAAAAGTCCAACTTCTGTCTGTTCTGCAAATGAATATATGTTTAATCCTAAATATATGTTTAGTACTAAAAGTTTCACCATGGTAGTGTGAGTCTTTCCAAAATTTATTACATTCCTATTATATGCCAAGCACTGACTTACTCTTTGATTTCATTTTCCCCCCAATTTTGTTTTCCAAACACAGAATGACAACTTGGTGAAAAAAAACCCTGCGGTATATACCAAATACCAAGATGTGCATCCTCTGCCCATCCTCATTTCTGTATTCCCACTCATCCCATCGTAATTAGATTCTGCCACTTTTCTCCTGAGCCCTATAATAGTCTCATATCTACTCACTTCCCATCTCTTCCCCATCTTTTAATCTCAAATACAGTTCATACATACAGAACGTCACCTGAATGATGTTCATAACTGATGGCTGCTTGCTTTCTTAAGAATGCTTAAAAGATGCAGTGTTGGAAGAGAAAGCTGTCACCACCTGCTGACTTGTGCCCAAAGTCTCAGAGGCTGAAACTTCTGCTTTCATAAATGGGGAGGTCCAGCACAGAAGTGAATTGAAGAAGTGCCACAAAAGAGCTTATGAGCCTTTTAAAGACTTCCCAGGAGATATACACACACACATACATGTACACAAGATGTTCAGTGTGATTTCAGAGAAATTCTCAGAGACCTCATATGTCTCGAACACTGGGTAAGACCTCTGCTTCCAGACATTCTAAAATTTACTCTTGAATAATGCAACCCAGAGAGTGGAGTACTTGGACCAAATTACTTATATCCCTTATAGTATTATTTCTGGCAAATTACCCCATCCGCTTTTGGCTTGCATAACACACAATTACAAGAACTTCTTTTCTATCTATTGGTAGAGGTCCTCTTCCATCACATCCTGTATACAAAGACTATATAAGTGCACATAATGTCTTACATATTATTTCATAGGGGTAACCGATACTTGGTGTCCAATGTAGAATAACATGGACTATGGGCTAACAATGTTCTATAAAGAATAAAGTAGTTCTTTGTAAACTAGACTGTTTATATATTTCATACACACGCTTTTTTTCCCAGTTATTCTCTCTTATCACTTAATAAATTCTTTTGATGTCTTTTCTATATCATTTGTACTAAAGTGAAACAAAGCAAGATGTTTTTGATTGCTCCATACCTGGACAAAAGTGTTAGAATGGAAGCCTAGAGGCTGCTATGGTGGTAGCAGTCATAATGAAAATGAGAGAACCCCTAAATGGATGTGGTTTTCCTGCTTCAATTACCTGGAGATTGTTTTCCAGTGCTGACACCAGGATGTTCTGCATTTTGCTTTAGTGAAAGGAATGAGTGTTTCCTCTACAGTTTTAATTATAATTTTGTTTCCTCTAAAATGGCTATGTAATTTCATTGACCATTGAGTTAATACAAAGTGAACTCCTTGGCCTGGCCCTCCAGGCACTCCAACTGTTCTAACCTATCCCTGCTGCTCCATCACCTCCCCTTCTCCTACACATGGGCCTGTGCTGCCATCAAACTGCACAAACCTCTCTTCTCTCAAGTGCTGGGGAGTTTTCTAATCTCTGTGTCACTTTTCATTCTGCTGATTATGTCAGGAATCGGATTTTCTTAGATGCGATGCACACTAAATCTACTTTACACGTATAACATGCTTATATAGTTAGTAAATTTGACAAAAAATTATTAAATGATACCTAATGATGACTACATTATAAAATCATATATATATGCTTTTTCATATATATTCATGTCTTTCAACACTAACCTCACCCTCTCCATTCTCATAATACTTAAAATATGCTTGCTTTATGTTGTCCAGGCCATTGCACGTGGTGCTCTCTTTGCCTGGACTTCTCTCCTTCCTCCGTTCTTCTACTTGCTACCACTTCCCCATGTAATGACCCGATTTGGAGAAGACTTGTTTCTGCTTCTCTTATGGGTTCCCTTAGTACCCTATTCTAAGTTCTATTAATTCAGACTGCATTGTAACTCCCTGTTCATTGTCTTACTTGCTCATTGTGTCCCCAATGCCTATACAGCACCTAACGTTTGGAAAGTACTCAAATAAATGAAAGTTGGTGACATTGAAATACATGTATAACTGGTTTAGAAGAGTTAAATGATCATTGTTATTGAAAGTCATAAAGATACTTACGCCTTTGAGCCAGTAATCCAGGAGTCAAAAATTCAAATGCTTTCAGGGTCAAGCAGGTAATCTAAATGTACAATGTTGGCCTGGGGGAAGGCAATGGGAATACAGGTTACTGTACTTGCCTCACCTAAACACATTCAGATTTACACTTTTATAAATACTGTCGATACAAGCCAAACAAACCATAACCCCTGTCTCATTCAAAGAAACAATTCTGTAGAGGAAAAAAATATTCATAATAATATTATTTGTGAATCTATCTGTAATAAGGAAAAAAATGAAGACAAATAGCTAGTAATAGGAAGCGGATTAAATTAAATATAGATTGTATCCATTAAATATCATGTATTCTTTAACATTAAAATAATCCCCCAATTGTAATATATGAAAAATGCTTTCGTTATTGGAAATGGTGAAGGAATAACACAAAACTCTGTGTTTGCTGTAATTGCAACCATGTAAAAATATACATCCTTGTTAAAAAAAAAAGGATTATGCAAAATGAAGATAACTATGTTAGGGTGCTCAAAATAGAAATGATTTTTGTAAAGTTCAGCATTTAATAATGCCGTCATTTTTCCAATCCTAGTCTCTGGAGAAAGCTTTGGCAATATCTCTTGGAGTCTTAGAAGATGATACCTAGCAAGCAGAACCAGGTTACTTTGGGTAAAAGCTGAAGAATATGAATTGTGGGCTGAGCTACAAATAACATTGTCATAGCAACCTCCAAAGATTTCATAGAAAAGGCATGACTTGGATTTCTCTTTTTTTTTTTTTAAGGAAAATGACTAACAAGATCCCTTTTAAAACAGTTCCGATATAGTGCGGGATAAGATACAATAAGTTTGATAAAGAGTTTTGTTGAGAAATTGGGATAAACTGGCAGAACCTTGAGATCAGAAGTGAGACTCCCTAGTGTAGCCTTAGCACATTATTTTGTGTGTGTATTGATTAGTTTTCAGTGACATAACACTTATGTGATGCCAATCTGCCTTCCCTGCAGATAATATTTATTTAATAATAAAATATTAAGAACAATATAATAATTCTATAATGATAATAATGGTTATTGTTAGTAAAAAAAGTTCAATTTTCCTTGTTAAGAGACATTTAATATATTTCTCTGATTCTTTATAAAGGCTTGATTATCTGTTCTCAGGGTTCTTCTGTGATACTATATATAACCTCCTGGAAACAGAGGACTGTGGAAATACTGATAGTGTCAACGGAAATCATTGTAACTTCTTTGGAAAGGGCGTATTCCATCAGTCTCATTGCCTCATTTGTTAAGCTGAATCGCCATCCTCAGTGACAGATCTTTTCAGTGTCCAAACTTCCTGCAAGGATTTATGTATTAACCCCATTCTGTTTGAGTTTAGATCAGGAGTGTCCCTTAGGTTATTTTAGGAGCCCAGGATTCCTGTAGTTTGCAAAAGCTGGCCCAGCCCACTGGCAGAAAATCTGCTTCTGATATCATAGTCCTGTGGTAACAACTTTGGTATCTTGCACAGATAAGCAGCCTTGATATAGGTCCATGTGGTTAAGGAGGAAGACATTGTCAGTAATTACTTTTACGGGGGAAATGCTAGTTAGCAATTTTTTTCCAGTTCGAGGTAAACATGTAAATCTGGGCTTATCATAAATAGCAATATATCCAAAGTATCATTCTCAGACTACACACAAATTTTTGACTCTAGCTTTCTGTGTAACGTTAGAAAAACAAACAAACAAAAAAGCATAGTCAGATCACCTGTTACCTCAAAATAAGGAGCTGTGTGGCAGCATCGGGAAGCATAATGAGTGAAGCCAGAATTAACAAGTAGCAGGGCTGAGTGTGGAACCCCTGCAGTTCAGGCCTGACCATTGAAACTGGCACCTGATTGCCCTTACAAGTACTACCTGTTCACTCAGTTCTTGAAACAATCAAATGTATACCGTAAATATCATGGTTCTGCTAACACCTTTTGTGTGTTTTCTGAAGCCACTGGTAGAACTAACCTTTTTAACCATCTGCTGAGGACAGAAGTCACGTTATAAGTCAAGTGGAACTTTGAGTTCTATTTCCATTTCTAAACATTTGACCGCAAAATTAAACCTCAGATTCTTAAAGAAGAATTCAGTCTTCTGGGTAAGTGGGATCTGTCCACTCGTTCATTCAACAGTTACTGAGCTGCTGCTTCATGTAGAATGTACAAGTGGGTTAAAAGATGTTTGAGGAGATTACTGTCTCGTTAGCCATCCAACTAATCATCACTCATGCTGAAGTTTTGAATCAGAAAAAAAAAGAGTTGAACCAATATTTGTTAAATTTTGCACACAAATAGCCCTAGGGAGCACAGAAGGGAAGATTTTTTCCATTGAAAAAATGTATGACTTTTCTGAATAAATTAATATGTATCTTAATCATCTACGTTTCAAATGAGGAAAAGATTAATTTAACAGAATCATTCTGTAAAACCCCTACTGCTTTGAATCCTATGAGAACTTGTTGCTAATTTGAGGCTTTCAAATTTAAAGTCATAAGATAAGTTGAGCAGTCAATAACCTTGAAATTTAGGAAAGTGACTGACATGGACTAGCCAGAACGTTTTTTGCAGTAATTTGATTTATAACTCTGCCCTAATCACTCTTAAAAATCAGCTAGACAGTAAAAAGTTCTCTACCTTCAAACCTCTTGATGCAGTTTTGCAGATTAATCTGAATGGGTTGAAAATTTGATGAAAGGATGGAGAGCATCTAAATTTAGTTTTTCTGGATAGCCACATGCAAAAGAATGAGACTAGACCACTATCTTATACCATACATAGATATCAACTCAAAATGGATTAGAGACTCCAATGTAAGATCTGAAACAATAAAACTCCTAGAAGAAAACATAGGCAGTATTCGCTTTGACTTTGGTTTTAGCAATATCTTTCTGCATATGCCTCCTCAGGCAAGGAGACAAAAGCGTAACTAAACAAATGGGACTATTATCAAACTAAAAAGCTTCTGTACAACAAAGGAAACATCAACAAAATGAAAACCTACCAAATGGGAGAAGATATTTGCAAATCATGTATCTAATATCCAAAATAGATAAAGAATTCAAGCAACTCAACAACAAAAAAGCTAACAATCCAATTAAAAAACGAGCAGAGAAACTGAATAGATATTTTTCCAAAGAAGGTATATAGATGGCCAACAAGCATGTGAAAAATGTTCAACATCACTAATTATCAGGGAAATGTAAATCAAAACCACAGGGAGATATCACTTCACACCCATTAGAATGGCTATTATCCAAAAGACAAGAAATAAGTGCTGGAGAGGAAGTGAAGAAAAGGGAACCCTTGTGCACTTTTGGTGGGAATGTAAATTAGTGCAGCCACTATGGTAAATCACATGGAGATTCCTCAAAAAGTTAAGACTAGAACTATCATATGATGTAGCTATTCCACTTGTGGGTGTTTATCCAAGGAATACAAAAACACTAATCTGAAAAGATATATGCACCCCTGTGTTCATCACAGCATTATTTAGAATAGACAAGATGTGGAGACAACCTAAGTGTTCACTGATGGATGAATGGATAAAGAAGATACACACACACTTACAATGGAAGAATAGCCATAAAAAGATGAAATCTTGGCATTTGGGACAACATGGCTGGACCTTGTGGGTATTATGTTAAGTGAAATAAACCAGATGGAGAAAGACCAATCCCATATGATTTAACTCATATGTGGCATATAAAAACAAGCAAAACAAAATGAATGAAGAAACCAAACTGAAATAAATAGATACAGAGAACAGAGTAGTGGTTAGCAGAGGAGAAGGGGGTGGAGGGAGGGCAAGATGGGTAAAGGGGGTCAACAATATGATGACAGTTGACAACTAACCTTTTGGTGGTGAGCACACTGTAGTTTATATAAATGTCAAAATATAATATTATACACCTGAACCTTATGTGTTATAAACCCATGAAACTATAAATAAATAAAAAATTAATAAATAAATTTACTTTCATTAACTTATGAAACAGCAACATACTTTGCCCAATTTACTTAGCTTCAGAATTTTCATTTGTACAGTTTGAACCAGAAGTACCTTTTTATTGGTTTATTTTTTTTCTAAAATTCTAAGACTAAATTGTTATTACAATGTCTTCACAAAATTATTAATAGAATGCCTTCATAATTATCTCACGTAAATATTTAGATAAATAGCTATGTAATAGCTGAATTTTCTCAAACTGTTAAAATATTATTTCTAAAGGTATATTTCAGGTTAAGAAGGATTAAGCTGCAGAGATATAATGTTTAATGATATTTCTCAAGTGATAAGAACTTACTGTCAGAAGCATGTAATGTATTAGTACCCTCATTATGGAGTTCAGATTCTCTCTTCAGCAGAAAATGCTCAGGGCATATGTGAGTGATGATAATTTTTTTTTCTATGCCTATATTCCTATAGCATTTCTTATCATGATGTCATTGGGTAACTGCATTTAAAGTGGGCTCTTAGGGACTTCCCTGGTGGCGCAGTGGTTAACAATCCACCTGTCGGGGCTTCCCTGGTGGCACAGTGGTTGAGAGTCCGCCTGCCGATGCAGGGGACACGGGTTCGTGCCCTGGTCCGGGAAGATCCCACATGCCGGGGAGCGGCTGGGCCCGTGAGCCATGGCTGCTGAGCCTGCGCATCCGGAGCCTGTGCTCCACAACGGGAGAGGCCACAGCAGTGAGAGGCCCACGTACAGCAAAAAAAAAAAGAATCCACCTGTCAATGCGGGGGACACAGGTTCGAGCCCTGGTCCGGGAGGATCCCACATGCCGTGGAGCAACTAAGCCCATGCACCACAACTACTGAGCCCGTGTGCCACAACTACTGAAGCCCACGTGCCTAGAGCCTGTGCTCTGCAACAAGAGAAGGCACCGCAATGAGAAGCCCGCGCGCCACAACGAACAGTAGCTCCCACTCCCCGCAACTAGAGAAAGTCCACGTGCAGCAATGAAGACCCAACACAGCCAAAAATAAATAAATTAGAAAAAAAGATGATTCTTTAATAAATCAATCAATCAATAAATAAAGTGTGCTCTTAAGCATTTGCCAATTAAAGAAACTCAACATAAAGACCCAAAGACCCCATCTGAGTTTGCTAAGTCATGCAGTGTTAATAAAACTGTGGCTCATTGGAATGTAGTGTGTTACAGGATTTTTTGCACACTTAGCTCTTCAACTGATTTGGTTTGGATTCTAGTCAGATTACTTGGTACCTTGGTTAAGTGGGCTTGTGAAAAATACCTGATATATACAACCACTTCCTTTGGAGCTAATAGCTATGTGTTTGCTAAGTATTTTGTGAGCAGAAAAGATCAGAGAGCAAAGAAAGCTGGATTTCCTTAAAAGCACTGAACTGTAACATGTATGTAAAGACTGGGTAATTACTGGGCAGAAACAGGCCCGCCAGTAAAAGCCAAATATATGCAGCTCCCTTCTTCTGCTGAAAATCTGTCCTAGTTTCATGTTAAATTATATATTAAAAGAATACTGCATTTTTCTATAATGATGTTTTTATAATATAGAGGGTGTTTCTGACCAAAGACTCTACATCCACAATATATGATAAAAGCAAAGGTATAATGATAAAATATCATACTCAACTCATTTAAGTAGTAAAGTATATTCTAAACCTCATAATGGACAAATACAGTCACTGTGAGGTGGTTCTATAAGTCTCTAATATATTTCAAAAAGGTATATATCATGTTCAAACCAATTTCTACTATATCTTAAATTATAACTATATAAAATGAACCCATTAACTTTAATGACCACTTATTTACACTAATATAAGTCTGTTCCCCAACAAGAAAGATGTACATATGTATATGGGTGTTTGTATGAGTTAGATAACTGGCATCTTTTAAAAAACTGCTCAAGAAAGTTTGAAGTAATGAATTTTCATGTAGCATGAGGAGGTAATCAAAATCATTCTCCCATATTTCCTTAATTCTAAGGTGCCATATGTTGTATATGTCCTTAAGTTAGTGAAACTTTTTTTGGAAAGAAAAAGCAAGTACACCCAATGCGCACATTAGAAGGAGAATTCTGGTTTTATAAATTTTATAATGAAAAAAAGAAAATGGAGTACATATTTTTATTTACCTTAGAATTAAATTTGAATTTAAGCTTAATTTCTACAGTAACCTTTAGAAATTTTTATTATGCAGTCTTTCTTGATGATAATTTGTAATTTGCTATGATTGATTTAGAATTTCCACATTTCCATCCATTTTTAGAATTCAAAATTTTGGCTAAAACCATCAATTATTGGAAATCCTCTCAATGTAGACTGTGCATGAGGCCAGTACCTGAGCTGATCCTCTAGGGAGCTTCATGGAGAGTATAATAAGGGGAGCCCTTGTTGAGTAATTTATAGTTGATTAACATCATCATGAATTGCTCCCAACTTTATTCATGATTCTGAACACTTGAGATAATTGAAATACCAAAAGAACAAGTATAAAGCTATTAGGACGAGTGGATACTTGAGCCTACTCACAGTCTCTTTGAGGCAGAGGCTCATTTTGTGCATAAGTGTAAAGAAATATATTTTTGGAAAAATAATTCTAGTTCCAGTTAGAAGATGGTGAACTCAGAGATTTCATTGATCACTGCTCAAAGTGTTTAGAGCCATTGAAAACATTTCCCCCTAGACATTGACATGATGGACTTATTTTAATCAGCAATTACAAAAGTTGACCAAGTGCCAGGCATCAGTGAGTAGATTATTGGGCAAAAATCAGTCTTTCCCCCTTGTACAAAACCTGGATGCATCCTGTCCAAGGACAGACTTAAACAGGCAAGGGAAAGTTTATTGAAAACGATTGCAGTTGGAGAGAGAGATTGGACTAAACTCTGCTGAAACAAAAGGTGGGACAGTTTACCAATTCTGGAGTGAGCTAGTGGACTGGTACTGGAGGACATTAGGAGGAGACTGGTTAATGTGATTAGGCCATCTGTGTTTGCTAATCAGCACTTATTGAAGTTAGACTCTTGCCCTCCCACAGAGAATGTGGTGCTATCTTTCTTGATGATTACATTTCGAAAAATGGCTCCCATGTCCGTGAGAAAGACATTCCTGGGTTGTAAATCTGGCAAGATTACTAGAAGAAGATTTACGTGTCAAAGGGGTGAAAAAAGAATTTGCATGTTTTTTAGAGTGAATGTTCTAAATAAGGGGAGGTCAAGGGCCTATAAGTCAGGAAGAAACCTGTCTAAAGTTTTATTAAGCTGAAAGGAATGTGAAGGCTGTCTTGGTCAATCTAAACCTTGAACACAGGTAAAGATGTTTGCCAACTCTAGAGAAAAGCCTACAAGTACGGCAAGCTCCTTTACCTTTAATCTCCCATCCTCCCTAATCTGATTTAGATATTTCCCTTGTGTTGTCACAGGCTTACCAATATCACAGAATTTATCAGGTCAAATTGCAATTTTTTGTCTGTTTACTACTCTTGACACTAGACTGTAAGGTACCTGAGAACAGGGATCCTGTTGACATTTGTAACCACAGGACCTACTGTAATTCCCCTTACCTCAATTCATGCCTGCTAAAATAAACTGAATTCTAAAAAAATAACAGAAAAGTAGCTGAGATAGGAAATAAGAATGTGGGAATTACAAAAAAATTAAGAGCCTTTAGTTTAGTAAAATGAAGATGGTAAGGGAATATGATCAGAAGCCATATATTCCTAGAAGGTATGAAATTTTCTAGTAAATCCTAGAAAACTAGAAGTTGGCCACACCCAGTGGAGATAGGAAAGAGGGCTCACATTTAATGTACACTATATGGTAGACACTATGTTAGCATATCAAATTTAATCCTTTATCTGTGAAGAAAGCACTGCAAACCCTATTTTATAAGTAAGAAAACTGATACCTGGAGTGGCCATATACCACCTCCAGAACAGTGAACCAAGATTTAAACACTCACCTTTATGGCCCCAAAGCTCTTAAATTTGGCTGCCTTAAACATAAATTATAATAGTTTAAGTTTAGGAGAGAAAAATGACCAATACTTTTAACTTTGCATATGAGATGATATCCCTAAGAAGGGATCACCCTCAAAATATAAATAGAATCAATAAGTATCAGATGTGTCTTAAATACTAGAGACAAGCAAGGTTGTAAAGAAAACTGGTGATGTTTGGGGGTACCTTGCAAAACTTTTGAAGGTGGTGTCACCACAAGGAGACTCTGTCTCTTGGTAGCACCATCAGCTCTGCTTCTGGATTGGATGGATTTTGAGATGACATTAGAAGTGCTCTTCTCTTAGAGTTAGGACATTCTCGGATTCTTTAGTAATGAAATACCTTTGATTCTTTGCTTTATCACCAAAAAAGATGGTTTAAAGGAACAACCTTTTTGTTTTTCCAGATACACACTGGGAATGCTATTTACTAACTCTCACTACATGCTAGAGATATGATGGTAGTCCCCTTCTATATCGCAGTATACCGTACAGAAAATATTAAGGCTACTGGCATCAGTCCCATATGGTTAAATATGCTATTTAAAGGAGGATATTCCTGAACTGGAGAGGGATGTCTGGGACAAGAGCAAGCAGGATGAGGATTTAATCAACAATTTAGTTTTCTCTGGAAGCCTGATAAAATTCAAATACCCATGTCTCGCTTACATGGGACTTATTTTTCAACATAGTATGGCTTGACAATTTTTCTTAAGAATTTGGGATGAGAAGGAAAAACATAATAATTTAATCTAGTCAATAAAAGGAATATTGATGTTCCTCATATTTCTTTGAAGTCCTTTGGTAAATTTCTTGACTTGTCATCTGACTGACTTTTACCCTTTTCTAGAAAAAAAGCATACCGGGAGGAAGTAAGACCTAGTGGTTTTTAGTGTACTCTTGGCATTCTTCCAACTCTTCTGGAAAACATCATTCTATCACTTATATTCCTGTAGAACTGTAAGTTGAAATGAAGAACCCTCTTACCCAGCCTCTTACACAAAAGTATCATGATATTCTTTAAAAGACTCTATCCAAACAGACACATTTTAAATAATTATTAGTTCATCATCATGAGCCAACAAGACTGCAAGGTTGCTTAGCAACAGAATCAGGCACTCTTAACAGGAACATGCATGGGAACAATGGTGAAAAGTGATGGAGATCTTACAAAGGCAAATTCTTTGAATTAAATCTTTGTGAAAAGACATCACGGGGAAAATGAGTTTTTTAACCTAAGAATTGTTTCCTGAGATTGATACATTATTTCATAGCTAAACATCAACCACTTTCCATAGAATAGATAGAACAATGGAACTTTTAGTCTTTACATAATTTAGGGCACTTACAAAACATTATTTATCAGTGTTAGCTTGAAAATGAATAATATTTCTGTGTTGTCCCATTATCTTTAAAACTGTATAGATACATAAAGAAAGGAAGTTACTTACAAAAATAAATACTGCAAATGTATTTGATTAATGACGTTCTATTTTTATGTCATACATAGACTATAAAAAATTGTATTCTTTTAAATTTGAACAAGATATAAGTATATATATATATATATATATATATATATATATATATATATATACACACATACATACATACACACAAACATGCATTATCTATCTAATTCCCATTTCCAGTGGAAAAAAAAAGAAAAGAAAAGAAAAAGCCTGCAAAGCATTGTCTCTTTGGGACTCCTAGATTGACTAATTTTTGACTAGTTTGACTGAATGGGCTGATTTTATACTACAATACCTGTAAAGGCACTAACTTGCTTCTATTAGTAAATGGAAGAAAATCCAGTACATATGGGCTCTGTTGATGCAATATGTAAACACCCAGCAAGTTCAAAGAGTAAGCTCAACATCCTGGCAGAAGACCTCAACTTTGACCCTAGTCCCATCTCTGGTTTGGACAATTCACTTAACCACCATAGACCTCATATTCCTCATCTATAAAAGGAGGCCTCCAAGATTACTTTCAGCTCTAAAATTCCTAAAGTTCATGTCCATCAACTCTAAGTAGCATCATTCTTTTTTTCTCACAGAAGAATTGTTTGTTTTACTGCATTGGTTATTTGACTACTGTCTTTATGTAAATACTAGAAGTAGCAGGCTTGTTCACCAATACATTCAGGTATCAGGCAAAAAACTTTCAATACTGGGTTTTTGTTTGTTTCTTTCTTCATGGCTGATTGCATGTTGCAGAGCTGATTTTTAGTTTCTGGAAGTTAAAAACATGCAGGTGTAGATATAATATGCTGCAGCCATTTATATCACCAGCCATAATGTTTTAAAACAACTGGCTTTTTTGCATAGTCTTTAGAAGAGGGTTAGATGAGCACTTCTGTTTTCCTTTTCTTGAGAAGTTTTATAAAAACACCAAAAGGTCATCTTTAAAAGGTCAGACAAGATTAACAACAAAATCTTGGAAGACAGCCAGTCCACCAAGGAAACAAACCCAAAGGACTCTTTACAGATGCAAATCTTAAATAAGCAACAGAACCTGAGAGTGGGGTGAGGGCAGGGGAGAGAAATACGTTGTAGCAAAGAAATACATTCAAGAGATGCCTCGTGGCATTGAACTGTTGGAAAGGAGTAGCAGTAAACAAACCTGGCCCCCAGCAATTGCTAAAGGGCACATTCATTAGGAAGTTGGAAGCAAGAAGTCTAAGATCATGAGTCAGAGAAGCAGAATCATGAGCCACACCCACACTGGGTTCTATATGCTCTTGTTAAAACAAAGAGAAGTTGATGTAAATCTTTTAATTGCAAGGCATTGAAAAAGTGGTTATTAATCCCACTAGTTGATGCCAGGCCAGGTTTCTGATTATACAACTGAGGATGTAGCTCTATAGTCCTGACAGCTGGGTAGTAGAGAAGATGCAGTTTTCTTCCCACAAAAGTACCACTTCTCCTACTAACAATTCTAAAGGGAGAGAAAGCCTTTAACAGAGAACACGTTAAAGGAGAGTCACAGTTATTTAAAACCAGAAACTTAAATATTGATGGAAGAAGCAAGTAGGTTTAGGAAGAGAGCAAGCTACAGAAATTGATAAAAGCTTTGCACTTTTAGTTGAAATTTTTAAAATTATAAACAGAAATGGAGAATTCTCTGCCATTTGTATTTTATCCAGTATTCAACTAAGTGGCCTATTAGTTTAGTAGGATGAAAAGTATCTTGCTGGCAAATGTGGAAACTAATACTGAAACAAAAATATAAGGCAGAGACATATTTTTGTAGCAAAGGATTTCACCAGCTTTGTCAGGGTTGACACAAGAATCATATTATAGGGGCTTCCCTGGTGGCGCAGTGGTTGAGAGTCCGCCTGCCGATGCAGGGGACACGGGTTCGAGCCCTGGTCCGGGAAGATCCCGCATGCCGCGGAGCAACTAAGCCCGTGCGCCACAACTGCTGAGCCTGCGCTCTAGAGCCCGCAAGCCACAACTACTGAGCCCACGTGCCACAACTGCTGAAGCCCGTGTGCCTAGAGCCCGTGCTCCGCAACAGGAGAAGCCACCGCAATGAGAGGCCCGTGCACCGCAACGAAGAGTAGCCCTTGCTCGCTACAACTAGAGGAAGCCCGCATGCAACAACGAAGACCCAACACAGCCAAAAATAAATAAATAAAATAAATTTAAAAAAAAATCATATTATAGTTATACTTAATATAAATGTTAGATTATGTAATACATACATGTATATTCAGTAGAAATAGTCAATAAATTGTACATAATGTACTACAGTAGTAAATGTTAGGTTCTTTTCAATGAATACTTTATAGTGTTTTTGCGATCTTTATAAAGAACCTGGTTTTTAAATAAATACTATTTCAAATTTGGGGAATGAGAAGTTTAAAATAAGATGAACCAGATTTCTACAATCCATTTTCTGATGCTCAAAGTGGGCAGACTACAAAATGGAGCATGGCTGAGGCCATGTGGTCATCTGTGTGTTCCTTGCACTGTTTGAATTTTATGATACATCCGTAATATGCAGGGGCACAAATCACTCATAGGTTATGCTTTTTAGGCAAACTTTTACACACGAATAACAACTAATTAGAATAGACCTTAGCAAAACCGTGATGTTTGCTTGTTTCATCAAGCTCCACTTTCTGAGTTTCCCCTGTGAGTCTATTTATTGCTCTGTCTTCTCTATTCCCTAATACCCTCTGCAGAACCCTTATGCCCTCAAGTTCTCTTCCCTCTTGCACATCATCAAAACTTGCTTTTGGATCATTCAGGCTGAGGTAAAAATGACTACGATCTTAAAGCACAACCAGTATTTGAATTTTAATGGGAAAAAAAGATTTAAGCTAAAGGGATGAGATTCTGAGATAAAAGGATGAGAGTTGAGCGCCAACCATCAGTTAGTAGATGAGAAGACATTTTTAGGCATCAAAGCTTTTCCGCGGGCTTCCCTGGTGGCACAGTGGTTGAGAGTCCGCCTGCCGATGCAGGGGACACGGGTTCATGCCCTGGTCTGGGAAGATCCCACATGCCGCAGAGGGGCTGGTCCCGTGAGCCATGGCCACTGAGCCTGCACGTCCGGAGCCTGTGCTCTGCAACAGGAGAGGCCACAACAGTGAGAGGCCCGCATACCACACACACACACAAAAAAAATGCCCAGATAAAACATTTCATTTTCCCATTAGAGAAATGCAAATCAAAACTACAATGAGGTATCACCTCACATTAGTCAGAATGGTCATCATCACAAAATGTACAAACAATAAATACTGGAGAGGGTGTGGAGAAAAGGGATCCCTCTTGCACTGTTGGTGGGAATGTAAATTGATACAGCCACTATGGAGAACAGTATGGAGGTTCCTAAAAAACTAAAAATAGAACTACTATATTACCCAACAATCCCACTATTGGGCATATACCCAGAGAAAACCATAATTCAAAAAGATGCATGCACCCCAATGTTCACTGCAGCACTACTTACAATAGCCAGGACACGGAAGCAAACTAAGTGTCCATCAACAGAGGAATGGATAAAGAAGAAGTGGTACATATATACAATAGAATATTACTCAGCCATAAAATGGAACGAAAACGGGTCATTTGTAGAGACGTGGATGGACCTAGAGTGTGTCATACAGAGTGAAGTAAGTCAGAAAGAGAAAAACAAATATTGTATACTAACACATGTATGTGGAATCTAAAAAAATGATATAGATGATCTTATTTGCAAAGGAGAAATAGAAACACAGACATACAGAAAAAATATATGGATACCAAGGGAGAAGCGGGGAGTGAGACGAATTGTGAGATTGGGATTGACATACATATACTATTGATACTATGTATAAAATAGATACCTAATGAGAACCTACTGTATAGCACAGGGAACTCTACTCAGTTCTCTGTGGTGACCTAAATGGGAAGGAAATCCAAAATAGAGGGGATATATGTATAGGTATAGCTGATTCACTTTGCTGTACACCTGAAACTAACACAAGAGTGTAAAGCAACTATATTCCAATAAATTTTTTTAATTAAAAATAGAAAAATATGGGGAAAAAATCAGGGATTTAGGGGGAAAAATTTAAAGAATCATTACCATATGAAAAAGTGATTAGTGTCACTAATGATAAGGAACATACAAATTGAAAGCACAGAGAGATATCACTAAGAGATGGCAGGGAAGTAGTGCAACTGTTACACACATTAGTGTTCTGTTGGGTGAATATGGTGATCCAAGAGATTAAGAAAATATTTTTTTTTTAAATGGGGGAAAGCAGAGCCTTTTTTATTTTATTTATTTATTTATTTATTTTTTGCGGTACGCGGGCCTCTCACTGTTGTGGCCTCTCCCGTTGCGGAGCACAGGCTCCGGACGTGCAGGCTCAGCGGCCATGGCTCACGGGCCCAGCCGCTCCGCGGCACACGGGATCTTCCCAGACCGGGGCACGAACCCGTGTCCCCTGCATCGGCAGGCGGACTCTCAACCACTGAGCCACCAGGGAAGCCTCAAGAAAATAATTTGGCACAATCGAATTTTTAAAAACTGAAAATATCACACTATGCTGCAGACATTGTTATTAGTTGTTTGCCTAACTGTTCTTGCATATTTAACACTAGGAGATATGTCAAAAAAAACAGAAAAATAACCCATAAATTCTCTCAATTTATTTGGTAAAGCTTAAATTCATAGCAAACAAATTTTAAATGCAAAACTGAAGATAGTGGTTACCTCTGAGGGGATCAGAAAAGAGGAAAGGTCACCAGAGTCATGCAAGTGATATCAAGGTAAGAGTCATGTTCAGTTCTTAGACTGAATGGTGAGTCTTTGAAAAGATAATCTGGAAAATTAGAAGTCACTGCCTCTACTCTCAAGGTCAGAAAATACGTAAGAGACCCAGAGAGATTTTTTTTACCACACGTGGTTGCAATTTTATAGATAATAAAAAATGAAACCTCATTCTTGCCATTAAATCAATGTTATTTTTTTAATTTGAAGAAAAATGAGGCTATATAAATTTTTACAGTGGTGAACCCTGTAAAACTGCTCCTTTGAACATTACAGTGGTAATTTCAAGTCTTTAAAACACAAGTTTGAAGAGATAGGAAAATCCATTACATGTTCTTTCATACTTTCATGTAAATTAATATTAAAACAGCTTTATTAAGTTGTTTATATAATAAAATGCACATATTATAGTATGCAATTTGATGAGTTTTGATGTATGTATAAAACCATGAAACTATCACCACAATCAAAATAATAAACAGATCTGTTGACAAAAAAGTTTCCTCATGGTCTTTTTAATGTATTCTTTCCAACTCTACCTACCCCTCTAATCCCGGGCAACAACTAATCTGTTGTCACCATGCAATAATTTGCATTTTTCTAGAATTCCATATATGTTCAATTCCACCATATATACCCTTTTTGTCTGTCTTCTTTCTGTCAGCATATGTGAGATTTATTCATGTTGTGTATGTCAATAATTCATTCCTTTTTGTCATTTTATTACTTTTTATGAATATAGTACAGTTTATTTACCCCTTTGCTTATTGTTCATTAAACTTTTTTTGACCATATTTAGTTTGTCTTTAATTACATCCAATTTATTTTCATCTTGGACATTGTAATTTTCATCTCTAGAAATTTGAAAGTCTGTTTTGCATTACTTTTTATCTTCTTTGTTTCTACTTCCTTTTGGACATAGGCAGTACAGGTATAATAATTGTTTTAATATCAGTGCTTACTACTTCTAACACTTCCTTGGTAACTTTTCATTGGTTTTCTAACACTGTGAATTTTACATAGTGAGTGTTAGATATATTTATTTCTATAAACATTCTTATGCTTAATTTTGAGATTTATTAAAATTCCTTAGGAATGCTTTGATCCTCTGGATCTGGTTTATAAGATTTGTTATTTGGAACTTTTGCAGTTTTGTTTTAGGCTAATTTTTTTCCCACTACTGAGGCAAAACCCTTCTGTGTACAGCACCCTGTAAACTTTGAGGTTTTCCAGTCGGGAAGGTGGGGTGAGAACATGCACTATGACTGTCTTTGTGTGAATGCCATGCCTTGTTACACCCAATCCTTGAGGTGGTTTTCCCTAACCTCAGACACATGCCCTGATCAGCACTTAGCCAAATGCTGGAGGGGAGCACTCTGCTGCCATCTGGAATTCTCTCTCTGTGCAGCCCTGTCACTGTTCCTCTGACCTACGAATTCTAGTCTTGGTTTCTCTGAACTCTCAGCTCTGTCTCCTCAACTCATTCCTCAGTCCCCATCTGCACTCAAGATCTGTCTGAAATCAGAAGGACTGACACCAACATGCACTGCAATGCGTTATCTTATGTAAAATTGGGTTTAAAACAATAACTTACAATTAAGGATGCTTATAATACTAGTGATAAGTTTCTTACAGTAGTAACAATTACACACAGTAGGTAATATATTCAAAGGGCAATTTTCATCTAATATTCACGTTATTTCAAATCATTTTTGGAGTCATTCCAAACATGTTAAATACTATCTCAAATGTAGTAAGTTTTCTTTCTATATAGGACACGTAATAACTGTCTTATACATATGTATATATCAGACAAATATGAATTGATCTTTTTTCTAGGGTATACTCATATATTACATAAGTTTAACTATACAATAATTGTTCTTTACTAATTTCCCCCTTTTCAATAAGAAAATGTTATATTTCCTTACATATATTTTTATATATTTTATATATACTACAAATATGTATTTATATATAGTCTTATGATGTATATGTGTATATATACATAGACTAGAAACATATATATATATATATACATAAAATACATATACATACACACATAGACTAGAAACAATTAATTGCATCAATTGATAAAACACTAAACTCAGGAAAATCTAACGCTTCTCTAACAGTGCTCTGTACCTCCTCTCTCTCTCAGCATACAAATTAGGCAATTTTATATTAAGTCAACTTCTAGATCAAAGCATTCATCACTTAGCCAGAGGAAATATTTTTGGCACAAACTTCCTTTCACTTCTACAGATGGTTCCATATTGAAACTGTTCTTTTGTTCCAATCTCAAACACTATATTAAACAAACTTGTAACAGGTTTAAGATACCTTATTATTTGATAGTTTGTGTTGGGGCCACTCAAAGTATATTTGTAGTCATGAAAGACACTGAGACGCTTGACCCAAGGGTTAAAAATTTCCAGAATCTCTAGTGACAGGATGAGATAGCATTTACTGAAAAGCTACCCTGCTGCAGCCTACCGCTTCATTTACACATCACAATAGCTCTGAAAAGTAAACAGGATTTTCCCAGTTAGAGATGAAGAACTGTAAATTAAAAGTCAAGGAGTCTACCTTTGGTAAGCGATTAACGAAGAGCCTTGCTGAGATTTTAATCCAGCTGTATTTTGGAGCAACATGGATGGACCTAGAGGTTGTCATACTAAGTGAAGCCAGACAGAGAAAGACAAGTATAAGATATTGCTTATATGTGGAATCAAAAAAAAGAAGATACAAATGAACTTATATATGAAACAGAAGCAGACCCACAGACATGGAAAACAAACTTATGGTTACCAAAGGGGAAAGAGGGAGGGAATAAATTAGGAGTTGGGGATTAAAATATACACACCACCATATATAAATTATACAACTAACAAGGCCCTACTATATACCACAGAGAACTATACTCAATAATTTTTAATAACTTATAAGGGAAAAGAATCTGAAAAAAATTAGGTATATATGTATGTATAACTGAATCACTTTGCTGTATACCTAAAGCTAACACAACATTGTAAATCAACTATACTTCAATAAAAATTAATTAATTAATTAAAAAAGAAACCAAAAAGCTCTAAATGGCATACAGGTAATTTGACTCAAGGTAGAGTGAGCAATAACTGAAGTATCAAAATTTATATAACTCCACTACATAAGCCTCTTCGAATGATCTCTGCTCCCTATCAGCTCTGTGTTCCTACCTCTATCTTTAGTCTCAGGCCTAGGTCTGAGGTCAAACAGTGCACAGTATATTGGAAAGAGGGTGGATTTTGGAGTCTGAGAGTATGAAAATCTCAGTTTTATTTTTTTAATAGCCATGTGAGTGTTATGAACTTAATATTGTCCTCCTAAATTTTTTTGTTGAAGTCTTAATTCCTAATAGCTTACAATGTGACTGTATTTCTCGATAGGGCCTTTAAAGAGAAAATTAAGATTCAATGAGGTTATATGGGTGGGCCCTAATGCAATGTGACTGGTGTCCTTATAGGAAGAGGAAGAGTCACTAGGGATGTATCTGCACAGAGAAAAAGCCATTAGAGAACCCAGTGAGAAGGCAGCCCTCTCCAAGCCAAGGACAGAGGGCTCAGGAGAAACCAACTCAATCTTGTACTTCAGCCTCCAGAGAAAATAAGAGTTCTGTCTTTTGAACAGCTTAGTCTGTGGTATTTTGTGATGGCAGCCCTAGCAAACTAAGACAAGACCTTAAAACATTTTACATGACCTCTTTGAATCTAAATTTCCTTAGTTATTATTATAGTTTATAATTATAATAGATTGTATTGACTAATAAGTGAAATAATCTAGAGTGCAATGATGTACATATTCATAAATCTTATTTTCTCCTGGTATGTTTTTCTTGTGACTTCCAACTCCAATAAACTACTCATTAAGCTCATTCTCAGCAGTGGTTCATGAAACAAATCTAAGGGCAGAGAAAATAGGAAGAGAAATTAATAGTCAAAAGCATCTCGAAAAAGTTCACTTGCATAAAATTCACAAAACATTATTATTATTTTTACTTTCCTCAAGTTCTGGTCATCTCATTCTTGATGAATATGTCTGTGAGAATATTATTTTTTTCTTTAAATGGAAAATTTCAAAATGGATAAACCCTTAGCATTTCTTAAATTCGAACAATATTTGAGTGAGTAAATATAAAATGAAAAATGATTTAATCTTATTGTATAAGCAATTAATGCGGTTTTTTTTGTTTGTTTCTTTTTTTTTCTTTTGGTCTCACAGATTTACATACCAATTTGTTTGTGTTCCTGAATCTTCTCCTTCAAACTTTTGAGTCATATTCAATTGTGTTGTCTACTCAACAGAAGGGATCTTTCTCTGCCCCAATTTGCTTCACTCCATAGTCCCACAGACGCCTTACAGTTTTTTTTTTGGGGGGGGGGTTGGCAAAAAGCTGATAATCATGATTAACCCCTCACTTTCTTTCACTTCCTATTTCACATCTGCTAGTTCAACCATCAGAATATCACCACCATCCCCACCTCCACCTCTACCAATTCTAAATTCAAATCTCCCCTGAATTATTTTTATTTATTTATTTATTTTGCGGTACGCGGGCCTCTCACTGTTGTGGCCTCTCCCGTTGCGGAGCACAGGCTCCGGACGCGCAGGCTCAGCGGCCATAGCTCATGGGCCCAGCCGCACCGCAGCATGTGGGATCCCGGACCGGGGCACGAACCCGTGTCCCCTGCATCGGCAGGCGGACTCTCAACCACTGTGCCACCAGGGAAGCCCTCCCCTGAATTATTTTAATAGCGTTAGCTGTTAATTATTTTAATAGATACACAGCTGCTACTTCCCTTTCCCTCTTTCTCACCCTTTCCTTACCTTCAGTTCTTTTCAGGCCTTGAACCAGGAACTCTTCAAGGGATCAGACCACA
Source organism: Mesoplodon bidens (assembly GCF_964165515.1). NCBI lineage: Eukaryota > Metazoa > Chordata > Mammalia > Artiodactyla > Ziphiidae > Mesoplodon > Mesoplodon bidens. The sequence goes on from NW_027672415.1 coordinate 547,346, forward strand.
CACCTCCACTCTCCACTGGGAAGTGAGCTTTGCCTCATAAGGCAGGTCCTGCGCATGCTTTCTTTCTGTCCATCAATTTCCCCAAACCAGGTTGAATCCCCACTTGATCTCCATCTCCTAATTGAAGGAAGGGAGAAGACGGGAACTAATATTTATTATTTTCATCTGGGGATTCTAGGCTAGCTTCCTTATATATGTTAATCTTTACATACATGATATTATTATACTCATTTTACAGGCAAATGAAACTAATAAGTGCCTGGGATATTTGCATGACTATGTTAACAAGTGTTAACCTAGCCAACGAGTAGCAGTACTAGAATTCAAACCCAGATAAATCTGGGGCCAACTTCCAAGTCATTTCTACCTTGTGTTTCTTTGAAGGCATACATTAGCACTTTTTGTTGGCCACCCTGGGATCCCAGAATGACTGTTTGGGCAGGTAGCAAGAGGATATGTTTAGGAAGCAGAAAAAAACAGAATTTGTGGACCATTTCTTCAACTGTATAATAGAAATAAAAATTCCTAACAGTTCTTTTAAATAATAAAATCAAAGAATTTAGTACTGTTTTTAGGAAAGAATAAACACACACACGCAAATAGATACACACCTGTTATTTCTCTTCCCTCTTTCTCATTAAAAACAAATTCTAAAGTATCACTTAGGGATGGAGAGTTGAGGTGTGTGGCCTGAACGCAGAGTTCCTGGTTCAAGGTAAATACATACACACACAGCAAATTAAGTCACTGCCAGTTGTCCTTTTGGTGACCCCTCCAACTTCACTGCCTACCACCTTACTTTGTCTTCATCCACTACATTGACTTCCTCACACTTCCAGGCACACACAATGCCCCTTGGGGCCTTTACTTTATTGATTGATTGATTGATTTAATCTATTTATTTATTTGTTTATTTATCTATCTATCTTAGGCCTTCTCTTTATTCACCTATCTATCTATCTTATGCCTTCTCTTTACTTATTTACTTATTTATTTATCTATCTATCTTAGGCCTTCTCTTTATTTATCTATCTTAGGCCTTCTATTCATTTATTTATTTATCTATCTTAGGTCTTCTCTTTATTTATTTGTCTATTTACTTATTTATTTATTTAGTTCCCGTATTTTTTTGGCTGCGTCAGGTCCTAGTTGCAGCAGGCGTGATCTTTTCGTTGTGGAGTGTGGGCTTCTCTCTAGTTGTGGCTCACGGGCACCAGGGTGCATGGGGTCTGTAGTTTGCGGCCCTCAGGCTCTCTAGTTGAAGCACGCAAGCTCAGTATTTGAGGTGCACGGGCTTAGTTGCCCCGCAGCGTGTGGGATCTTAGCTCCCCGACCAGGGATCGAACGTGTGTCCCCTGCATTGGAAGGCAGATTCTTTACCACTGGACCAGCAGGAAGGTTCAGGACCTTTGCTTTAGGTATCCGCTCTGCCTGCCAAGTTTATCCTGGAGCCTTGGCTTGTTCATTTAATTTCTTCCAATGCCTTTTCAAAGGTAGCTTTATTAGAGAAGTCACCCTACATTATTCTATTAAAATAGCTCACCACATCTCACCACAGGGACTGTTACCCTAACTTATGTTTGTCCCCCTAACTTTCATCACAATCTAACACACAACATGTTTACTTTTTTTTCCCCATAAATATCTGTCTTCTCAAAAGAATTCTTGTACCATAAGGTAAAGGGGTCTCTTTATGTTTTATTTACTTCTAGATCCCAAATGGCTAGATTAGTGCCTAGGGCCTCTTAGCTGATAAATAAATACTCACTGGATAAACTTAATGAAATAATCAAATATTTATATTTGTTACTGTGCAAATAAAGACTTTAAAAAATAAGATCAGTAAATCTCTGGCCACTTCATCTGACAATTGTATCTTCTTCTTTTGTCTTTGTCATATTAAGGACTTTTAGTAGAAGCCTCAGCTGATTGATCATTTGCAGTAGAGGTCAAAATTGCAATTATTTAATTCCACAGATTGCCTTGGAGGGCAATGAAACAGACAATTGATGCTGCTTGATCTTTTACACAGTTGTTCCTTTATGAAAAATAAACCTTAAAAAATGCTGTTGTGGAATATAGTAAAGTGCTCTGAATATTTACAATTGTAAGAAAATGTCCAAGAATGGTGTATATGGCAAGTATTTCTATGTTGTACACAGTTTATTATAATTTAATAAAATACCATTTGTTATTATTTTTTTAAAAATGTCCAAAAGGTTTCAAAAATTGGTAATTTTTCTTAATCTCTCTGCTTTCAATATTGTTTGCAAACTAGAGTTTTTAAATTTAGTTATGATAAATACAATATCTTTTAAGGAATCCTTTTGACTTATGGACCACAAGGTATGTTTCACCTTATTTTTTATATTATTTCAATATTAAAAAAGAATCACTGGCCCTTTGGCTCTGATCAATTAGATAAACAATTCTGACTCCCTTTTTTTAAATCTGTCTAATTTTTGTATGGTTTTATGATAAGGCAAGTTTTAGGGCAATATTTATCTTGAAGATATTTGAGTTGTTAAAGTTTCCACTTTTCTTAGAAATGTGTTTTCCACTACCAAGAAAGGAGCACTGAGTAGTACAGGGACATTTTATTTTATTATTCTTTTTCTTTTCTTTTTCCCAGTGGAATTTCTCAGCAGAGTTGGAAATTCCCCAGATTTATAAAACATTAATATTAAATGTATAATAAATGATTATGCTGCAAAATCCAATCACATAGGAATTGAAAAATACCCTTTCTCCGTTAAAACTTTTTTTAGGAATGGAGAGTTTATAAAGGATTATCTCTTGAATGCAGGAGAAAAATCATGCCCCACACTCCATAACCAAAAATAGCATTATCAAAGGCAAACACCATTATTCAGTGTAATGAAGATAAGGCTGAGAATTCACAGGACAAATTCTATGAAAAAGTTAAATCATTTATGGCGTTTCTATTGCAGTGGAAGAGAGCTCAGCTACATATATGTATATATATTACCATCCAATTAGATCTATCATGTGGTGGTTGGTGTCCAAGAAAATTTTGATGTGACAGAAGAACGCTTTTTTTTTTCTAGTGGGTCTGTGTCTTTATTCCTGTCTTACCCCTATGTTCTTCATGACATTTTTTTTCTTAAATTCCATATATATGTGTTAGCATACAGTATTTATCTTTCTCTTTCTGACTTACTTCACTCTGTATGACAGACTCTAGGTCTATCCACCTCATTGCAAATAGCTCAGTTTCATTTCTTTTTATGGCTGAGTAATATTCCATTGTATATATGTGCCACATCTTCTTTATCCATTCATCCGATGATGGACACTTAGGTTGTTTCCATCTCTGGGCTATTGTAAATAGGGCTGCTGTGAACATTTTGGTACATGTCTCTTTTTGAATTATGGTTTTCTCAGGGTATATGCCCAGTAGTGGGATTGCTGGGTCATATGGTAGTTCTATTTGTAGTTTTTTAAGGAACCTCCATACCGTTCTCCATAGCGGCTGTACCAATTCACATTCCCACCAGCAGTGCAAGAGTGTTCCCTTTTTTCCACACCCTCTCCAGCATTTATTGTTTCTAGATTTTTTGATGATGGCCATTCTGACTGGTGTGAGATGATATCTCATTGTAGTTTTGATTTGCATTTCTCTAATGAGTAAAGATGTTGAGCATCCTTTCATGTGTTTGTTGGCAGTCTGTATATCGAGAAGAACTCTTAAACATGATGCCCATGACAAGCACGACTGTGTTCTGGGGTTTAATTAAGTCTTTTTTTTTTTTTTGGCACACTGCATGGCTTGTGGGATCTTAGTTCCCCAACCAGGGATTGAACGCAGGTCGTCAGTAGTGAAAGCGTGGAGTCCTAACCACTGGACTGCCAGGGAATTCCCATAATGTCTTAACAATGCTAATATGAAAGTAGTCAAATTTAGGACATATGACTACTGAGAGTGCTCCCCAAATGGTCGAAGCTGTTAGACCATTAATTTAAACTGAGGTGGCAACATTTTTCAAGGACATGGAACTTAAGTCAGTTCCTTGCATGACTGACCCAGAGTTACCCTCCACTAGAAAATTAAAATAGAAGACATACTGTTTGTAATAATTAAGTCTATGAACTTTGTGCCCTCCTAGGGCCAGACCACTGGCAATGCAGTTATGGTTGATGGATTAGATGAATAATAACAATCTGCTTTCACATTGAGGTTAAGATGCTTCAGAAGCGGCATGTTCTGGAAACAACTGAAATTTTAAGAATTCAGTTCATTTGAATAGTTAACAATAAACAGTGGAGCAAAGTCTTGAACTTTGCAATTTCATTTATCATACTGATCTCAGTTTCATCAAATCAGAGTCATGACCAAACTAAATTACAAAATAGTGGGGTTAAAACTTATCCTTCTTCTCCCTCCCACCAAAAAAAAAAAAAAACAGCTTAAAAATTCTTCAGGCCACTGTTCTCAATATTGAAAGTTTGTAAAAAGACGTACAACTGTGAAGTTACTGAATTGAAATTTAAATACTGTGCTGAAAGCTAAATATGGTAATGATGCAGAAATAGAGGAATTCTATCTTTATGTAACTGAGTTTTTTAAATTAATTTAAAATTAAAATAATTACCCTAGTTCTATCAATATTTGGAATTACATTCTAAATTCCTTCCCCTTGATAAAATAAAAGAATGAAATTATTATATACAATTAAAGGTAAAAGAGTTTACTATAGGCCAGATACTCTTATTGTTATTTATATGTTCCATGATAATCTAACTGAATTTTAACAATTCTGTGAGGTAGATGGTATTATTATCTCCATCTTATCTATAAGGCTAGTGAAGCACATGCTAAGTAGTTAGCCTATGGCTCACAAGGAGCAAAATGTAGGGTTAGAATTTGAATCTAGACAATCTGGTTCTAGGATAAACGTTTTCAGGTACTAGACTATAGCTACATTACTAAATAAATAAATAAATAAATAGGGTCTGCATCCAAATTAAAGTAAAACAGAATTAATACAATTCCATTTCTGGGCTTCCCTGGTGGCGCAGTGGTTAAGAATCCACCTTCCAATGCAGGGGACATGGGTTCGAGCCCTGGTCTGGGAAGATCTCACATGCCACAGAGCAACTAAGCTCGTGCGCCAAAACTACTGAGCCTGCGCTCTAGGGCCTGTGAGCCTCACCTACTGAGCCCACGTGCCACAGCTACTGAAGCCCGCGCGCCTAGAGCCCGAGCTCCGCAACAAGAGAAGCCACCGCAATGAGAAGCCCGTGCACCGCAATGAAGAGTAGCCCGAGCTCACCGCAACTAAAGCCCGCGCGCAGCAACAAAGACCCATCGCAGCCAAAAATAAAATAAATTTATTAAAAAAAAGAAAACTTCATTTCACGAGAAACCACTAAGCACTTATCAGAATGGCTAAACTCCAAAACATGGAAAACACCAAATATTGGTGAAGATATAGAGCAACAGGAAAGCTCGTTAATTGCTGTTGGAATGCAAAATGGTACAAGCACTTTGTAAATTTCTTATGAAGCTAAATATAGGCTTACCTATCATACAATCCAGCAGTCACACTCCTAGTTAATTATCCAAATGCAAAACATGAAAGCCTATACACAGATTTTTAGAGCAGCTTTATTCATAATTGCCAAAAATTTGAAGTAATCAAGATAGAGCTTGGGAAGATGGCGGAAGAGTAAGACGCGGAGATCACCTTCCTCCCCACAGATACATCAGAAATTCAACTACACGTGGAACAACTCCTACAGAACACCTACTGAACGCTGACAGAAGACCTCAGACCCCCAAAAGGCAAGAAACTCCCCACATACCTGGGTAGGGCAAAAGAAAAAAAGAATAAACAGAGACAATAGGATAGGGACGGGACCTGCACCAGTGGGAGGGAGCCGTGAAGGAGGAAAGGTTTCCACACACTACAAGCCCCTTCGCGGGCGGAGAGTGCAGGTGGCGGAGGGGGAAAGCTTCGGAGTAGCGGAGGAGAGCACAGCAACAGGGTTGTGGAGGGCAAAGCGGAGAGATTCCGGCACAGAGGATCGGTGCCCTCAGGCACACACCAGCCCGAGAGGCTTGTCTGCTTGGCCGCCGGGGCGGGCGGGGCTGGGAGCTGAGGCTCGGGTATCGGCTTTCAGTCGGAGCGCAGGGAGAGGACTGGGGCTGGCGAAAGGACGAGAGCCTGAAGGGGTTAGTGCACCACGGCTAGCCCGGAGGGAGTCCGGGGAAAGGGTCTGGAGCTGCCGAAGAGGCAAGAGACTTTTTTCCCTTTTGTTTCCTGGTGTGCGAGGAGAGGGCATTAAGAGGGCTGCTTGGGGAAGCACCGGAGACGGGCGCGAGCCGCGGCTAAAGGCGCGGACCTCGGAGACGGGCGTGGGACGCTGAGGCTGCTGCTGCCGCTGCCGCCGCTGGGCCTGTGTGCGAGCGCGGGTCACTGTCCGCCCCGCCTTCCGGGGGGCCTGTGCACCCCGCCACTGCCGGGGTCCCGGGACCCGGGGACGGTTTTCCCGGGAAAGCGCACGGAGCGCCTCGGGCTGCTGCAACGTCACGCCGGCCTCTGCCGCCACAGCCCCGCCCCACACTGCGCGCCCCTCCCTCCCCTCTGCCTGAGTGAGCCAGAGCCCCCGAATCAGCAGCTCCTTTAAACTCGTCCTGTCTGAGCGAAGAACGGACGCCCTCCGGCGACCTACGCGCAGAGGCGGGGCCAGGTCCAAGGCTGAGACCCGGGAGCTGTGAGAGCAGAGACAGGGAAGTCTCTCTGTGCAGCCTCGGAGGCAGCGGATTAAAGCTGCACGGTCCATTTGATGTGCCCTGCGTCTGTGGAGTGCATAAATGGACAGCGAATCATCCCAAATTTAGGAAGTGGAATTTGAGGACAACATTTAAGACTTTCCCCCCTTTTCCTCTTTTTACAACGAATTATCCCAAATTAAGGAGGTGGACTTAGAGAGCAAGATTTCAGACTTCTCGCCCTTTTCCTCTTTTTACAACGAATTATCCCAAATTGAGGAGGTGGACTTGGAGAGCAAGAGTTTTGATTTTCCCCCCTGCTCTCTTTTAGTGAATGTGTATGTGTAATCTTCTGTGTAAGATTCTCTCTGTATAGCTTTGCTTCCACCATATGTCCCAGGGTTCTATCTGTCCGTTTTTTTTTCAATAATAACTTTTTAATTTTAATAACGCTACTATATTTCATACTTTATTCTATTTTACTTTACCTGCTCTTTCTTTTTTTCCTACCTTCCCTTCCTCCCTCCCACCCTCCACTCCTCCTTTCCTTCTTTCTTTTTCTTTCCTCCCTCCCGCCCTCCCACCGTTCTTCTTCCCACTTTCTTTTTCTTTCCTTCCTCCCTCCCACCCTCCGCTCCTCCTTTCCTTCTTTCTTTTTCTTTCCTCCCTCCCGCCCTCCCACCATTCTTCTTCCCACTTTCTTTTTCTTTCCTTCCTCCCTCCCTCCCTCCTGTCTTTCTTTCTTTCGTTCCTTCCTTCCTCCCTCCCTCCCTTCTTCCATTCACTCTTCCTTTTGCTTTCATTCCTCACTCCCTCCCTCCCTCCTTTCTTTCTTTCCATCCTTCCTGCCTCCCTCCTTTCTCTCTTTCTTCCTTCCTTCCTTCCTTTCTTCCCTTCTTCCTTTCTTTCCCTCTCTCTTTCTTTCTTCTACTAATTCTTTCTTTCTATTTTCTCCCTGTTATTCTGAGCCGGGTGGATGAAAGGCTCTTGGTGCTGCAGCCAGGAGTCAGTGCTGTGCCTCTGAAGTGGGAGAGCCAACTTCAGGACACGGGTCCACAAGAGACCTCCCAGCTCCACATAATATCAAGCAGCTAAAATCTCCCAGAGATCTCCATCTCAACACCAGCACCCAGCTTCAGTCAACGACGAGCAAGCTACAGTGCTGGTCACCCTATGCCAAGCAACTATCAAGGCAGGAACACAACACCACCCACTAGCAGAGAGGCTACCTAAAAGCATAATAAGGCCACAGGCACCCCAAAACACACCACCAGACGTGGACCTGTCCACCAGAAAGACAAAATCGAGCCTTAACCACCAGAACACAGGCATTAGTCCCCCCCACCAGGAAGCCTACACAACCTACTGAAACAACCTTAGCCACTGGGGACAGACACCAAAAACAACGGGAACTACGAATCTGCAGCCTGCAAAAAGGAGACCCCAAACACAGAAAGATAAGCAAAATGAGAAGGCAGAAAAACACACAGCAGGTGAAGGAGCAAGATAAAAACCTACCAGACCTAACAAATGAAGAGGTAATAGGCAGCCTACCTGAAAAAGAATTCAGAATAATGATAGTAAAGATGATCCAAGATTCTATTTCCAAGATCCAAAATCTTGGAACTAGAATAGACAAAATGCAGGAAACAGTTAACAAGGACCTAGAAGAACTAAAGATGAATCAAGCATCGATTAAAAACACAATAAATGAAATGAAAAATACTCTAGATGGGATCAATAGCAGAATAACTGAGGCAGAAGAACGGATAAGTGAGGTGGAAGATAAAATAGTGGAAATAACTGATGCAGAGCAAAATAAAGAAAAAAGAATGAAAAGAACAGAGGACAGTCTCAGAGACCTCTGGGACAACATTAAACGCACCAACATTCGAATTATAGGGGTTCCAGAAGAAGAAGAGAAAAAGAAAGGGACTGAGAAAAGATTTGAAGAGATTATAGTTGAAAACTTCCCTAATATGGGAAAGGAAATAGTTAATCAAGTCCAGGAGGCACAGAGAGTCCCATACAGAATAAATCCAAGGAGAAATACACCAAGACACATATTAATCAAACTGTCAAAAATTAAACACAAAGAAATCATATTAAAAGCGGCAAGGGAAAAGCAACAAATAACACACAAGGGAATCCCCATCAGGTTAACAGCTGATCTCTCAGCAGAAACTCTACAAGCCAGAAGGGAGTGGCAGGACATAATTAAAGTGATGAAGGAGAGAAACCTGCAACCAAGATTACTCTACCCAGCAAGGATCTCATTCAGATTTGATGGAGAAATTAAAACCTTTACAAACAAGCAAAAGCTGAGAGAGTTCAGCACCACCAAACCAGCTTTACAACAAATGCTAAAGGAACTTCTCTAGGCAAGAAACACAACAGAAGGAATATACATACAATAACGAACCCAAAGCAATTAAGGAAATGGGAATAGGAACATACATATCAATAATTACCTTAAATGTAAATGGACTAAATGCTCCCACCAAAAGACACAGATTGGCTGAATGGATACAAAAACAAGACCCATATATATGCTGTCTACAAGAGACCCACTTCAGATCTAGAGACACATACAGATTGAAAGTAAGGGGATGGAAAAAGATATTCCATGCAAATGGAAATCAAAAGAAAGCTGGAGTAGCAATTCTTATATCAGACAAAATAGACTTTAAAATAAAGACTATTAGAAGAGACAAAGAAGGACACTACATAACGATAAAGGGATCGATCCAAGAAGAAGATATAACAATTGTAAATATTTATGCACCCAACATAGGAGCACCTCAATACATAAGGCAAATACTAACAGCCATAAAAGGGGAAATCGACAGTAACACACTCATAGTAGGGGACTTTAACAGCCCACTTTCACCAATGGACAGATCATCCAAAATGAAAATAAATAAGGAAACACAAGCTTGAAATGATACATTAAACAAGATGGACTTAGTTGATATTTATAGGACATTCCATCCAAAAACAACAGAATACACATTTTTCTCAAGTGCTCATGGAACATTCTCCAGGATAGATCATATCTTGGGTCACAAATCAAGCCTTGGTAAATTTAAGAAAATTGAAATTGTATCAAGTATCTTTTCCGACCACAATGCTATGAGACTAGACATCAATTACAGGAAAAGATGTGTAAAAAATACAAACACATGGAGGCTAAACAATACACTACTCAATAACGAAGTGATCACTGAAGAAATCAAAGAGGAAATAAAAAACTACCTAGAAACAAATGACAATGGAGACACGACGACCCAAAACCTATGGGATGAAGCAAAAACAGTTCTAAGGGGGAAGTTTATAGCAATACAATCCCACCTTAAGAAACAGGAAACATTTCGAGTAAACAACCTGACCCTGCACCTAAAGCAATTAGAGAAATAAGAACAAAAGACCCCCAAAGTTAGCAGAAGGAAAGAAATCATAAAGATCAGATCAGAAATAAATGAAAAAGAAATGAAGGAAACGATAGCAAAGATCAATAAAACTAAAAGCTGGTTCTTTGAGAAGATAAACAAAATTGACAAACCATTAGCCAGACCCTTCAAGAAAAGAAGGGAGAAGACTCAAATCAATAGAATTAGAAATGAAAAAGGAGAAGTAACAACTGACACTGCAGAAATACAAAAGATCATGAGAGATTACTACAAGCAACTCTATGCCAATAAAATGGACAACCTGGAAGAAATGGATAAATTCTTAGAAATGCACAACCTGCCAAGACTGAATCAGGAAGAAATAGAAAATATGAAGAGACCAATCACAAGCACTGAAATTGAAACTGTGATTAAAAATTTTCCAACAAACAAAAGCCCAGGACCAGATGGCTTCACAGGTGAATTCTATCAAACATTTAGAGAAGAGCTAACACCCATCCTTCTCAAACTCTTCCAAAATATAGCAGAGGAAGGAACACTCCCAAACTCATTCTGCAAGGCCACCATCACCTTGATACCAAAACCAGGCAAGGATGTCACAAAGAAACAAAACTACAGGCCAATCTCACTGATGAACATAGATGCAAAAATCCTCAATAAAATACTAGCAAACAGAATCCAACAGCACATCAAAATGATCATACACCATGATCAAGTGGGGTTTATTCCAGGAATGCAAGGATTCTTCAATATATGCAAATCAATCAATGTGATACACCATATTAACAAGTTGAAGGAGAAAAACCATATGATCATCTCAATAGATGCAGAGAAAGCTTTCGACAAAATTCAACACCCATTTATGATAAAAACCCTGCAGAAAGTAGGCATAGAGGGAACTTTCCTCAACATAATAAAGGCCATATATGACAAACCCACAGCCAACATTGTCCTCAATGGTGAAAAACTGAAACCATTTCCACTAAGATCAGGAACAAGACCAGGCTGCCCACTCTCACCACTCTTATTCAACTTAGTTTTGGAAGTTTTAGCCACAGCAATCAGAGAAGAAAAGGAATTAAAAGGAATCCAAATTGGAAAAGAAGAAGTAAAGCTGTCACTGTTTGCAGATGACATGATACTATACATAGAGAATCCTAAAGATGCTACCAGAAAACTACTAGAGCTAATCAATGGATTTGGTAAAGTAGCAGGATACAAAATTAATGTACAGAAATCTCTGGCATTCCTGTACACTAATGATGAAAAATCTGAAAATGAAATCAAGAAAACACTCCCATTTACCATTGCAACAAAAAGAATAAAATATCTAGGAATAAACCTACCTAAGGAGACAAAAGACCTGTATGCAGAAAATTATAAGACACTGATGAAAGAAATTAAAGATGATACAAATAGATGGAGAGATATACCATGCTCCTGGAATGGAAGAACCAATATTGTGAAAATGACTCTACTACCCAAAGCAATCTACAGATTCAATGCAATCCCTATCAAACTACCACTGGTATTTTTCACAGAACTAGAACAAAAACTTTCAAAATTTGTTTGGAAAAACAAAAGACCCCGAATAGCAAAAGCAATCTTGAGAATGATAAACGGAGCTGGAGGAATCAGGCTCCCTGTCTTCAGACTATACTACAAAGCTACAGTAATCAAGACAGTGTGGTACTGGCACAAAAACAGAAAGATAGATCAATGGAACAGGATAGAAAGCCCAGAGATAAACCCACGCACATATGGTCAACTTATCTTTGATAAAAGAGGCAGGAATGTACAGTGGAGAAAGGACAGCCTCTTCAATAAGTGGTGCTGGGAAAACTGGACAGGGACATGTAAAAGTATGAGATTAGATCATTCCCTAACACCATACACAAAAATAAGCTCAAAATGGATTAAAGACCTAAATGTAAGGCCAGAAACTATCAAACTCTTAGAGGAAAACATAGGCAGAACACTCTATGACATCAATCACAGCAAGATCCTTTTGGACCCACCTCCTAGAGAAATGGAAATAAAAACAAAGATAAACAACTGGGACCTAATGAAACTTCAATGCTTTTGCACAGCAAAGGAAACCATAAACAAGACCAAAAGACAACCCTCAGAATGGCAGAAGATATTTGCAAATGAAGCAACTGACAAAGGATTAATCTCCAAAATTTATAAACAGCTCATGCAGCTCAATAGCAAAAAAACAAACAACCCAATCCAAAAATGGGCAGAAGACTTAAATAGGCATTTCTCCAAAGAAGATATACAGACTGCCAACAAACACATGAAAGAATGCTCAACATCATTAATCATTAGAGAAATGCAAATCAAAACTACAATGAGATATCATCTCACACCAGTCAGAATGGCCATCATCAAGAAATCTAGAAACAATAAATGCTGGAGAGGGTGTGGAGAAAAGGGAACACTCTTGCACTGCTGGTGGGAATGTGAATTGGTACAGCCACTACGGAGAACAGTACGGAGGTTCCTTAAAAAACTAAAAATAGAAGTACCATATGACCCAGCAATCCCACTACTAGGCATATACCCTGAGAAAACCATAATTCAAAAAGAGACAAGTACCAAAATGTTCATTGCAGCTCTATTCACAATAGCCCGGAGCTGGAAACAACCTAAGTGTCCATCATCGGATGAATGGATAAAGAAGATGTGGCACATATATACAATGGAATATTACTCAGCCATAAAAAGAAATGAAACTGAGCTATTTGTAATGAGGTGGATAGACCTAGCGTCTGTCATACAGAGTGAAGTAAGTCAGAAAGGGAAAGACAAATACTGTATGCTAACACATATATACAGAATTAAAAAAAAATGTCATGAAGAACCTAGGGGTAAAACGGGAATAAAGACACAGATCTACTTGAGAATGGACTTGAGGATATGGGGAGGGGGAAGGCTAAGCTGTGAGAAAGCGAAAGAGGGGCCTGGACATATATACACTACCAAACGTAAGGTAGATAGATAGTGGGAAGCAGCCGCATACCACAGGGAGATCAGCTCGGTGCTTGTGACCGCCTGGAGGGGTGTGATGGGGAGGGTGGGAGGGAGGGAGATGCATGAGGGAAGGGATGTGGGAACAGATGTATATGTATGACTGATTCACTGTGTTATAAAGCAGAAACTAATAAAAAAAAAGAAACTAGATAAGCATAAAAAAAAATCAAGATGAATATAAGGTTGGCTCCCTGTGTGGTGCTGAGGGAGAAATCATCTCATGGCTGACTCTTTCCTGCCTTCTGGTGGTTGTAGACAATTCTTTTTTTTATTTTTTTAAAAATTTATTTATTTAATATATTTATTTTTGGCTGCATTGGGTCTTCGTTGCTGCGTGCGGGCTTTTCTCTAGTTGCAGCGAGCGGGAGCTACTCTTCATGGCGGTGCACAGGCTTCTCATTGCGGTGGCCTCTCTTGTGGCAGAGCACGGGCTCTAGGCACTTGGGCTTCATTCGTTGTGGCCCACGGGCTCTAGAGCACAGACTCAGTAATTGTGGCGCAAGGGCTTAGTTGCTCCGTGGCATGTGCGATCTTCCAGACCAGAGCTCGAACCCATGTCCCTTGCATTGGCAGGCAGATTCTTAACCACTGCACCACCAGGGAAGCCCCTTGTAGACAATTCTTGCTCTTCCTTGGCTGGTTCATGCATCTCTTTTATGTCTACCTCCGTCTTCACACAATGCTGTCCCCTGCGTGTGTGTTGTCACTGTGTATCCCCTTCTCTTCTTATAAAGACATGAGTACTTGGATTTAGGGCCCTCCCTAATCTAGTATGACCATATCTCAACTAATTCTATCAATATAGACCCTATTTCCAGATATGGTCACATTCTGAGGCTTAGGGTAGACATGATTTTGGAGGGACAATATGCAACTCCATCATCTATTCCTAATTTGCTGAAGATTTTTATGACAAATTTGTGTTACATCTTGTCAGACGCCTTATCTGTTTCCACAGAGATGACAGTATGATTGGCGCTTTTAGTCTGATTACTATGAAAATCGCATTGATTGATTTTCAAAAGTGAAACCAACCTTGCATTCTTGGAAATAAACTTATCTTTTCATGGGGAATTAATACATTTATGTATTGCTGGATTTAATTTTCTAATATGTCGTTAAGGATTTTTGTGGCTAAGTTCAAGAGTTTTGTTAGGTAGTATTTTTTAATGTCTTTTTTGGTTACTTTTATATTGAGATAATTTGACATACCATAAAATTCACCCTTTTTAAATGTACAATCCAGCGGTTTTTAGCATACAGTTGACCCTTGAACAACGAGGGATTGATCTGCGTATAATTTATAGTCAGTCCTCTGTATCCAGGGTTCCTCTGCATCATCGGATCCAACCAACCATGGACCGTGTGGTACTGTAGTATTTACTATTGAAAAAAGATCCATATATAAATGAACCTGTACATTTCCAACCTGTGTTATTCAAGGGTCAACTGTATCTACAAAGTTGTGCAAATATTACCACTACTTAATTTCAAAACATTTTCTTCAACACCAAAAGCAACTTAGTACCCTTTAGCAGTCTCTTCCCACTATTCCCTCTCCTCCCTACTGGTAACCACTAATCTATTTTTTGTCTCTATACTCTATTTTGGATAAACCCTACTGATATTCTTCAAGTGTGTTAATCTTTTAATATCATCTTATAACTTCTTTTCGATAATATCTCCCTTATAGCTACTTTCCCTCATTCTAATTTGCCTTTAGTTTCTTGAGTCCTACAACACACAAATACACAAAGTCCTTCTTTGGTACTTTCATCATTTCTTCCAATTCTAGTTCTTCTATTGACTATTATTCTCCTGCTTATAAGTCACATTTTCCTGATTCTTGGCATGTCTAGGAATTTTCTTAATTGGATGCAGGACAGTATAACTACTACATTGCTGAATGTCTAAAATTTATTTTCCTCCTTTAAAGAGTGCTGACTTTTTTTCTAGAAGGCAATTAAATTATTCACATATCAGGTTGGTTTTTCTCAAGACTTATTTTGAAGCATTGCTAATTTGAGGGTAAAATAGGTTTTACGCTGGAGCAAATTTAGGCTTATTACTACTAGTAGTCTTATTTCTAGGCTAGAAATATTAGGCTTACTACTGTAATTATTTTACTACTAAAATATTAACCTTCTGGGAACTTTACGGAATGTCCTAGGTTATGACAATTGATTCTCCAGTAATGTTGGTTGGATCTTTCATATCTCTGCACCCCATGTAATCTCTGAGCATTTTCTAGTGTTTACCACCATCCTGTCATTTTTCCTAATCTCATAAACTTTCATTGCATTGTCCACATATGCAGTTTAGTATTCTGCAAAGACTCAGTGCAATTACTGTTCAGGGTTTTGGTGCTCTTTTTCTATATAGGTTCCTCCTATGTCGAACTATGCCTTACAACTTACAACTACCTCAGTGCTCCTGAACTTCAATCTCTTTATGCTTAGCTCAGTGATATTACTGTGCTCTACTTGGGATCTCTTTCTCTGCCTTGTGGTTCATAATGTGTCTCTAGACAATTTTATTTCTCACACTACTTATTTTCTCACTTTGGGGAATCCCAGGCCTGTGCTGTCAATTGTCCAAGGTCTATTTTTGTTTGTTTGTTTTTGTTTGTGTTTTTTTCCCTATTCTCCACTTGTTTGTGGTGGAGGTTAAGTCTGGCTATTTTATTTGATATTGCCAGAAGCAGAAGTCTAGTTCATAAATTTTAATTAGTATATTAATTCAGAAATCAATTCCCCCACTCTTTCTCTCTTGCAGTTATAATTAATAAGTAGTTCAGTACTTCAGGGGACTTTATTGTTAATCATGTGATTTGTTGACAGGTTTTTAATATATTTATTTTACTTTTTTAATATATTTGTATAAAGGTAGTTATTATGTGCACATAAAATACAGTTAATAAAATACAAAACAAACTACTTCCTATATATTATTACATACTTAATGTCCTTTTCTGAACTTGCTTTATGTTGTGAAAAATCACTTAACTTTGACTCTTGGCTTTTAATAAAAAGTAAGTACAACATCAGTAGTTTGAAAAACATTATTTTGTTTTATTTTATATTGTATACAATTTTAATGAAGACTTTAGTAAAAACTTTATGTGATATATAAAGTAAATTTAAAAACATGAACTCTGAAATTAGGCTGCTTGAGTGTGAATCCCTATTTTATCATTTATTTGGTCTGTAACCTAGGAATGGTTAGTTATACTTTTTATATGTTATCTTCCTAATCTGGGAAATAATAACATCTATTTCACAGAGTTGTGAAGAGTAAATTATGTGTGTGTGCTTAAAACCGCTGGTACATCTAACAGCTGTAAAAGTAGTTATTATTATTCCTGTACACAAGAGAAAATATAAAGAAGAAATAATACAGAATTAACTTTACAAGTATAATTAAATTCATTTTTATGATGAAAAGTAAAGTAACTGAAAAGGCAAAATAAAATAGCACTTCTGTTGATCACTCAGGATCTGAACCAAGTTCTGAAATAAGACAAAAGTGTGACCAAGTAGAAGAACAGAGTATCACTTGTGCCTCTCTACAAAGCTAGAGTATATTTTTCTGTAAGATTCCTGTGTCTATATAGACCTTGTAAAAGGTCAGGACTCACACTTGTCCAGGTGAGAGAAAGAGACACCAAGGGCCCTGATTGAGAAATGATGCAAAGCACTTTAGTTCTCTGAAAAGGAGTAAGGCATGTATCAAAGAGCAGATTTTAAAACAAGATATCTCATTTTCATAGAAAGAAACGTAAGAATTGGAGAATGCTCATTCCCACTTAGAAAACACATAATGAGCTAGAAACTGTCACTAGTCCTGCTTTCCACCTGGGATCATTTTTGCTGTTGCTCCTTTTGTTATTTTTATCCCTTCCGTGCTTTTTGTTCTTATAAGTTTATGCATTAAAAAATTACATTATGTTCATTACATTTGAATTTGGGGGTAAGTGGAGCCAAATTAATGTATTTAATCTGTCACCTTTAAGTGGAAGTCTTGCTTACATTCCCTCTTCTGAAAACGTACTGACTAAACCTTTATTTCAGAACATCAGTATAATGCAGAAAATAACTGCTTTATGGGGTGTTTCTAAACCTTTTCTTTTTTAAATCACATAGCCCAACCAAAATAAAACAGGCTATTATTTATTGCTTGGTAAGTCAGCTATACACTGCTATCTTACCTAATTTGCCTAACACAGTTAAAGGTTGTTATCCAGGAGAATTCAAGGCTGACATTAGTTTAGGATAATGAGGTAGCAGAATATGTAATTT
Source organism: Mesoplodon bidens (assembly GCF_964165515.1). Taxonomy (NCBI): domain Eukaryota; kingdom Metazoa; phylum Chordata; class Mammalia; order Artiodactyla; family Ziphiidae; genus Mesoplodon; species Mesoplodon bidens. Next base: position 564,826 of record NW_027672415.1, read on the forward strand.
GTTTTGCATAGACTGAGCACTGTTGTAAGTAATGGAGATTTATGTTAATAGCAAAGTCAGCATAACTGACGTTGCAGACAAAGAGTAAACGAAATTTATGCACCATCGAGCTATTATTTTGATAAAGTAGATTTTCCTCCCAGAGATATTTAAAGGCCTTAGTAAAATAGTATCAATACATAGAAGCAGCCATTACATACTGTTATCAAATTATGTTTTCTTAAAACTGACTTATCTGATGGGAGTAATCCAATCACAGGGTACAGTACTAGGTAAGAAATAATCAGGTTAAAAAATTATAACACAGTTACTTAAATTTGAATATAAGTTTTAACGGTTAATGTAGGAGTTTTTCAGTTTATCTACAATGCTTAATGTTAAAAAATTGTATCAATTTACTTATAAATTTTTATTGTCTCAATAATGCATTCCAATTTGCTGTGAGACTTTATAAACAAATGTCACAAGTCTGCTCCTTGTTTTTCTTAGTTCTAAGATAAGGTATTTGACTAGGTAGTACTTACTGTTAAACAAACAGATCAGAATTCATGGATACTTGAATACAATTGTCAGGTGAACACTAATGATAGCTGAAAGCTTAAGTAGGGTCTTTCCCAAGAATGCCTGTTTTTTTTAAAATTAATTTTTATTGGAGTATAGTTGCTTTACAATGTTGCATTAGTTTCTACTGTACAGCAAAGTGAATCAGCTATACGTATTCATATATCCCCTCTGTTTTGGATTTCCTTCCCATTTAGATCATCACAGAGCACTGAGTAGAGTTCCCTGTGCTATACAGGTTTTCATTAGTTATCTATTTTATGCATAGTATCAATAGTGTATATGCGTCAATCCCAATCTCCCAATTCATCCCACCACCACCCCTCCACGGCTTTCCCCCCTTGGTGTCCATACGTTTGTTCTCTACATCTGTGTCTCAACTTCTGCCCTGCAAACCGGTTCATCTGTACCATTTTTCTAGGTTCCACATACATGCGTTAATATATGATATTTGTTTTTCTCTTTCTGACTTACTTCACTCTGTATGACAGTCTCTAGATCCACCCACGTCTCTACAAATGACCCAATTTTGTTCATTTTTATGTCTGAGTAATATTCCATTGCATATATGTACCACATCTTCTTTATGCATTCCTCTATTGATGGGCATTTAGGTTGTTTCCATGTCTTGGCTATTGTAAATAGCGCTGCAGTGAACACTGAGATGCACGTTTCTTTTTGAATTATGTTTTTCTCTGGGTATATGCCCAGTAGTGGGATTGCTGGGTCATATGGTAGTTCTATTTTTAGTTTTTTCAGGAACCTCCATACTGAGATCCTTCAACTTCTAGGAATGCCCTGTCCCAGAACTCCCTCATAAATGCACTATATGGGATGCATGGGTCCATGCACCCTCACTGCAATGTCAGGACAGCTCTAGACAGTCGGTGTTTCTAAATTTAAAGGAGTGGGTGGATATAGAAGGAGAAGTTGAGGCCGTGCAACAAGACAGGATTGCAGGCTCTGCAAAAGTATTGTGCTATGATAGAAGTGGATTTTCACTCTGATGTTCATGCTCTTTGAGCATTTTAGGAACCAATATTGCATCTCCAGTGCAAGGAGAACTATGCTTTTTATTGTTTTGAAGGACATGTGCGTGTGTGTTTAGTCTAAAATCGCATCTGTTACACGGAAATAGATAAACATCTAATCACGGTGGTCATCTCGTTATATACCCCCATGTCTAAATGACAAAAAGATTTTCTTCCTTATCTCTATTCAATTGTTCATTTATTTTGGTCACAGTATAAAAAAGGGGAGTGTGTGTGTGTATGTGTATATGTGTGTATGTGTGTCTCTGTGTGTGTGTGTAGGAGTTAGAAAACATATTGTAATTTTAGCAGCTTCTATGTTTCCTATTCTTGCCACACCTTTAAACAATAAGAAATCCTTCAACTTCTAGGAATGCCCTGTCCCAGAACTCCCTCATAAATCACTCCCTTCCATTAATTTATATTGAAAAAAATTTTTGCAAGTTTCAAGATAAAAACCATTCTTATTTTCTATGGGATATTTTCCTTAATCCTTTAGTTTGGGTCACATTTTTATTTAGGGCTCAGTAACACTCAGACATTACATTTGTCATCATTCTATTCAAGCTTTAGATATGGAATCCTTCCTTCCATTTACCTCTGCTCCATGTCCCCTGTGGCCAAGGAATGGTTGTTTATTTCTGGATAGTTATGGGATCTAACACAGTTGGCCACTGTTACGTTCACTATATGCTTTTATATTTGGCTTTCTAATTTATGAATATTTGCATTAAAAAGTATGATTAAAATAATGGCTAACTTATCTACATTTAATCTAAATAGAAAATAAACCCTGTTAAGGGTTGTGACTTCTTTAAGAAGATTTTTCCTCAATCTTCCACTATTTAAGAGAAATAATTAAATTATGATTCTGTCATGAAACTATTTCCAAAAGAGAATAACATTACTAAGTCTACATATTTTAGAGGCATATCATGTACAGATACTGAGACCATTTTAATGTTGAAAATGTATTCCATCTACCATCGGAAGGCTGATATACAGTGACATAATTGTATTTTTTGACTCTTAGAAATATGTTGACTATTAACTATGTTGTAACCTGAAATTTAAAAGTGGTTTTGTGGTTCCAATTTTTTTTCTTTTTAAGAAAATATCCAATGTATACAATATTTATTGAAGAATTATTTTCTACATGTTTCACTAACTTATTATTATTTCCTTTAACTCTACAATATTTTCTTATCATGGTTATTAAATAGTATATAAGCTTACATTTTTTTCTGGGGTATGAAGCCAAGTAAAGATATAGATCACATTAAAGTCTATTTTAAATTAAAAGTAAAGATCAAAAGCACATCTGGTAGGAAATGGTAGCCAAAGGGAAGAAACCAGAGAATAATATAATAAAGAGTAAAAATACCACCTGCTCACAATTTCTTTCTCTTTTTTGAGCTGTAGTTCCTTAGAATATTATAGAATATTAAGAATTTGGCACAAAACTCTACTTTATATATTCTAGGCAGCTGTGCCACCCTGGATATCTTCAAATATATTACTCAAATATAGTCATTACATTTTTTACTCATATAATTTTCTTGGTACATAAAAGTATATTTAATGTTTATAAGCAGTTATATGTAAGTACCTTCAATCTGTTTGAAAATTGTGACTATATTATTAGGATACTTAAGTATGTAAGTGACTTTTATAATTATCAAATATTTGTGAGTACTTAGTATGGTATTATTAATTTTTTTTTTCAGTACGCGGGCCTCACACTGCTGTGGCCTCTCCCGTTGCAGAGCACAGGCTCCGGACGCGCAGGCTCTGCGGCCATGGCTCATGGGCCCAGCCGCTCCGCGGCATGTGGGATCTTCCCGGACCGGGTCACGAACCCGTGTCCCCTGCATCGGCAGGCAGACTCTCAACGACTGCGCCACCAGAGAAGCCCTAAAATGTTTTTCTTATAATATCACAGGTGAGTATACGTACTGGGGAGAATAGAGTTCAGGAAACATTTCCTCAATGCCCTAAAAGCTGCTAACGTGAGGCACTAACCATTTTTCTTATTGAAAATAAATAAGTTGTCTAGTTTCATATGGAGTTTATGTCTGTAACGACTACCTATGGGCTCATGAATCATGAAAGGTAAAAACAGCAGAACATATGGTGGTTTTTGCATATTTTCTCCAGAGAGCCCATTTCGAAAGTTTTTCAGAATTTGTCTTAAATTTGCCAGCATTACTCATCCAATTTTCATGAAGAAAGAAAAATATCATTTTTTTCCTTCTTTTTAGAGATTGGAGAGGAAAACTGCAAAGTAAATTTTGGTATTATATGTATATATACACATTTGTATAACATTTTGTATTCTGCTAAAATATTAACACTATCTGAGCCTTCAGTATAACCATCTGATTAGGTAGAGTCTATTTATTATAAAGATTAGTAAACACAATTTTAGCACTAGGCATTGCCTTAGGTTTAGACTACATGAAAACTGGCCTGACCCTAACAAGTCATGAACAACTCAGAATCTTCCTTAATGAGCTCACAATGTCTCAGAAGTGGAAGACAGGAAAAATCAATAATCATATTACAATAAACTAAATAGATGTATAACACTATTAACAGTAGTCATCAGACCTTCTAATGTTCCTAAGCTTAATCATTACCTAATTTAATCATCACAATGCATTTATCATCCCTGTTACACAGTTGAAAATTGAGAGGTTAAATTATTTGCCCATTAGTAATAGTAGAACATAAAGACTAAGACCAATCCCACAATCTGACAACAGAATCCAAAATTTCTTGGAAAGGGACACTTGGTTTATGTTGAAATTACTTTTAGTGCCATGGAGGACAAGGTAGAAGGTAAATGTGAGGATAATAAGAGTGAAACACAAGCTGATTCTTGAAGTGTAACTAAGAATTTCATGTGAAGGTGGTGAGATACACATTGCAAACCAAAAATCAACTCATACACAGGTCTTGGATAATTATGACTTAGTCATTATTTGCTATGCAGTACAAGTAACTTATGTTTACAATATGTAAAAAACTGTGGTGAAAGTGGGGATGAAATGTTAGAGTGAGCTAAGTTATATGAATGGAAAATGTGTAATTACATGCAAAATTGACAGAACTTGGTGACTAATATGAAAAAGGTGAGAACCTTGAAATTATTGTTATATACTCTTATTGTCAATGTTTAACTCTAAAAGTGATATAGACACAGTCTTCCATTTAATCTTAATGTAATGTCTCCTTGCCTATAGTAATGTTGATATTTTAACCCAGTAAAATATGCATGTACACTAATTATGACATATTGAACAAGTTTTCAGCATACATTTAAAGAATTCCTGATGTAATCAAGATATCTAGTATCCTTTACAACTACAAGTGAAGAAACAACCCAGAGCTTTCTTTTACCTTGCTCCCCAAGTATGGGAAAAATTTCTCAAAGATGGGAAACAAAAGACATATTGATGCCTTTGTTATCAAGCAGTACAACAGTAGCATTGAGTTTTTCTCTTATAGATCTAGATATTACAGAAATCCCATAGGTAATGTTCTGAAGATAGCATCACAAAATGGCAAATGTAAGTGGACAGATCTGGGATGCTCGGTCACCACGCCTGCATATGAACTGTTTTCGTATTGTGGCCCATGGCACTGTATTTTCAGTAAAGTCTGCACTCAAATAACTCTCTTACCCTCAAGTTGAGATCTATTAGTTATTGGTATCAGACTGGGAAACAGAATCAGCAAAGGTAAAATTAGCTTTACAGCAAAAAGTTTACTAGTGAGGTAGAGAGCCCCGATTTAATGACAAAATGTTCAGTGGGAAGATAAAGTATTTCTTCCACTGAACAACATAAGAAAAATTGCATAAAGCAAAGATGTTTTGTATCACAATTGCTGGTGTCATCATCATTTACCACCAGGTAGCAAAGCTCTTATAAAGCATTGGTAAATAAGACAGTGAAGCATTAGTGTAATAATAGAAAAAAAAAGCCCAGTAAAATAGAATAAAAGAGAAGCCAGACAGACATACACTTTACATGGTTAGCTCATGTGTGACAAATCTTCCACTGCAGTGAAATGTAGTATTTTTAAGAAATACTGTGGTTTCATTTAAATAGGTACACAGGAAAACAAAAATGTGACCCCTACCTCACACTAAACACAAAAATATATTCTAGGTAGGTTATAGATTTAAATGTGAGTAAAAATAGTTATCTCTTACAAGACAAAACATAGGGAAATATCTTCAAAATCTTGGAGTAGGAATTATTTCTTAACCAGGCCTTGAAAAGCAATAACCATACAGGAAAAGATAAGAGATTGGACTATATTAAGAATAAGAACTTCTGCTCATAAAAGGCATTTTATAAGAGTAAATACACAGGCCAAAGTATGGATAAAGTTATTTAAAAAATATATTTTTCTAAGAAAAGACTCATATCCCCAAATATAAGGAATTCCAATGTATTAATAATAAAAGGCAAATAACCCCACAAGAGTTGGCAAAAGAAAGGGATGACCCAAAACTTATATGCATACCATTATTAGTCATCAGGAAAAATGTATATTAAAGCAAAGTTAGGATTCATTACATACTCAACACGATGGCTAAAATGTAAAAGAAAAAATACCAAAATGTGATGAATGTGTTTAACAACTGGAGTTCATATATATTACTGTTTGGAGTGTAAACTGGTAGAACACCTTTGGAAAAGTTTGGTATTATCTACCATATTAAACATATGCACATCTGTAATATAATTATCTAGAATCAATATGTGTATATGCCTATAGGAGCATTATCTGTAACAGTTAGTGACTGGAAACTATCTAAATGCTTCTCATGAGTAGAAAAATAAACCAGTTATAGTTTATTTGAACAATGGAACACTATACAGCAAGGAGATTTTATACACTTAGTATATTAGCAACCATATGGATAAATCTCAAAAACACAGTGTTGAGTGAAAGAAGCCAAAGACAAAAAACTATATTCTTTACGATCCCATTACACAAAGTTCCGATATAGACAAAACAAGTCTATGTTGGGAGAATTCAGGATTGTGGTTGTGCTTGGGACATATTGACTGGTAGGAGACATTAAGGGTCTTTTGAGGTGTGGTGATGTTCGTTTCTGCATCTGAGTGGTGTTGATGCAAAGATGGGTTGATTTTGTGAAACTTCAACATGCTGTAATATTTTGGATTATGTAGTTTTCTGATTGAATGAGTCTCATCAAATATTGACAATGGTTACTTAATTACCAAGTTTGTGGAATTTCTTTCTGCTTGTACTTTATTGTTTGAGTTTTACTATTGAGCATGCATTATCTTCTCAAAAACTATATATTATCCTTTTCATAGTTTATAACATTGTTTTTCTTCAAGTTTATCTATAAAATCAAGATGTTAACTCTGCTTGCAGACCGTTGTGCATTAATTGTTTTTCAAGAATGGGAGTTTTAGTATCTCTAATGGAGAGGTTGTCAAGACATTAGTTGGTTAATGTATCAGTAATAATGCAGAGTTTATGTTTATAGCCATTATGTCTTTTGATTTCAGTTAATGGAAACAAATGACAAACACTATTATTGGAGAATATATGGAAAAATTAAAAATGATGCTTTCATCTAATGACACTTTTTTTTTTTTTTTTGGCGGTACGCGGGCCACTCACTGTTGTGGCCTCTCCCGCTGCGGAGCACAGGCTCCGGACGCGCAGGCTCAGCAGCCATGGCCCACGGGCCCAGTCGCTCCGCGGCACGCGGGATCCTCCCGGACCGGGGCACGAACCCACGTCCCCTGCATCAGCAGGCGGACTCTCAACCACTGCGCCACCAGAGAAGCCCAAATGACACTTTTTATGAATTGATGATGTTGTCTGATTTGTCATATACTTGCTTGTATAAGTGGATACTAATGTATAGACAAAAATATATTTCAGTGAAATGGTATTTAAAATGGGCTCTGTACTAAAGAATATCAAATAAGTATAGTTTCAACTTTATAGTGCTAGGAAGATACTTGTAAGAAAAACAGAAAAAGCAAGCAGTGAATCATATGGATATATCTATAATTTTAACAACAATCTACAGAAGGGAAGAACAGTGTAGGCAGGAGAAATTGCGTGAAAAAATCTTAGAAGATACTGTATTCAAACTGAAGATAGAATGATATGTACTTTTTAAATAAATGCAGAAGTCAACAAACTTTTTGTTTATAGGGTCAAATAGTAAATAGTTTTGGCTTTGTAGATGGTACAGTCTTTGTGACAACTACTAAACTCAGCATTTGTAGCACAAAAGCAGCCACAGATGATATGTAGACGTATGTAAACAAATGGGCAAGTCTGTGTTACAATAAAACTTTATTAAACAATTAGCAGGTGACAGACCAGATTTGACCCACAGGTTAGTTTTCAGACTCCTAAAATAGATTGCTATGAAACTTAAATTCTAAGTTTTTCGATTCTGATGTAAAAGGACTTTTTTTTTTTGTGGTACGCGGGCCTCTCACTGTTGTGGCCTCTTCCGTTGCGGAGCACAGGCTCTGGATGCACAGGCTCAGCAGCCATGGCTCATGGGCCCAGCCGCTCCACGGCATGTGGGATCTTCCCGGACTGGGGCACAAACCCATGTCCCCTGCATTGGCAGGCGGACTCTCAACCACTGTTCCACCAGGGAAGCCCAGGACTATTTTTATTATAAATTTTTAATTCTGCAGCATTAGGTAAAATGTAGTAAGATGCATTACTAGGTAATATCTTAAGCAGTACACATTAAGTATGGAGTTTTCCCTAAAAATATAGAAATACCGGGCTTCCCTGGTGGCGCAGTGGTTGAGAGTCCACCTGCTGATGCAGGGGACAGGGGTTCATGCCCCGGTCCGGGAAGATCCCACATGCCACGGAGCGGCTGGGACCGTCAGCCATGGCCGCTGAGCCTGCGCGTCCGGAGCCTGTGCTCCACAATGGGAGAGGCCACAACAGTAAGAGGCCCGCGTACCACACACACACAAATATATATATATATATATATATATATATATATATATATATATATATATATATAATATATATATAGAAATACCATATGATCCAGCAATTCCACTTATGGGTTTTTCAAAGCGTCTTATCAAGTGATGAATGGATAAGAAGATGTGGGGTGTGTGTGTGTGTGTGTGTGTGTGTGTGTGTGTGTATGTATGTATATATATATATATATATGCATATATATATGGATAATATTCCATATATATATGAGATATTACTCAGGCATAAAGAAGAATGAAATCTTATCATTTGTGACAACAAGGATGGACCTAGAGGGTATTAATGCTAAGTGAAATAAGTCAGACAAAGACAATTACAGTATGATGTCACTTATTCGTGGCAACAAAAAAGTTAACCAACATAACAGAATAGTAAGGCAGTCATAGATACAGAGAACAATGAAGTGGTTGCCAGAGGGGAGAAGGGTGCGGTGTTGAGAGAAATAGCTGAGGGAGATTAAGACTTACAAACTGGGCTTCCCTGGTGGCGCAGTGGTTGAGAGTCCGCCTGCCGATGCAGGGGACATTGGTTCGTGCCCCAGTCTGGGAAGATCCCCCATGCTGCGGAGCAGCAGTTACAAAATAAATGCATCCTGGGGACAAAATGGGCACCATGGAGAATATAGTCAATGATATTATAATAATTTGGTTACAGATGGTATTTAGAGATATTGTGGTGATCATTTTGTAATGTATATAAATATCAAATCACTATACTGCGCACCTGGAACTCTGGGTTGTAGTTCAACTAAATTAAAAATATACTTCAATTAGATTAAAAAAAACCACTCCTGGCAAAAATGAATTAAGCAAGAAATTGTAAAATATTTGATGAATGTGTTAAAAGTGGAAAATCATCATAAGAGATCTGATACATGAATGTTGAGGTCCCTGAAAGAGTAAAATCAAAGCAAAGATACAAAGCAAATATTAAACATTCTGATACAAAGTTTTCTGAAACAAAAAAGGCTTTGAAATTGTTTATTAAAAAGAACAATGAGCATTCAATTGCAATGACCAATAGCAAATAATACTGTGGAAAAATTACTAGGCTTTAAAAATAAAAATACTTTGGGCAGCTAGAATAAAAGCACAGGAGAAATAGAAGTGAATAAAAATTAGAATTTTTAGAGCCTTTTCGGAGGGAAATTCTCTGTGTCAGAAGATAATAGAGAAACATATTTAAGATATGCAAGGAGAGAAATGATGAATCATGAAATTTTTACCAGCCAAGCAGACTGAATATCAAAAGTCCTGACATCAAATCATGAAAGATCTAGGGTAATATTGTTCCCATGAACAATGGAATGAACAGACTTCAGAAAACAGAATCCTTAGAAAGTGACATAAGGACAGATGGTACATAGAAAATTTGCAGTTCCTTACTCAACTTAGACTGAATAAGGATTGTGTGTGTGAGAGAGAGAGCGCGATCTTGGTGGTAGATACCAGGGTGACTACCTTACAGCAATTCATTAAGTTCTACCTCTGTTGAGGGTGCTTTTCTATACACGTGTTTTATTTTATAGAAAATTATTTTAAAAGCAACTAGATAGATAATATAATTTAATTAAAAAACATAAATATCAAATATATAGATACATATTGAACATATAGAACATAGATATATAAATAATAGATAAAACTGTAGCTAAAACTAATACTAAATCTGCACAATGAAACAACCGAGCTTGTATTAAATGAAGAGGCCTCAGGAGACTAGAAGTGATGTCGCTCCCGATCTTGGTTCAGATGACGCTCCTGGGCTCCAGGTCCAGGCCTTTACAGGAGTGAGACCAGAACCTGCAGCACAAACATAGGCAATGGAGTCACTGAGGAAGTGTACAGTCAGATGGAAGAGGGCTCCCTGGGGAGGGTGAGCAGGATCTGGAAGGCTCCTCGGGCCCTGGACTTGGCCTTGGGCCCTCATGTCCCCAGGGGTCAGATCCACAGGGCACTGGGGTCTGTTTGCTGCTCTTTGCTGAACGTGTGGTCTGCTAGCAGGGAGTGTCTAGAAATGTCCTACAGGACCGATTATACCTGGGCTTTTGGCCGGGCAGCCTTCAACTGACGGGTCCCTGGACAGTGAGACTGAGGCAGAGGAAAGCAGGGGGGCTCAGGGATCCAGGATGAAAAGGCTGATTCCCAACCACCCTGGGCCCTGTGAGGAGCCGGAGGTCTGATGACACAGGGGTTGGGTGAACCTGCCCCTCCATCCTACACTCAGTGTAACTGCTCATAAGACCTGCACACTGGAAATGGAGACACCTGGAGTTTCTATTTTCCCTTATAATTCTTTCTAACCCCCAGCCAAACTCTCCTGAGGTTTATAATTTTAAAATGTTATTATGCTGCTGTAATGAAAACATACGTTTTATCTGTTTAGCATATTGCAACTTTAAAAGTGGACAGAAGACACTGCTTTTCAAACTGTAATAAGACAAGTTATATTTATGTTATTTAATGACAGAGTTGGAAAAACAAATAAAAAGAACATGAGTAACTTGAATCCTGCCCCTTTAACTCATCCCAAATAAGCATTTCACTGAACTGCTTTCTGGTTTTCCTTAACTTGAATTGAACACATACACAAAAGAATCTACAGAACCTCCAACCTCAGGTTGAGAAATGGTGCCGTGAAGTGACCCAGGTCCCCCAGGGGCCCCACAGAGGGTGAGGGACCCCCAGGGCTTGGGCAACTCCAGGCAGGCTGGAATCCTGCAGTGGCCCAACCTGATGCCAGGACTGTGAAGCACCCACAGGGATGCAGAGCTGGGCCAGGTGAGCTCTCTGCTTGCAAGAGCACTGGGCTCCTGTGTCCTCTTCACACTTTTCCCAGGAGTGCTGGGACTGGGGAGGTCGAGGACCCCCCAACCTCTCACCACAGCTAGCGATTAACTGGGGATGCTCCCTGCTGCCTTTAGGGCGGTTGGGAGGGCAGGGCTCGGTCCTGCAGAGAGAGGTGATGAACTTTCCAGTGGGGCTCTTCAAAGGGAACACGCTGGAACAGCACCTCCTAGAGTCATGCACATGGTGGCCCCGCAGTGCCCTACAGCCTCCCCTGTAGATGTAACAGCTGCCGGAGGATGCAGCCCAGCAAACATGGGGGCTTGTGTGGATGGGTACATGTGCCCTGGGGAGATGTGCTCCTGGCATCCTCCACTTGTCTGCAGGGTTTAGTACCATCCTCTTGTCACCACCTTTGTGGTCACACTCAACAGCAGTCCCCATTGTTTTGGCTGGTGTTTCTGAAGCACCAAAATGTAAGCTGGGGACTTACAGATGGAGAACACGTGCACTTGTCTGCCCCACCTTTTCACCCCCAGCCCTCCACGTTCATGCTTCCTCTTCCTGGGCTTCCTCT